>NC_141538.1:102033611-102364722 GCF_021556685.1 Rattus norvegicus
TGACCAATTATATGGTCAGTTTTGGAGACCATACAGTGAGGTGCTGAGAAGAAGGTATGTTCTTTTGTTTTCGGATGAAATGTTCTATAAACATCTGCTAAGTCCATTTAATTCATAACTTCTGTTAGTTTCTCTATGTCTCTGTTTATTTTCTGTTTCCATGATCTGTCCGTTGATGAGAGTGGAGTGTTGAATTCTCCTACTATTACTGGGTGAGGTACAATGTGTGCTTTAAGCTTTAGTAAGGTTTCTTTTATGAATGTAGGTACCTTAATATTTGGAGCATAGATATTCAGGATCAAGAGTTCATCTTGGTGAATTTTTCCTTTGATAAATATGAAGTGCTCTTACTTATCTTTTTTGATGACTTTTGGGTTATTCTATATTAGAATGGCTTCTCCAGTTTGTTTCTTTTGACCATTTGCTTGGAAAGTTGTTTTCCAGTCTTTTTCTTTGAGGTAGTGTCTATCTTTGTCTCTGAGGTGTGTTTCCTGTTTGCAGCAGAATGCTGGATCCTTTTTACGTATCCAGTCTGTTAGTTTTTTTATTGGGAGTTGAATCCATTGATGTTGAGATATTAAGGAATAGGTATTGTTGCTTCCTGTTATTTTTGTTGTTAGAGTTGGCATTCTGTTTGTGTGTCTCCCATTTTTTGGTTTTGTTGCAAGGGGTTTACTTTCTTGCTTTTTCTAGGGTGTAGTTTCCCTCCTTGTGTTGGAGTTTTCCATCTATTGTCCTTTGTAGGGCTGGATTTTTAGAATATGTGCAAATTTGGTTTTGTCATGGAATATCTTGGATTCTCTATCTATGTTAATTGATAGTTTTGTTGGATACAGTAGACTGCGCTGGCATTTGTGTTCTCTTAGAGTCTGTATAACATCTGCCCAGGATCTTCTGGCTTTCATAGTCTCTGGTGAGAAGTATGGTGTAATTCTTATAGGTCTTCCTTTATATGTTACTTGACTTTTTTTCCTTACTGCTTTCAATATTCTTTCTTTTTTTGTGCATTTGGTGTTTTGACTATTATGTGACAGGAGGAATTTCTTTTCTGGTCCAATCTATTTGGAGTTCTGTAGGCTTCTTGTATGTTTACGGGCATCTTTTTCTTTATGTTAGGAAAGTTTTCTTCTATAATTTTACTGAAGATATTTCTACTGACCCTTTAAGTTGGGAGTCTTCACTCTCTATCTTTTTATCCTTTGATAATTCTGTTTTGTGTGACTGGATAATTTATTGTATAGATGATGAATTTCTTTTTCTGCTCAATGACATTGATGTCTCCCAATTCTTGGCAATTACAAAGGAATATATTTTAAACATCTGAGCACAGTTTTGTGTGGACACACATTTTTAACCCTTTTGAGAAATACCACAAAACACAAATGTTTCATTACCTGCATAGTGTCTGTTTTGTTTTAAAAGATACTAACAAATGACCTTCTACGTCATTGTAGCCCATCGTCATGTGTTTTCTATTAGTAAGTGAAAATCATATTTTGACCTGTTGGCATTTGATGGAATCAGTATTTTGGCTTCTGACCTTTCTAATAGTTGTGTGCTGCTGTTGCACTGTTTGTTTAACCTGCAATTTCATGATAATAAAATATAATCATCTTTGCTTGTTGGCTGTGTGTTTTGGTGAGGTGACTGCACAATTCTGTTTGCTTTTATCCATTACTTTTATTATTTTTATTTATTATTTGCTACTTCGTTACTATTTGAGTCTTAATTATTTTCTGTATATATGATTATTGGTCTTCTACCAGGCATAACCTACTCCTGGTATCACAAACTGTATTTACTGATAGAATGTATACATATACACACATACTATATATGCATATATGTATATATGTATATACATATACATACATACACACTCACACACATACATATATATCTACACATAAACACACACACACATGCGCACACACACACTGTATGTGTCATTGTGTCAATTCTATGACTTTGTTCTTCAATATTCAGCTGAACATCCCAGGTCTTTTTTCTGTTAATAAACTGTCAAAAAATGTGCTCAGATTTTAATAGGGATTACAGTGACTTGGAAAGAACAGGCATTTACTAGCAATTATTCTTCCTGTATATGAATATGAAATAACTTTCCGTTTATCAGAGGACTTTCACTGGTGTTTTATTTTGCTTGGATTTCAACACATAAGTCTTGAATATATTTTGTTAGGTATACACTGATATACTTGACTTATGAAATATATGAATAATTTCATTTTTAATTTCAAATTCCATTTGTCAATTAGTAGTATATAAGGAAGTGATGGACTTTGTGTACCAATTCTTATGTGTTTGTTTCTACGTAGTCTGGGTTTAATGTGATTTTTTCAAATTTCTTAAGGTAAAAACTTAGGTAATTGATTTTACATTTTTCTAATATTTTATTACAAGCAGCCTAAGCCCTTTGTCAAACATGTACATGCTTTTTACAGCAATACAAACATTGGAAGTTTAGTTAATCTTTATTTTTTCATTTGTATTTTAGTTACCACCTTACTCTCCAAATAACTTAAGTAGTTTATTTCACTTGGAGATTACAAAAAAATAATATTTTAATGACTTACAAAACTCCTCACACTGTAATACCCAAAATTATCCTACAAGTCCCATGCACCTAGAAACCAGATAATTTCCCGGCATGCTGGGAATTGTAGTTACTAGGAAATGACAAAGTCTTGTGGGAAATTACAGGGGCCTATAGGATTCTCCTTATATGCCCCTAGAACACATTTCTTGAGGCCATTCCCAGGAGGGAAATTTTGGGGATGGCACTGATCAAAGGTTATCTTTTGGTCAGTATTTAATATTAAATAAAGCTTGCTTCAAATTTAGCCCAAAATAGTGGAGTTGGGTTTTCTGGCAAATTCCAGAATTAACATAACAAAGACAGCAAAGTTATACAATTACATTATCCCACACTATGGGTGATTTTCCCACATTGAGGGTCCCATAATGATGCACTGTCACCCAAATGCCTTCATCTATTGCCTCATGAATTTTTACAGATAAAAATGCTCATTAGTTCATTAGTTCTTTGAAGTTCATCATCCTTCAGTAAAGGCTCAATGAAATAAGTTAGTTTCCTATATTCCCTTGTCTTGTCCTGTCGCTTGATCCTCATTATAAATCCCCACCTGAAAATTTTGTTTTGGATATTCTATCCTACAGCAAGATTATTTTATTCTTGTACTCATTGAGTTATTAATTGATCATTGCTAAGGTAGCAACTAAAATATATAGTAAAATATTATTGATCAAAAATGGTGCATATTTTTTACTATAAAATGCTTTGACAATTAGCAAGTCACTAAGATTTCCCACTAGCCAGTTTTCTCATTCACAAAGTGAGATCGGTGGCAAGATATCATAAAGTTGTTATTATAATTAAATCAGCAAGTTAATCAAGTTAATATTTAGTACTTAGCTATGCCATGCTGTTTTTCTCTTCCACAGAATGAAGATAACCTATTTCACATTAGAGTCATTCAGATAGAGACAATAAAAATCTATGATCCTTTACTCACAGCTAACCATGAAAGGGATGTCTTCAGTCTTCCTTGAGTCAGGATTTGAAATATCTCCCATGGACTCATACTCAGAATGATTCTTCTCTAGATGGTGACAATGATTTAGGAATGAACAGAAACATTATCAGGGAGTGATTAGGTGGCATAATGAAGGCAGTAAAGGTTATGCCTGGTCTCCAGTCCCCTCTCCTCTCTCTGCTTCTTTTCTGCCATGTGAGTCATCTCTGCCACATGCTCCAGCCTCCACAGTGTTTTGCCTCACCAAGCATCTACAATTGACAGAGCCAATGACTATGGACTGAATACTTTGAACTGTGAACCAAAACGAACCCTTCCTCCATTAAAATTGCTTGTGTCAGGTATTCAGTCACAGTTATTATGTAAAGAACATAACATTTGATAGTACAAATATTTAGTCCTACAAGTAGTATAAATCTACTACAAATATTTACTTTTTATAATTTAATTCCAATAGACTATAACTTAACTTTTAGACCCACAGGAATCAGTGGGAAAGGCATAAGGTTAGGCAGTGAAGATTTATTTTGGGGATAGAGAGCTCTACTCTCATAATAAACTTACAAATGGATACTTTTCCAATTCTAACGAGTTTCTCTGCTTTACATGTATTTCTACAGAAGTCTTAGATGCTGGTTCTAAATCCAAGAGATCTAGTGCTAAGCATGTCTAGAAACAGATCTATAAACTCTCTTCTAGAGAATAGACTACTACAAATATTGGCAGCAGTGGCCCATTTCCCTCTCTATTCTAACCTTGAGCATTTATATTTCACACCAAAGTTGTCAATATTATCTTATAATCAGGATTTGATGTCTCTGAGGTCTGTGCCAATCTACTCATCCTTGTGTTTCCAACACTAGCAGCAGCTCCAAGCCAAAAGGGAAAATATGCCCTATTAATATTTATTAAGTGAATAATATATTCAAATGAATATTAAATGTTGGTTATGAAGAACACCTGATTGAATCCTGATAAGAGTATTACACTTGTATACCATTACCATTCCTTACTCAAAGACTATGGCTCTGCCTAAGATCATTGCTGCTTTGTCATTTCCCTGTGTCACAAGTGGTGCATGCTAGACTTTTCAAAAGTTAAGTTTGATTGGTTTGATGAGACTCTAATGAAGGCTCAGCAACAATCTCTTCAAGCAATGAAAGTCCTGGTTTCTGTCATAAGTTCCCAACCACAGTATGAATACTGCTGCTACAGCCAATTTTAAGCCACCAAGGTAACATTAATGGTTTCACAATTCCAGAAAAATGTAGTATTTGGTTCTCACAGGCTGTTCCAACTGGCTTGGGGATACTTGTTTGACTACAAATTTAGAGTTCTTGCCCCTAAGCCAAGGCTGGTTGTCATGTTCCAGTCTTAATGACTGAAGATCCCACCAGTAACGGACTCCAAGACAATCAGCTATTGTAGACACTGCCTGTTGGCAGCTTCTCTCTTCCACCCCACTTTGCAGCTGGTCATATTACCAACAAATCCACTTAGCAGGAATGTTCTTTCTTCCCCTCCTGCTACTTATTTCTGCTTTTAAATGATGAATTAATCAGAATACAGAATGTTGAAGCAAATTACAGTCTTCCAACTTCCCATCTTTAATGTAAAGATATGAAAAACAACTTCTTTTGAGAGTTTTTCAGGAATGACGTCTGTGGGCCATTCAGTTGTCTTGAGGTACAATGACAGTTGATGGCTTGTATTTGTGATCAAATAACTCTGTTGTTATGGTAGTTGTGAGGAGCTGTTTATCTTCAGTGTTTTCAAGCAGAAAGAAAATGTTTAGAAAACCTCCCTAGGTCCCCCAAAGTCTTCTTGGAATTGTTTGGGATGCCTTGGAATGCTAGTGAAATCCACACAGGATGATTACAGGGTGGCTTTCGGCACTGTTAAAAACTCACGTTATCCCCAGAGACACTGCTGTGGAACATGCTGTAACGGGAGTGCAAAGTGCTGGGTCAACCAAATCGATTGTCTCTCTGTGACTTGGGGATTTCTCAGAGCCAGAAATGTTATCCAAGATTCATCCCTGTGACTGAGGAAAATTGCATCAGCTGTTCACAGGACACCAGATCTTAATGCAGCGTCTATTTAAGCAATGAACTGGAGGGCACATGCTGGATTACAGTGACTGGACGCACGTGTGACTGGGTGCAAGGAAATACTGTTTATTCTCTCTGGCTTCCAAACAAATTTAAAAAAAAATGTCTGGGAAGACATCATGTCAGAGAGTAACATAAAGGTCAGGATCAGGAAGAAAGATAGAATTATTCTATGTGGTTTTCTGTACACAGTATATGGGGGCTTGTTCTCACATAGCTCTAGCCATATGCAATTTAGATGCAAAGAATTTGATCAGTGTCTGAAGTAGTAGTTTATGGCTGAAGGTCAAAAGTCTTCCTCCGTGTCTCAGTGATGTTAACTACTTAATTCTCAAGCCTTACAATATCACTAGGATTCTCTTGTTCTTAATTTTCGTGAGTAAAAAAAAAGATGAGGGTTTGTAACACACAGCCATTTCCTGATCTTTGTAAGGTGTCTAGATTTCAGAAAATAATATTAAAATTAAATAGCCTTTGCTTTCTGAAAGTTACTTAAATAGAAACCATTTAAAAGAAAACAAATTATATTCACACTTCTAAAAACTTGCTAATATACAATTTTAGAAAACTCCAATGATATTTTCCTCTCTGGCCTCAGCTACAAAGATTGGGATACAAGTGTAAGGAACACGCATGCTAGACACCCAGATGGCTCGGAAAGTGTTTGATGTCTGTCATCACCGAGGCCAAACACCTGGATGGCTGCATTCATTTTCACTCTCTAGACAGGTGTCTTGAAACCTTGGAAATTAGATTGAATTTGATGCAGTGTAATTCATACAGCTGAATGGGGTGCAGTAAATAGTGAAATGGGAGAAAAAAATTCTTGTACTACCGACTCCTTCCCCATCATGTTCCCTCATAGTTTTTATGTTTAATTGTCATTAAATTGTTACGAGGCATTATATTTATCATATAGATGAGGAAACCATGCTTCAGGAAGTTGAATTATTTATGATTAGCACATATTTTAAGAGTGATAATGCTGATATCTAGAGTTCTTTAATAGAAGAGAGTTATAAGCAAATGCACTCCCATTATAAGAAATAAATGGAGAGCTGAGGAGAGTAGTGTTCCAGAATAAATAAGATAGCACAAAGGTACATGTAACAACGAAACAGATACAAACAGTATTCTTGTTGTTCACTGCAAGGGATTTTTAATCTAGGTGTATTATGGAGTACGGGGCAAGAAAGCCAACCCCGGATAAATGGCTGCTGTTGACAGGTCTCTGGGTTGTGCCTTGCTTTTCCTTGGCTCTGATCACATTAGGAAAACAAACATAATTGCCTCATTAATTATTTGGCTTCTGTGAAGTTAGGAATTTTGAAGTATTTTATAGAAATAACCTAGTTCATCAGAAAAATATATGTAGGATATCATGCAAATATATCGATGATGATTCAATAGGGGTATGAGCTCAAAAATTGGATTTTATAATTTCTTATAAGTATCAGATGGGGTAAATTGCCCTCTAAATACAGCCAAAGGCAAGTTGGCCCAATTCTGCTTTCTCAACAATGGATTCATCTTTGGGTAAATAATGAATCATATTATTTCCTATTTATATGCCAAGAAACATACATTCCTGAGCCCACATGGAAAGGAAGTCCAAAACTCCTCCAATGAGACTCTTTTTTCTTTAAGGTAGCATTGCTGATCGATAGTCAGTGACTGCATTTTCATATCAGCAAGACCCCAAAAGCAAAGATGGTGACACTTCTAGGTAATTGTCATGGAAAAATACCCCACTTTTCCTATAAAGTAACTACAGGAAAATAGATAATCTCTGAGGAGATTATTTTGTTTGACTCTCAGAGTGTAGAAAAGATCATTTCTCAGATCTTGAAGATGTCTTCAAGTCCACTAAGGATAGCCTAGACATGAGTTTATATACTTTGGTCTTTGACCTGTAGGTTAGAGCTAAAGAAAGGGCATTCGTTTCCAAAATAAATACAAGGATGAGAAATTGGTAGGGTAAATAAATGAGTGGGAAGGAAAACAGATGCATATATAATTGTTAGTTACAGTAAATGAGTAAATGGATTGGAGATTATGCCCGCTTTGGAAAGAGAAAGGATCAACTCTATTTCTCTAAAACATTTTCAGAGAAGGAAATAAGTCATAAAAGACTATGAACTGCTTCTTTATGGGTTGGAGTACAAAAAAATGGGCACATTCAATAAGATTCTAGAAAGAAATTTTATGTATGCAAATTTTATGTATGTTTTATTTAAATGTTGAGGGGAAATGATGAACTCAGCTAAAATTCAAAAGGCAGTGATCTCCTTGGAGAGCCTAACACGCTAACAAATTGTGTGACCATACATTATATTCAGATCCTTTCTGATCTAGCCCCACCACAGAACACATGCTAGAGATATTTAGTTCTTTCAGATCCTCCCTGCACTGAACAAAACCTGAGCATTGATTTACAGGCTCCATCCTCCCTAGTCACTGGAATTTGAAATTGTTCTTGCTATCCTAAAATTATGATCTAATGCACCAGCATAGACAGGTCTTAAGATAACATTAGCTAAAACGTATTGATTGAGTGCTGAATTTGTGCCAGGAATTTTGGAAGATGTATTCTATATATCCCCTACATAAATTTTATAGCAGCTCTCTAAGATATATTATACTGACTCTCTTATAGATAAGTAAAGCGAAAATTGGAAGAGGCTAACCAAGAAAAGAAACAGAGCCCAGAAACAAAAGTTTGAACTAATTATCACGACACAGGATGACCCAGATTTTCCCTCATTAACTAATTTATGTATTTATTCAATTTACATCCCAATCACAGTCTCCTTCCTCCCAGTATCCCCCACACATAGCTATTCCCCCTCATCTCTAAGGTTTCCCTTGGGTACCAACACACACCCTGACACTTCAAATTACTGCAGGACAAGGTACATCCCACTGAGGCCAGCCAACACACACAGGCAGGTAACAAAGTCACAGTAAGCCCCAGTTGCTGTGGGACCCTCATGAATGGCAACCTTCACATCCACTGCATATGTGTGGGCTGGAGGTTAGGTCCAGCCCTTGTATGTTCTTTGGTTGGTGATATAGTCTCCGAGAACCCCACAAGGGTCCAGGTTAGTTGATTCTGTTGTTGGTCATAGAGACAGAGGGAATGGTCAAACAATAACTGGCCCAACTTGAGATCCAAGCTATGGGCAAGAACCAATCCCTGACACTATTAATGATAGTCTGTTATGCTTACACACAGGAACCTAGCATAGCTGTCCTCTGAGAGGTTTCACTTAGCATCTGACCCAGACTGATGTAGACCCCACAGGCAAACATTAGATGGAGCTTGAGAAGTCTTGTAGGAGAGTTGGAGGAAGGATTGAGCAACCGGTTCAGTGAGATAGGACTGGGATTTTAATGCTACACAGGTTGTCCTTTTTAACAATTGCATCTCAGTGACAATATTCTTGACATAAACAACTGCAGGAATGGAGAATTTATTTGGGCTGTGGATTCAGAGGTTTCAGTCCATTGTCAACTGTTTCCATCTTTCTGGGACTGAAGCAACATGATTGTAGCAGCATGTGGAGGAGAAGGGTGCTCACCTTATGGCAGATTAGAAGTAGTAACAGAGAGAAGCCCAAGACAAGACCCCCAAGATCCAAGTCCCAGTGACCTACTTTTTTCAGAAGGACCCAACCATCTAAAATTTCTAGAACTTTCCCAAAGAGTGTGCCCAGCTGGAGACCAAACACTCAACACATGAGTTTGCAAGGAATATTCTCTATTTAAACCATAATCCTCACTTAATGCACATCCTGTTATCCTCCATATCAGCTCTGCTCTGTCCTTCATGGAGTCTACAGCTCTAACCTGGATATCTTCCAAACAAAGTCCAAACACTTATAATTTTTACCTTCTAAAACTGATAATGGTCCACCACTCAGCTAAAGCCATGTTCCTGTCATGTACTTTATATATTTTGCTTCAGTCTCAAAACTGGTCTCACTGGATGGAGAATAAAGAGGTTCATTCACATGTTCCCTTGTGATGATATAATTTGGATTTTTCCATCTCATGCAGAGTTTATGTATAAAAGTATTTATCTTACCTTGTATATAGCTTACCATTTGATAATCAGTTCTCCATTTCTTAGAAAACATAATGGACGGTCAAGAAGGCAGGAACAAAGATTTTTGAAACATGTATAGCCCATTCTTTGTATAATAGGGCAAACTGCCTACTTAATTCCTGTGTCTTGAAAACACAACCACAGATGCAACAGAAAATACTTTGGAACTTTAGTGCTCTTTTTTTCCTACATGAAGACTGTTGCCTGTGTCCTGGACGTTAGCTGTCCAACCCTACCTGCCCTTGGGATCTGGAGATGAGGTGATGCAGGGTCAACAACACAGTTCCAGGATCTGACGAGAAATGTAGCAGCAAGCTCTCTGAACACAGCTATAAACTCCTTTAATATCCTCCACCCATGCCACCACTGGTCCCAAGAAAGCATCTCTTCTAAACAGCAGTTCCTGATTGGCTAGCATTATTTGCACCAGCAATCTTTGGTCTCTCAGGCAGTCCTCAATTTGGTCCTCCTGCAGGAGACACTTTTGTTGCTGCATGGCCCCAGTGTTTACATAGAGACAAGCCTGCCATTCCTGCTACAGAATACAGTGAAGTTTCAAATCCCGTTCATAAAGTTTTCAGGTTTCAGACACACACACACACACAGAGAGAGAGAGAGAGAGAGAGAGAGAGAGAGAGAGAGAGAGAGAGAGAGAGAGAGAGAGAGAGAGAGAGACAGAGAGAGACAGAGAGAGAGAGACAGAGAGAGAGAGAGAGAGAGAGAGAGAGAGAGAGAGAGAGACAGAGAGAGACAGAGAGAGAGAGAGTAATGCATAAATCTCCAATGCCAGGCCTTGGAAATGTTATCAGGGGAGTTGAAGAATCTCAGAGCCCCCCTAGTATATGTTCATGTTACCCCAGGCTGTCTCCCAGTTATTGAAGGTAAGGTTCTGTTATTGAAGACACCATGCATTTTAGATAGAAGACTTTGAGGAACCAAGCTGTACATGATCTAGATACTTCTTCCCTGAAAATGGCTCTCATAGCTCCAAAAAGAGTAGAAAAAAGTGATCAATCTACCATCATATCACCCAGTATGCGTCTGATCTTGTCTGATCTCAAAAGCTAAGTGGGGTGAGACATGGTAAATATTTTGATGAGAGAAAAGCCAGGAGTACTGTGAAGCCTATAAATCACAGCAATGACCAGCATGGCAAGATATCCCCAATTGTACAATAGTGGCACTTATATATTGGAACAACCAACAGCAATATAAGTAAATCTAAGACCCACTCAGTTGGAGAGACTCATACCTGGGTTTGTAACATTAGCCCTACCTGTGCATGATGAGTCCATGCTCTCTAGAAGAGAACCTACTACTTCTATTTCCCTAGACCAGTACAGCTTCTAACTACATCCTAAATAAACATCTAAGTGCAGCTCTCTTCCTTCAACAAAGAAGCTCCCTTGCAACAGACAGAAAGCATCACAGAATCCACAACTGGTCAAAATGCAGAGAACAACTGGGCATGAGGTGATATACCAACAACTATCCCTATACCTAAGGCTAATATCATGGAAGAGGGGTGTAAAGGCCTGGAAGAGAAAATGACCAAGAAGTTTGTTCCAAAGTACGTCTTTTTATATAACCGGGAAACTGTACTAATCAAATCTCAAAAATATGATCATATAAGCAAGACCCCAAATATGACATCACCAACTGACATGCTATTATAGATGGGGGAAATTTCAAAAGCCCTCACCTCAAACTGCTGAGAGAGGGAGAATCAATTTTGTGTGTGTGTGTGTGTGTGTGTGTGTGTGTGTGTGTGTGTGTGCGCGTGCGCGCGCGCACAGAATCACAGATTCAGTTTGCCGAGTCAATTCTTTCTATCATATCATCAAACTCAGATGATCAGACCTGACAGCAAGCACCTTCACTCATTGAGCTATCTCCTCTACCCTCCAATGGAGGGTTATCTTGGTTGAATTTTAATTGAGGCAGGAAGACCCATCTACCATCACTATTTCCTGAGCAGAGAGATCCAGGACTGTGTAAATGAAGAGGCTAGCTGCGAACTAAATTGCATGTAGTCGTTGCTCTTTCTACTTAAGAGCCTGTCACGGCTACCCACACCCTCTGCAATGATGGTCTGTAGCCTTAAACTGTGCGCTGAAATAAATGCTTTCTCCCTTGAGTTACTTTTGTCAGGGTGTTGTATCAGCTGCAAGAGAAAAGACACTAAGATAGCATTAAACAGGAAAGTCGCCAAGTCACTCATTGATTGCTTGATGACTTTTATAAAGTGAGTGTTTCTATGTACCTAGCTGTCAAGTCAAGGAGCAGACATCTCTAGGCTCACCAAAGCCACACTTCCTCATGCATATTCCCAATGCCTTATGCATCTCATATCCTGCCCAAGTACTGCCATTCTCTTGTGAGGTTCTACACAGAAGTTCTATTTTGCCTGTCCTAAAACATTCCATATGGAATTGTGTGTTATGCACTATTTTGGGAGTAGCATTTTTCTCCCCCAGCATCCCTTTTGATATGATACTTGTGATGTGGATTATTATAATTGTATTTCTGTATAGTATCCTATATGAGTGCATCATAATTTACACTTTCCATGGTTCCTAAATATTTTAATAGACTTTAGTTCAGATCCAATTATGGGACTAAGTTTAGTTCAGATCCAATTGGGACTAAGTATGTTTATCATGTTGTTCTTTCTCCTGAGTAAAATATGCTCTCATTATTAATCATCAGATTTCTTCCCATTTTGGTTTGTATCATCAATTCTATAAAAGGAATTAGGCTTGGGTCATCATTCTGAACTTTAGTAATTCTTTTCGGTTTCCATTATCTGCAAACTTTTAAATAAATTTCTTATTTTGTCTGTCAAATCACTTTAGAACATTAAATATTTTAAAGTCATGTATAAAATATTACATTTGCTTATTCACCTCTTGCCCTGGAAAGAATGTGGAAAATACTAAAACTTGGTTTTGCCAACTGGCTAGAGAATTAAAACCTAAAATTTTCCCAGTATTCCATTGTCTGCTCTCCACTTGCTTTTTGCACATAATCTGCAGAGTGATTTAAACTAACTCAGAATTTCGAGGACAAAAAAAATAGTTATCTCATATTATAGTAAATTAATTTAATGCAATGCCTTTCCTGGATAAATGTAGTAAAGAATCAAAGAATTTCCTTCAAGGAACTTTCCAAAGGGTTACGTCACCACAGGTGGGGAGATGGCACCTTGGCAGGAGTTAAGTAGATCCTGTGGTGTGGAGAAAGCTTTAGGCCTCCTGAGATTTTGCTGTTGGTAATACTATATACTTATAGTCTTAGGATTGGTCCCCAGAGCATTAGTTTGATTATGAGCTCAGGCTTCCTTCAGAATTACTTCCTCATCATAGAAAATACTTTTAAATGTGAAGTGTTCCTATTTATATTTATATAGGGCTGAATGGGACCAATGACCATTGGAGGGAAGGAGGCAGGTGCCATAATTAATCCAAGTGTCCCTTAAAGTTTAAAGACTAACTCCTTGCCCTCATCACAGGGAGTTCTCTACATGGATTTCCACTCTGAATTTGGACTTGAATGGACAAGTGCAAAACAAAACTAAAACTTCTATCTTGGAAGAGAAGTCCCCCTGTGTTTATCAATTTCCATATCCAACCATCATTCAGTCAAGTTTTCCACATCTAGTTTAGCCTGTGGTGCTAGGCTAAACAGTAGAAAATTATGCTTTCATTTTGTATGAGATTTATAAACTGATAACACAAAAGAATGAAGTCAGATGTTAAAACTGACTCATTAAAAGCCTATATTAAATTATAATTGTTTAATAAATTTATATGAGCACAAAGGTCTCATACAGAGGTCACTTTTCACAGGTTTTTCCTCCTCTCGGCCTCATAACACATCTCTCCAATTCTTCCCCGACATCCCAGGGAAGGTTCCCTTAAAGCTGTCCCAATAAAGCTTCCGTCTGCCACCTAATAAAGAGTGGATGTAGGACATGAAATGAAAACACCTCTTAATTCTTAACCTAGCTATCCCAAATTCAAGTAATAAAATAATCTTGAAACTGCAAATGTCTCAGCACAGGGTAAGCTAGTGGGTGGGATTCTTTTCAGTGATGTCTTTACACTTACCCAGGAATGGGAAATAAAAGACAATGGAAGAATCAGAGTGAGGACTGCTGAAGTGAAGTTAGGGGAGGAGGGAGGAGGGAGGAGGGAGGAGGGAGGAGGGAGGAGGGAGGAGGGAGGAGGGAGGATCATCTGGCAACCTTTGAGTGGTTAGTGCATCTTCATTCTAAGCAGCAGCTAAGCACACATTGAAATACATAAGACCAGATCTCTTGGAAATGCATGAAAACAGTCAAGAGTTGCAATAGAAATATGCATGCCAGCACTTGGAAAAACACAAAAGGAAAAGTTAAATTACCTTAGTTAGTTGAGCTTAAATGTTTTGTCCTGTCTTTCAATACTTATCGTATTTGTAATTGCTGTATTTCAATTTTTTAAGTGAAAAAAAATCTAATTTGGTGAAAATTTTAAATTGAAGTAACATTTTCAAAATATGGCTATACTTAGCTAGTGAACTGAGGTGAGAAAATAAAATACTGGTAGAATCAGATGTTGTCTGCTGAAATCTATCTTAAAACAACAGTATTCTGAATAAAATCTATTTGTTCTCCACTATCAAGGAGGTAGTGTCTGTCTACTGATGGAAAGAGTTATGTTTAGTTCCTTCGTCCCAAATAGAGTGGTATAGGAAAAGGAGGAGAGATTACAGTGTAGAACCTGGAAAGTACAGCCTTATGCACGGGACCAAGAGCGGTACTCAGTTTGTGTCAATTGTCAGTATGCGTGTGCGTGTGAAGTCCTCATATGTGCAATCTACCTCTTATTTTTCCACATCCTGTAGTTGCTTTCTAAACACACACACACCAAGAATATTTCAACTGAGGAACATTCTAAAAAAACATATGTCACTGCTCCTCAAAAGTGTCAATGCAAGATATTAAAGAACAAGGAAAATAAAAGTTGTTATCGGGACAAGACACTATTGCAAGAACATACCTTCCCTAAATTCAATATAGTATCCTGGTTCGGATTCCAGGTCAGGAAAAGGACTTTAGGTGGAAACTCAATGATCTACAATTTAGAATAAATGTGTAAATGGTGGTGCTGTAGTATACTCCACACTACTGAGAGGCAGTAATAGGGAGCCAGAATAGTTTGCGGGAACTTCCCATACAATAGTCAGAAGTCTATGCAAATCCAATTCTGTTTTAAAAGTGAAGCTAAGAAAAGAACACACAGCATGTCCCTTCATTGGGATGTATAAACCACAACCATATTTTCAGATTTCTGTCTTCAAGGTATGAGTCACAGGAGTGTTCTAACAAGGGTTTGTATAGGGTTTCTTCTTAGGAAGTCCTTAAAGATAAGCTTCCCTGCCTCTAGGGGGTGTTCAGCACTGTCTTGCATTGGTAGAATGAGCACCTTCACATTCTAAGCTCCATTTAATAGTATTAGCTCTTAATTACCTGTGAGTCAGTGTAACTTCCACTCCCATTAGCATTCTCACTGAAGTCTAACATCTGTCAGAATGACTGTTCACTCAATCATGGCATTAATGCTTTATTCGCTCTTTAGCATACAGGTGTCTCACCTCCTCCAAAATAGTCAAGTCACTGAACACTGGCTTCTCTACACTCCACAGTTATTTTTGGTGTGCTGGCAAATTGATGTACACATCTACGCTAAATTCTTGCAATCCTCATACTCTCCGAAGGATGAGAGAAGCCATGTCTCCCAGTATAAATCTTTTGTCCAGTGACTATTGAAGCTGGGGCTTCTCTTCATTGGTAATGATACAGCATCATTTTCTTGAGTCTCTCTATAAAATAAAAAAGTAGAAAAGAAATCAGCTATCTCTTAGAGCCACTGGCTGAAAACTAGAAATAAGTTATTAAAGCATCAAGAGGAACTTTTTTGTCTGTTTGCTTGTATGTTTTATTTCTGGGACATAATACACTTTTTTCTCTATTGCAAACTCTATACCCAGTCCTTTCCCACAACATTCAGCATGTATGCATATGTGTATATATGAAGTCATAGTTTACTTAGAGCACTTATTTCTGAGTCATTCAAAAGCCTTCAAAGTCCATTAAAGCCATGATCCTGGAAGCATCAAGGACAACAAGTTTCTATGCTCCGTAGAGTACCGGACACTCTTGAATGTTTAAAACACTTCACATAATGAGCATATGGGCTATACAAGGATTTGGCTAACTTCAGTAAACTGGGGGTCCCTATAGCTCCTATATGTTCTTGTGTTTTTTCTGCCTATTGTTAAATAAACCTCCTTGAAAGGCTGTTTTCTACGGCAGTGAATTAATCCCTTTCGTGGCCTTGGACTTGTTAAGCTCTCCAACTTCTACTGCTTTGACTGGCAGACTGCTCCACATCCTAATGACTTTTTGCAAGAAACAGAACCTCCTGGATCCAGCACGCTGCCCTGCCACATCTGCTACTAGGCAAGCTTACTTCTGTGGCTAATGACTTGAGGCTTCGCTCACTCTCTGTCTCTTTTTATGAAGTTTCCTGCCCAGAGCAATAAAAAGAGTGAAGATGGCGTGAAGAGGAGAAAGAGATAATGATGATAGTGAAGAGGAGAAATGGAGAGAGAGGAGAGGAAGGGATGAAGGAGGGATGAGGAGAAAGAGGACGAGATGGGAGAGGGAGGGAGGGAGGGAGGGAGGAGGGAGGGAGGGAGGGAAAGAGGGAGGGAGGGAGGGAGGGAGGGAGGGAGGGAGGGAGGGAGGCTATAAATATGGGCCAGTACCTAATTATAATTCAAGACATCCGCAATTTAATAAAAACAACTCCTCCAGAATGCAGCCATAAGGAAAGAGTTTCCACAATCTGTTCATCTGCATAATTAGTGATTGAGGACCTGGGAACAGTTGGAACATTGCTGAGGAAGGCCCAGGTCACATTATTGATAACATAAATAACAAAGATACAGATTTCCCCAAACTACAAACATCAGAATGTAACTAACAACAACCTAATAGGAGCACAGAAAACAAACAGAAAGCAGATAAACTCTGGAGCCGGGCGGGCACAGACTGGAGTCAAGAACATCACTCATCAGGCTAAACACCCTCAGGTTTCTTAGTCACCTAAAAACATGAGAACGGGAAGTCCTCATTAGCAGTGCTTTCTGCCAGGGTGTGTGTCTACAGCTGTGAGTACACACGCTCCTCGTAAGGCAGACACACAGACTCTGTGCTTTACACATGGGAATACACTTCGTTTTGAAGAAGGAAAAAAATAAAAAAGAAGGCTGGCATTGCTAAGCCAGCCGCTGTTATTTAATATGCTGCCTGGGGAGAACTGGTGTTGCATTCGAACTCCGCAGACTTCTACATAAAGGACTGTTATGCACCTTGAATGGAGAGTCAACTACTCTCCATTAGAAAACCAGGCACTTACTATTACTATCTTGAAAAGGGCTCTGAGAAAGAAGAGAGCAGAGTGTGGTTCATCCATCCTCTGTCCTGCTATCCATCGTCTGTATTGCCACCTCTCCCCCTAGGACTGAGATGCACTGGGGTCAACAGTATTTAGCATAGGCTAACTAGAGTCAAAGCAAATTGAAAGGAAGAGAAAGGTAAGGCTCTGTTCAAGTTCTACAGCTCAAATACGATCACTGGCTTTTGAGCCTAGCATGGCGTTTATGTATTTGAAGATGTTATGTCTGAATATCTTCAAAACAAGTGTCAGCTGGAGAGAGGTCACAGGTAACAGATCCGCTGAGCGTGTGTGACCTGAGAGTCCCGGAGAGCCATGGTTAAGGTGGATGTGTAAACACAAGCCATGGCCTGCAAATTTCAATGCTTTGTGCCTTCAGTCAGAGTGAGCCTTTTGCTGTGTGAACAAAGAACGGTGTGTGAGCCCAAGTACCGTAGGTGCCAGCATAAGAGACAAGGAAAGAATGTGCAGTGCACATACCTCTGTCATGCACGACCGTCCCGAGGGTAAATACGTGAATAGTTTCTACCTTTAACAATAGAAATGAAAATAGTCATACTTTTTTTTTAAGTGCATGTGGCTTTATGCTTTCAGGCTCTAAAAACCACATGCATACCTGTGGTTTTGAAATATCCTTAGGACAGCAGTGGGGACGATCTTGTCTAACTGGATGAATGAGATGAAAGAAAAGCTTGTCCTTTCACTGGGAAATTAAGCCATTCATGTAGAACTGTAATAATTGTACGTTTCCTTCGAGGGCGGGAGGCCTTGAAAGCCTACACTTGCTGTTATTCAGAAAGGGAAAGCCACTAGGAGGCTTTGCACTCTGAATTAAGTAATGCATGGTTAGCCTGCGAAATACATCTGTTCCGTGAGTTCTCGGCCAGCTTGCTCTACTCACTCTGCTTGCTCCTGTGAGCCTCACGCTCTTCTAAGATCTGGAGTTAATGGGTAAATAAGGCAGACAAGGTGACCCTGCTCCAGGCAACTCAAGACCCTGTGAGAAAGCACCCACAGGTTGGTGCCTCGCCAGACCTCACCTTCTGGAAGGAAAGCTGAAGACGTGATTCTGGGGTGGGGAAATCCTGCTGTCTCTGGGCAGGTGCTGTTACCTGTTATCTGACAGTTGGTTCAGCATGACTGGCAAAGTCCGTCAAGGGAGCTCTTGTAGGTGGTGAGAGGCAACGCCCAGGAAGAGGGTGTCCAAGGGCTGAGTCCTGGAGTAACTATGATGGGATGTGGTTACATGCCACTAATACCCACAAACTGTGTCTGTGACTACCAAAGAAGTTGAATCTAACAAATGGTGTGCAATCTTCTTTAGAAAACTATGGCGAGACTATCCTGTTTCAACTGGGTGACAAAGCTGGGCTGAATGTAGCAATTCCCAAACTCCTGGATTTCATGGGTGGGCATTGTAAAGCCACAACAGTAGCTTGCAAGAGGCTGCCCTCCAGGTACCAACTTTTCACTTCAAGCAAATATATTAAAAGAAAAACAAGGTATTCTTAAAGTGGGAAGAACATTAGAATCAATGATAGCTGTTTGTAAAGAACTAACAGCATTTATAAGCGGCATGTGTTAAACTCTTATACAAGGAAGGGCTAAATTATGCTGAAGTTGACAATCCCCCTGCACTCCAGTTTCAAGTAACATGTTACATGGTTCATTTGGCTTTTATGGTGCTGCTCTCTTAAAATTGGTGATGACTAGTGTGGCTGGATGCTGGAGCAAAGTGTATGAGGCCCGTGCATGATTCTTGAAGCAGAGCAAATGCCCAGCTCGCATTCACAGACATCACTAAAGTTCAATCAATGGTTGAGGCTAGTCAAGTGACCCTTTCTAGACATGACAAAGCCGGAAAGGGCCAACCTACCAAGTATCAGGAGAGGTGGGAACAAACAGTACCTATGTGAAAAGTAGCATGGATGGGTGCCACAGCTGTAAGTGGCATTGTTTATTTCACTATGGATAACTGAGCCTACATCTTTATATATAAGATGTAAGTCACTGTGAGAGGAGTAGGAGAGAGACAAACCTTGATGGTCAGATAAAACGCAGCCTAGAAACTGAGGAGTTTCTCGTGGATATATGCAAATTATTACTAGATGGCTAATAATAAGTGATGGCTATGATTCTGACCCATGTGGGTAAAAGGGGAGCCTTAAGGACTCAATTCCAACCATGTCCTGGTAGCAGTCTTCTGTGCTGGGGCTGAAGGACAGTTTGCTGGAGCTGTCAGCAACACGGTGCATTGTAACCCGCTCCTAATCCACCCCCTCAAGGATAAGCAGTTCACACTTAACTCCTCACACAAGCATCTAAAAGGTCTGAGTCATCTCAGCAAAGCCCAGCGGTGCTCTGTTGAGCCCATTCTTGCATAAGAAGTAAAGAGGAGTCTCTCAGGCTGTGGACTCAGCTCAGTCGGTCATGGTTGTTTTGCTCTGTGCCGTTGCTTTTATCATTGCTAATACACATGGCAAAGCCCATGTTCAAATTAACTTAAGTCTCTTCGCTCAGCCATTCTACTGAGCTATGAAGCGGGCAAGTATTACGTTGTTTTATGGAAATTCCGATTTTCAAAGTAATAAACAAATCTCAAAGGAACCAGAAAAGTACTCTTGGACCCATGCCACACATTCTGTGTGGGCTCCTAAAAGTGGATTTGATGATGGCAAGTTTCCTTTTCATATAACGCCCCAAACAAAGCCTAAGTTCCAGAATGTTTCCTGGACCAAACTTGTAGTAAATTTTGCTTCTAGAAGGTTGACACCCAGTGAAGGACAAATGGAGCTGGATGGACTTGGTACCCATGTGATGGACTGAAAGAGTTCAAAGACACAGGTAGCAAGGCCAAGCTCTGGTACTATAGCTCAAACGGATGAATGAATGAATGAATGAATGAATGAGTGAATGAAGGAATGAATGAATAATTGAAGGAGAAAGGATGGGCATTACTACTGACACATAATACAAGGAATAAGATCAACTAATCTTTTAAATTTCATGATACATGAACTTGAGAGGGAATTAGAGGAACACAAGAGGGATGGGAGGGGGAAGAGAGGATAGAAATGATGTAAATACAGTAGTCACGTATAAAATTCTCACAAAGTTAAAATTTAAATTAAAAAATATTATTCGTGTTAATATTCAATAAGAATGATGGAAAATGAAACAACTCTTTCCCAAGGACTCTCAGTACTTCCTGCTGGACATAAAGATGCTGATTCTTCCTGCTGGACATAAAGATGCTGATTTACAAAGTATCCTTTCCATAAATACCAATGCTTGCATTTCTGTACATAAGATACTCTTTAAAAAATTAAGTCCAGGTATAATAGACCGTATTTGAGAAGATTGAAAAGAATTATTATGTACATACAGCCTAGATAGATTTTTTTCTTCCAAATTGAAGCTTCATAAATATCTGTCTCCCTTTCCTTTGAATTCATTCAGAAACTGTTTGTGGAATTAACCAGGGACTTCTTAAAAGAACCCATTGTAAAAAAAAATTTCAATATTAAAATGTTAGATCTGAATGAATGAAACAATTGCCTGCCCCTGAAATAAGGGGGAAAGCTCTGACTTAACACTCTCAAACCAACAACTCTGACCATGCTGGATCCAAGGGGTTAACTCTCAGAAAATCTACATTTAAAGAGCAGAAATCACCAGACCCACATTTGCATTCTATGAAACTTCATCTGAAACCTGGGGGGTGGGTGAAAAAATTGAAAATTGAGAGCTTGGAGACTCCTCATGCACCAGACTTTCCTGAGCTTTGATCAAAATCAGAACGAATGACATCCATAACGAACATTCATTCACATAGCCTTTACACTGTAGACTTCTCATGCTATAGGAGTTCAAGGTTGATTTGTGGAGTGAGGACTCTTAACGTTAATGTTAATGGGTATATTCTTTATTTCTGTGATGAAATGGTGTGACCAAAGCAACTTATTTAAGAAGTAGTCTATTTCGGTTTATGGTTCCAGAAGCATAAGGGTCCACCATGGCAGGCACTCATCAAGCAGCAGGCATGAGAGCAGGAGCAGGAAACTGAGGGCTCTAGTCTGCAAACACAATCAAGAACGAGAGAGAGAGAGAGAGAGAGAGAGAGAGAGAGAGAGAGAGAGAAGTAATGTGAGGTTATACTATCTCAAAGCTCACCCCACAGATGTACTTCTGTCAATAAGTTCATCTCCTACATCTTCCAAAACAGCCCCACTAACTGGGAACTAAGTATTCAAATACCTGAGCCTAGGAACATTTCTCATTCAAACTATGACAGCGGGGATAGTGTGGTCATTGCTGAGGTGGACTGTAGAAAGAACGCACCCGTAGACAAATGGTTATGATGGCGACGGCAACGGTAGAGGAAAGGCAAATAGCTCCTTGCTAAGTGCCTGGTTTGTGTCCCGCACTGCCCAGCTCCCTCCTTAAGCATTTGCATTTTATAAATGTCCCTGAGAAATACTCTTCCCTCTGAGATAGAAAGATATACAGATCCCATCTTGCCTTGAGGAAAGCAAGTCATTCACCCATCACACAGTGATCAGTGGCTTGGGCAGAGATTCAAATCTAATTTTCTAACTACAAAGATGTCTTCTTCCCACTGTACCACAAACATTCTTCAAAGATTATCTATTCTCTAAAATATGTGCCAGGCCCAGATGGTTTCACAGCTGAATTATATCTAACTTGCAGTGAACAGATAATCCTTATGTTATTCCAAACATTTCTGACCATAGCAAAAGATGGAAAGCTTCCCAATGCAATTTGCAGGGCTACCATAACCTATTTCCTAGCTGCAATGACTACGGACTAGGGCAAAAACTGCAAAATCTCACTAATGAATATGGATGCTGTACAGTGCCTAAGTTGTACATAAAAGCCAGTAAGTTAAAAACAAGTGTTAATTTTAAAAATTGAATTCCAAGACCAAGCATAACATATTGCAGGAATGCAGGGATAGTTCAATATTAGAAAACATGAAAACCTAACTCACTAAACTGACACTGGGTGGAAAGGCACGACATTACTACACTGTTTAATGCTAAGAAACACCATGCCTCTGGGAACATTTTCAGTTTTAATTTAGTAACCAAAATTCTAGGTTAGGAAACTAAAGAAATTCCAAAAAAAATGTTAGTTTAATGGCGACTATATTAGAAATGAATACAAAGATCATTATCATTGGAAAATTAGAAGACAGAGAAATGGGAACGATTTAAACAGCATTGTTGATGGACAGTCTAAGTAGTCAAATAGCCGAATAACCTAAGCACGTTAACAATGAACAACAGAGGAAAGCAAGAATTTCATACCTGGGAATCTAAAGATGAAAGTGTAATAACATCAGATGTTTGTGAAGGGCATGGGCAGGCCCAGAATCCAGAAACACACTTTATAATAGACTTACTTCTGCTTTATTGATCTGAAATTATAATGAATTTCAATAAACAGTTTAAGTAGATAATTATAAGAATTAGACAAAATCACTTAAGGATTTATTTGTGAAGTAAACGCACAGCATTTGTCCAGAAGTTTATGGTTAAAAATAGAGAGATGGCTTTTCCATAGTACACAATAACACTCTTTCAAATGTAAAAATTAGCAAGAGAAAGCACATTATTTGTACTATTTTCCAGGAACCCTACAATACTGGGAATGTTATACACTCAACTCTTGTCATTTTAATGTGCAAACAAATGAAGATAAAGTGGCCAAAAGAACATGGTTTTGGCCCAGGAATACACACATGAATCAGTAAGAAGATGGGCCTCAGTACCTGATGAAGGAGACATTCCATTTAGGGAGTTTGCATTGTTTAGCCAATGGCTTCAAGCAAATCGAATTCCTTTAGAAGAAAACAAACTTTTATTTCTTCACTGCAATGCTAAAAACAAAACAAAACAAAAACAAAACAATATCTTCAATATGTAGAGGTTCAAAACGTAAATAATAATGTGTCATCAAGCATTACCTACAAGTATACTGATAATGACATCCCAGCACACATCTGCTAGTTCTTCCTGTTCCTGATTCTCACGGCCTAAGGGGACCTCCTCACTTAAATTAAGCTTGACTTTCTTTCCCTGTCTCTTCACCACCCAACACCTGCTGTTCTTTCTCTCTGTGACTCTCTCCAGCTCCCCACTGGAATGGGATAAAATGTTCTTAGGAGGAATTTGCTTTCCAGATGTATCTTCACAGATGTATTATTTGTATCCTAATTCATCAAGTGAAATTTTCCAGGATAAGAAATATGAGCAAATCAGTGGAATTGAAATTTAAGCTTCTATTGTGTACTTGGGCTCTAAAATAATCAATGATGGAGAAAACTTTTTTTGTAGGAAGCAAAACAATAAACTTTCAACTTATGAGACATAACCAACCATATAGCCAGGTGACCTTGAATGTGAATAGGGAGCTAAAGAAGAAAATAGAGATGTATAGAAGTGTTATCCACTATTGAAAACAAAAGTTAGTGTCAAAGTCACCAGGGCCTTATAAATATCTTCTCACTCGAGAATGGGAAGTACGAGGAGACCTGACATAAAGGCATAAAGACTGATTTCCTGTTCATTGTTGTGTCCTAGAGCAAAGAGTCTCAAAAACCTTCACCATAAAAGCAAGCAACACTTGACCGCTGTTCACATGCCCTCCAAGGAAGAGCACCATGCTTTAGGGTGAGCATGGGATCTTCACATCAACAGAATGAAGGGATGAGAGGTCAGAGGTCAGTCAAACAGGAGCTGAGCCTACTGTCTCTGGGTGTCATCTTGGATGGTAAAGCAAGTGTATATCCAGACCAGGTAATCCCCACAGGACAAACAGTCTCCAGTCCACAGGTGACATATAACCGACACATAATCCATGGGTAAAATATAATCTATAGAACATAATCTATGGGTAAAATACAATATGTATAATAAAATCCATGGCTAAAATATTTGTTTTGCTTGCTGGAAAAGATTGTTAACTTCTCAGAACTTTATTTTCCCAGCTAGAAAAATTAATTACTCAATGATCATCTCTAGTAAAGAAAATATCTAGGCTGGTGTACTTTGTTCTCCCTCCCTACAAAAGATTTCAGGAAGGACAACAACATTTTCAAAAATTCCATCTCTAATAGATAAAAAATGCATATCCAATTTGCTGTTACAGCAGGCTCAGTCACAGTAAGTGCCCAAGGAATTCTTGATCACCAGTTTTATCCAAAGACATGTATTCCAACAATAGCATATTGGTTTTCTTCTGCAGAGGCTCTTTGCAGATTCAACATTTGTTGTAGTGTGGGACAAGATTTCTGGCATGGGTTTAGTGAAACGTTGGGCTCTTCATTTGCATAACTGTTGCACTGTTAGGAGCAGATACAAAGCCCTAGCTCATTTTGCTGCCCTTGCTCAATTCAGAATACAAGCTTGCTTCTCTCTTGTCAGTACGCAGCCTCCACAGGCATTGTAAGCCTCACCAAAGACCAGAAATGTAATGTCACAAGCTGCTTAAGAGTCTACAATGAAGAATTCATGAAAACTGTCCCATATTTCAGCAAAGTAGGGCTTTAACAGCATTCAACATTACTGTCAGAAGATTTCCATTACTTTGTTTACTGTAGGTCTTCCAAATGTCATTTAAACAGCCTGGAAAATATCTACTCTCTGAGGTACTCATGGTCATTACACAACTCCACATAGCTCAGGACTCTTGCCTAGGGAATGATACAGCCCACAGTGGACTTAGACTTTTTCTATTGGTTTAAGAAGGTCTCCCACAAACAAACAAGTCCACAGGCTAATCCAATGTAAGCAATCCCTCATTGAAACTCTATTCCCAGGTGATCCTATATTGCGTAAAGTTATAAACTAAAGCTAACTATGAAATGAACATGCATGCATTTTTTCTGCCATTTTTATAGCAAAACTAAGTTCTACTGCCTATATTCACACACAGAAAAGCAGAACTTCATTTTCTGACCTCTGTGATGCCTGATGCTAATTTTCTTACTAACAGGATCTAGAAATTGTCTACTTAACAAGATCTAGAATAATCTGGAAGACAAATCTATGGGTGTGTCTGTGAGGGAGCTTTCAGATTGGGACAACCTAGATGGGAAGATTCACCTTACATGTGAAGGACACCAATCTATCATCCATACTGAAAAATAAAAGAGAAAGAGAGCTTAGCACCGGCATTCATCTCTTTCTCCTTCTGACTGCAGAAGCAATGAGACCAGCTGCCTCAATCTCCTGTTGCCATGACTTTCTGCCATGATGGGCAGTATCATTCAAATGCCAGTCAAAATAAATCCCTTCTTCCTTGAGTTGTTTTTGTCCTGTATTTTCAGAGCAATGATAAAAATCACTTGTCACATGCTAACCTACATGAACGCTTTCTGAAATAACCTGGGACTTTACCCTCACCCACCCTCTGTCTATTAAGCATTTCTGAGTGACGTAGACTGAGTACATTTGCTTTTAGAGATTTAACCCACAAGTTTCAAACTCTTCCCTTTCATTTTAATATTGTTTCTGAATCTCATTTCTCAATTTCAAACTAATGGAAGGTAATTCTATAAAGAGTGTTGAAAGAACTATCATATTTATATATAAATATATATAGGTATATAAAACAAATATATATAATATATATATTGTTTGAATAAAATGAGTACTTTTCACAGTTGCCAAGGCAAAAAGAAGAACTGAACTATTTTTCATAACTTATAGCTATTGATTTTCTGAAGATTACGCCCAGATCTTATTCTTTGTCATCTTTGCCTCTTCTACCACTAGAAGCCAGGGCACAAACTCAGAGTACTACACTGTGAACTTAATTCTGCTAGAGACTGTTCAGAGACTCAGTTAATTCTGAAGGGTAGAGCACCAGAGATCCTCAAGGGGAACTACAAGGCCAACAGAAACAAATGGCACGGAAATGTAAGAGAGCCTGACAGTCACTGACCCCACCCACAATGTGCATTCCCAGTACTATTTCTGCAGCCCTGATGTTCACTGTGTCATAAAGAGCTTTGGTCACAAATGTTTGCAAAACAGTAGATAAGGTTCTGGGATCTGGAGTAAGAGAAAAGAGGGGTCGAATCTTGGGTTTCTCAATAACTGTATGCTTAGAGGCAGTTTATAAAAGTTGCCTAATTTTGTTTTGTTTTGATGAAGATGAATACCCACTTGTAAATTCTCGAGGTCAGTGATGTGAAAGCAAGCATTTGCGTGAAGTGACAGATCTGGTAATGGGCATGTAGAAGTATTATAAAATGCAAATTTTCTTAATGACTTGGTTCATAATTCTAAACCTTTGGGAAAGAGAAACAATTCATTATATTTCCTAACTTAATTTTTTAAGCTAGCAGTGTGAAAATAGCTTTGTGTCTTTCCTATAAGATCGTTGTTGGCATTTGTAATTGTCTCACCAAAGAATAGTTTCTTGTTTGCTTGTTTTGGTTTGGATTTTTCAGACAGACACTTGCTATGTATTCCATGCTGTATAAGAAGTCACGATCCTTTCACTTCATTCTCCAGAGTGCTGGGAACACTTGTATTCAGCACCAAAACCAGCCTAATGAGAATGATTTTCAAGTCCCTTCTTACCTTCATTCTTTGAATTGAGCCAACATCCATATCTTATTTTCAAAGGAATGGCACTTACTGCTTGACACTACCACTGGACTCTAAAAATAACAGTCATCCAGAATTTAGGACCGAGCAAGCAAAGGGCTCTGCAAAGCTTCAACTGGTTTGTGAAGCAAAGAGCAGGCAGGCAGGACTCCTTCTCCTTCACCTCACACACGGGAAGAATTGATCCTTTTCTCCCTCTTCATCCCCCACATCCTAAACAGATTTCCTGAAAGACCTTCTGGTTACATTCTCATCCCCTTGGCAAGGCAACTTGTACGCTGAGCCAGTCAGCTGTCTCATTGAGATTCACTGCCAGGTGGACAGCTTTGATGGCAAGGAGGTGGCGTTCCGCCCAGTTAAGCAGCTTTCAAGCCTCAAGCCATAAAGATGAGCTCCTGGCCCTTCTTCCTCCAGGAGGATGCTGCAGACATATTGCCTGCCCTTGGAAGTACGGCTTTCCTGTGGTGCAAATTATTGAGCTGTGCAGAACACCTTACTTATTGCTCTCCCCTCAGAGCACTGGAGACGCAGACCTTGTCCAGTTTCTTGTGTCAGCTTTTCTCTGCTTGTGCTGTTCAAGTAATTGGCTTGAGTTGGAAGCAAGAAGTAAGTTGGAGGAATTTAATCTCAGTTGATGCTGCTCTTTATATCCACCAGGAAAAAAAATAGTGCTATAAAACATGAAGGAAGTGAATGGGCTCGTGTTTCTGAGTATTTCCTTTTAAAATAGGCCTGACATTTTCAAACAAATATACTAACAGTTGCCCTGTGGGGAGGAATCATGCTGTGTAGTCTTGCCCATTTTATAGACAGGAATGCTGAGAACAACTGAAAAGATTTAGAATAGACATTTAAAAACCAACAGAATTTTATATATATCTTAATCACGCATGTAATATATGCTACTTATAAACTGGAAATTGTTAAAAAAGAGTACTATAGTCTATTAAATTAAGCTTCAGGAAGAAGCATACTGGAGGAGATCTGAGTTGCTGGCTCATGTGCAAGGAACAGACATTTGAGACATTTTCCCAGAAACCTTGTTTGGAGGTGGTTTCTTGTGTTTGCACCAACTCACTCCTTCTCAGAGGGGATAGCAGAGAGATACAGTCTCAGATCCTATACAAGGAAGAAAAGTTTTCTGGAAACCTCAGGCCTCAAAAGCATGTATAAGAGTTTTCCAGCAATCCACAACCATTTGGAAAATTCAAAGGCAGGCACAAGCCATCCATTCTTGCTCAGCAAGAGAAACAGGAAAGACATCCTGTTCATGGGAGGCGTTGGTCAGCCTAGTGATGCCCCAAAGGGGTCTTCAATAATGTTTTCTGTAGGACACCGAGGGAAGGGAGTTGAGATCATTTGATTTCTCCCTAACAAGGAATCTCATATGGGAATATGGGGCCACTGGACAATCTATGTGGAGGACCATAGGAAAACCAAAGAGGCAGCAGTTGGAGCAAAGAGAACTGTAACAGGTAGCCAGTGTGTTTGGACCTTGGCAACTAAACACCAGAATAAGACAGAACGGCATGGAGCTTGGGGGATGTGCTCAAAGTGCATTACATGTACTTGTATGAAAAGTACTGAATGCCATCAAAACACCAACTGGAGTTTTCTGAATGAATAGATAATAGTAAATACATTTTCCCCAACATTAGTGAATATATGAAAGCTCCTTATGACACTGTCAGTCAAGTAAGGACCCTTCTGTCAGTCTCGATCCTGCTTGTCCTCGGTGCTTTTTCTCCATATTCATTGTTGACAAAACAAAGAAAGAGAGGAGGTCAACACTGAGGAAAAGAACAAGTCCTGTTCTCCCAGTGTGGCTTAGCTCTTTGGAGCTCTCTAGGTGAATGACCAGTGAGAAATCTTTATGCTTCCGTTAAGATCAAACTATTGGTTGATAAATTATTTCAGCCTTTTAAATAAGCACTGATGTTGCAGCCTTTAAGACCATGGTGGTGAACTAAAATTCCATAATGTCCCAGGTGCAGTGACAGATCCAAACAATGAGGATAGAAATGCAGAAAGCCAATCGGGTAATTCTGTCACTTCTGCTGTTGTACTCACAAAGTAGCCATGGATAGTATGCCAATAAGTGGACATAGACACGCTCCCTTAAATTCTCTTCAAATAAAGGTGGTGGACTAACTTGGCTTATGGGCTGGAGTTTTACAACTCCCATCATGCTCCAGTGTTTTCAGTGGCTGCATAGAGTTCCATTTCTGCAATTTCAACCAACTCTTAACTTACCACTGCCATACATTTGAATTGTTTCTAAGTTCTGCTAGGAAAAGAGATTCACAGTGCTCACATCTCATACACAAATATACATGCCCATCTTAACTATTTAAAGTATGTATCTGAAGTGCATTTCATGCATAAGGGCCTCAGGAGGATTTTTTTCAAATGTCTCACAAGAAAAGTTGGACCTGTTTCCATACTTGGCCATGAGATCGCAGGCTGTCCCTTTCCTTCAGCGATGACTGCAGTAGGAAACAGTTTACAGGCATCTTAAAAATTTTAAAGAAAAAAAAAATGGAAGCCAACACAGAGACTTGCAAGAACCACTTAATAGGTGTGGTCTTTGTTTTTTTGTTCCAGAAAACAATGAGGCCCAACTCTCCTGTATGAAGCTGCCTACCTCTAACAGAACAGGTTAGCACCTGCCTCAGAATTCTCTGGCTACTGTCTGGCAATACATTTTCTTGCTTCTGTCTCCAAAGGCCTCCACAATGAGCCAGTGAACCAAACAGAGAACAGGCACACTCCACTGATGCCAGTTCTACTGTAACCTTGTTGCACAGTGTGACCCTGGACAAGGACCTCAGCAGTGTGGCAGCTTCTCTGCAGAAAAATATGACAGCACCCTCTGGGTAGGCTGCAGAAACTAAATGAGTACACTCCTCCTACAAATGTCAGCATTGCTGAAGAGCTTTCTGACTGCATGACAAGGGACATGGGGCAGAACTCTTGCTTTAGAGAGAGACTGCTGCTGTTAATCAAAAGGAGCAACTTTCCTAGACTCTCGCTGTGTTTACATGGCTTGGAGAGTTGACCAGGCTGCTTAGCCTGGCTCCTAACGAAGAAAATCTTTCCCATCTTGCAAGTCGGTCTACATCATGGTGCCACCATGAGCCACACTCTGGAGTAATGTCCAACAGCTGTCACAGGGACTGATATCCTGCCCACAGGATTATACAAATACCCTATGCCTCGTTTTGCTTGCTCCTTATCATACTTGTTATGATGGTCATTAGCCTTCCTACTCAAGCTTCTAGGGCCCCCTCTGACACTCCTAGTGTCCATTTCAGTGCAGCTTTATGGCCAGATTTATCTTCCTAACTTGGGTAGTATGACCACAATACTGCCAGCTGCAAATGTGCTCCCCATTCTAAGGATACTAGAGTAAGGTTAGTTCCTCCACCCCTGTGAAATTATAGAGGATAAGTATAGTCAACCGATTAAATCTGAAGATGAGCACACAGCTCATGGAAGGGGCACCTTTTAGAATTTCTGTGAACATGGTTATGTCTGGAATAAGCCTAAGCACATCAACTATGAATGAACTGACTGTGTGTGCAGCTGTACTCCCTTTTCATCTAGTTAGTTCTCCATTGTCTTGGCAAGACACTCATAACCATATTAATAGCTGAATAATGCCATCCAAATTTCCATAACTTAGTCCATTTTATATGTTAAAATTATTACCTAAAGTATTATTTTGTTCTTTTTAGCCTAAAGTTCTTAGCAAATATATATATTATATAATATATATTATATATATATATATATTACAATTGCTTAACTAACAATTTTCTCCTCTGAGGCATAGTGTTTTGTGTCACTAAACTATACAGCCCCCAAATGACTCCCCAACATTCATGGGAGAAAAGGTCTCTAAAGATCAACACATAATGATGTGTTCAGCCTCATTGATCATCAGGGAAATGCAAATAAAAACAAGAAGATACTATTTGACAAAAAGTAAGATTACTAAAAATAACAGGCTGATAAAACACAACCTAAGATGGTCACCTTTGTCACCATCACTTCTTTATGTAAATTAGAAGTTCCAGTCATATAGGGTTCCTTTCCTAGGAGTCCACACCCTGCAGAAACTCCAGTGTAGGCTCTTATCCATTTGAAATGCACTGGTGGGTCAGCATGCTATTCCTCCTTCAAAACCACTCCATCCTCATGTGTCTAGATCTTTTAAAGGCTGTTTCTTAGTACTAATATATAATTGAGGTAGAAGAGAGTATTAAAGATGCTAATCAGCTGACCTAAATAGTAACAGATTATTCCAGAGCTTATTAATGGCATGGCACAATGACAGGGAAGAGCTAAAGGAGATCAGAGAAACATATGTCATAAAAGATTCACACACCCACTACAGTTGCTTTCAAGATGGTGGAGGCAGCCTGTAAGTCAAGAAAAGTAAGTGACCTTTAAAAATGAAAACAAACAAGGAAATGGGTTTTTACCCATATTCCCTAGAGTAGTCGTTCTCATCCTTCCCAGTGCTGCCACCCTTTAATGCAAGTCTTCATGTTGTGATGACCTAAAACCATAAAATTATGTCATTGCTCCTTAACAGCTAAGGAGTTATTTGCTAGTTATTAATTTTAACCATAAATATTTGATATGCAAGATATCTGATATTTGACCTCAAAAGGGGTTGCAACCCATAGGTTGAGAATTGCTGTCCTAGATACACAGATTCATCACATTTTACAAGGACATGTATATAGACCTTCTCAATGCAGAACCAAAGAAGTTAAAGTCTTGCTCTTTAAGCTATTAAGCCTGGAGCAATGCATATTACACGGTTACAATAACAACAAGAAGAAGCTAATAGAGACATTCCCTTAAATTGTTACCATTGGTAGATTCAGGTAGACAATGCAACTACATCTGATGCATCTTTTCTTTGAATCTCCATGGATTATTCCCATTTTCTCCCTCCTCCCTCCCCTGCCAGCATATTTTGCATTGTATTAACTTTCTCTTTCAATTTAATCCAATAAACATACTATGCATTTTTACTAGATACAATTATAATGTCTTCCCTCTTACTGTCCCCACTGTTAAAGTACTTCCTGGAACTCTGAGTCATCTGACTGACTACTTCCCTTTCCTAATCAGACAGAGGCGAATGGACTGGGAAAGAGAGACCTTTGAGCAGGGGTGGTTTAGATTAGCTGGGACTGGCCAGGTTTGAAAGGGTTTGAGCCACTCAGGTGAACCTCACTTTGAGCACAAGACTGTCAGCATCTCTTGAAGATGCTCACTTGAATAGATCTATCTCCAGGGTAAGAGACAGGACAGCTACTCTGTATAACAGAGTGTCTGGTTATTGAGAGGTGAATAAAGCAAACAATGGACGAGGCAGTGTATATGTACACACATATGCTTATGTCCATATAGAGAAAAGCACCAAAGTCAGCAGGAGACAGTCCTTACCACAGGAAAGCACAACCACGTCTTTCCAAAGGAGGAGGAATCCTCCACATTCCCTTCAAACTGGTTCCCAAGACTTTTTCTACATGACAGAGACTGTGATAGAACTTGATCAGAACTCGTTGCTCACATTCATGACAAATGTGCAGGATCAAACTTCTTTCACAAAAGCCGGGAGACAAGAGGGTCCCTAGAGACCAGGCAGGAAACACCGGACTTTCTTGTTAAGTGCCAAGATAGAATATTTAATATCACAAGGAACAAGTTCAAAAAGTCTGCTGGGGATCCCAGAAAGGCCCACAAAACACTATTCAAGTCAATGGATTTGCTTATCAAACACTTCTATTGAACCCCAAATTCATCTCTGGTCCATTCCTTTTAGCAAGTTCTACCACTTGCTAAAACAAAGTAGACACACAGTCCACAGACTCACAGCATCATCTAGTAGCATTTTGTTTGGTCTCAAATGTGTCTCTTGGAAAAGAAAAAACAATTTGGATCAACTTTTTACAATGGAGAGAAAACAAATTATAAGGGCTGACTGTTCTGGAAATATCAGACATGGCCTCCCTGGAGCAGCTGCTCTGTAGTTAAGATGTACACCGAGAAGTGCTGCTTACAACATGGGGTAGGAGGTACATGAGTCCTCTCTGACTCCTTTACTGGTTCTATTCTGAAGTTATTTAAGTAAAGTCTGTTGAGTCCAACATCTTCCAACACTCTGTGATGTATTAGAAGAGAATGTCCCTATAGGCTCAGGCATTTGAATAGTTAGTCTCTAATCATTGACACTGTTCGGGTAGGTTTAGGAAGTGTGGCCATGCTAGAGAAAGTCTGTGACTGGTGGTAGGCTCTAAGGTTTCAGACTCGGTTTAAACATCTATAGTTTGTTTGCTGTTTCCTGTCTACAGTTCAAGGGGCCGGCTCTCTGCTGGTTCTACCCCCATGCCTGCTACTTGTTGCAATTCTCTACAGCTGTGATGGAGATGGACTCTTATCCCATTGAAATCTTAAGTCCAAAATACGCCCCCTCCTTCTTTAAGTTGCCTTGACTTCTATAAGTTGTTTTATCAGAGTAACAGGAAATTAACCAAGACAGAGGTTGCTACCAGATCTGACCTCACTGGGGTTTGTTTTATTGTTTTTGATTTTGGGTTTTGGATTTGGTTTTGGTTTTTTGGTTTTGGTTTTGGTTTGTTTGTTTTTGAAGAGTGTAGAAGATAAAGCCCTTGAATGTTGTAAGTGAGACTTAAACGGTCATCCTGGTAGGATGAAAGAAAGTAGTGCTGAGGGCAATGTGGACTATGGAGACTCATCTCAAGAGGTTTCCAAGGGGAAGAGATATTAACAACTAGGCTTGAGGCCATTTCCGTGATAGTTTGGTAAAAAAGAAAAGAAGGAAGGAAAGAAAGAAGGAAGGAAGGAAAGAGGGAAGGAAGGAAGGAAGGGAGGGAGGGAGGGAGGAAGGGAGGGAGGGAGGAAGGAAGGAAAGAAGGGAAACAGACACACAATATATGAAACTGATTTCTGCCTATGTTCTAAGAAATTTACCCTAGCCTAAACTAAAAAATAATAGACTGATTTGTTTATGATAAAGGAGATTTAAAGACAACGTAATATAAACTCTATTCTATAGTTACTAGTAACCACTCTTATGCAGATCTACCATGAAAAGTGTGACAGCAAGAAATATAAAATGGTTTGTAGAGGAAAAGCATACTGGCACGATGATCAAGCCAATGTTCGTGCTAGAAGAGGGTTGCAATTGTTAGGAACACTCCCACTATCACTAAGGGATCAAATCTACACTGGAATAAAGGGAGAGGTGGCCTCAGGGGAAAACCACACCCAGATATGCTTCCACCTTGTGAGAGGCAAACTCCTAAGGAATTTTCTGCTTCTAGAAAGAAAGAAAAGCTGTTACCGATGTAATTCAAAGGAGACAGAAACCATTGCTATTGGGCAATCAAACTTAATAGTGTCATCCATGTAGCTCTGACTTCAGAGTTAAGGAGTTACACAATCTATCTCCATGGCTGCAGAGAGCCACTGAAGCCAAGAATGTAAGGCAGCCAAGTCCCTGCATAGAGACCTAGAGGGCCATTGTGTGAAGCTGCGGAAATGAAGCCTGGGTTGCATTGGAGATGCCATGATTTTGGAAACACCATGAGCTATATGCCAGAGTGTTGCCCAAGAGTAGTGAAACAGCCTGAGATAGGTAAGAAGGGAAGCTGGTAGGGAAAAGCCACCTAAACCTTCTGACATCAAACTGGGTCTTAATAATAATACCAATGTGGGGGGTGTGCTCGATTATCTGGAGTAGATGTGTCTATTTGTCTGAATCCAAGTGGACTGCCTAAAATTAATTGAAATGACTTTATGTAAAAGGAATTGTTGTCCTTAAGTAGCTTTTATAATGAGATAGGAAAACATTTCAGTTATAAATGACATAGATATGTGTGCTCTTAATGTTTCCTAAAATAATACAGACAGGATTCACGTAGTTTTGATGCCAAGCAGTTTTAGAGTTCAGATTTTCAACAAAGTCTACATTGTAAGTTCCCCAAGGGGAAATTTTTTCTCTATTTTGTGCATTAATTTATATCAAACCTTGGAGCATATAAGAAATGTTAAATAACATAATAACATGTCCAAGATGCACAGAATATCAACCCATTAATACAAAGTCAAATCATCTATCAGTCACTGTGTGGGTCACTATCTAATAATGATGTTCTATTATTTTCACAACATTAGACAATGTTGATATCATTATTTTTATGCATTTTGGAGGTAAGAAATTTTGGTTTTGGTTTGATTCTTGATTCTATTCATGCCACCATCTACGTTTATTCTTGAGGTCTTTGCCTAATAAGAAAGAACAGATGAAATGGTAAAGAAGGACCATGGATGTTTTTCATCTTCCTTTGGATGTTTCCTCAAATCATAAAAAGAAGATTCCAATTCCAAGAGAATGTGGCATGCGGTGGTTTAAACGAGAATGTTCTCCATAGATTCAGGTATTTGAACACTTAGCCTCCATTTGATGGCTTTGACTGGAGAAGTTTAGCATGTCCAGAATCACATGAGGAAATGTCCCTCAATTCTAGCTCACACTCTCTGCTTCATGCTTGCTTTTGAAGATATGAGCTCACATCTTCCTGAGTTTGTTGCCATGCCTACTACCTGCTGCTATGTCTCCATGCCATTATGTGTAGTGGTGAATTTTAGCTACACTGCTTTGGCTCCCGGCAGGTCACACATGCTTACCCACCTAGGAGCAATCTGGATTTGAGAATGAAATACACGTGTGCGCGTGCGCAGGCGTGCGCGTGTGCGCGCGCGCACACACACACACACACACACACACACACACACACACACATCAGCTAATTTTTGACATACTGTGACTAACTCAAGGGTTGGGTACTCCTAAACCTTCCCTTGCTAGCAAATGCCCCTCACTGGTACCCCTGAAATTCCTAAACTTTCCCCTACTACCCCAGGCCCAATCATGGAAGTGACCGCTGGACACTTACCCAAATTCTTACATAGCTAAGTGGCTTTCTCTCCTGCAGCTCCTACATCCCATCCTTCTCTCCTGAGTCATGGCGAAACTCCTCTTCCTCTTTCCCAGTTCATAGCCCATGCAAATCTAAAGGTCCCACCTCAGTCTGCCTGCCCAGCCATTGGCCTTTGGTTCTTTATTGATCAATTAAAACCTAATCAGGGACAAGGACCTTGCGTTTTTTAGACACACGGATTCCCAATTTAGGAGCTTCTGTTCATGAAAAAGGAACTAATGCAAGCGGCTATGATCCAACTTCCTAATCAATGTGATGATAGGCATGTTTTGTTCTAGTCCTCCTGTGGCATCACGTTAAGCTAGAAACCAATTTTTCTTGCCTTCAGGAAATATGTGGCATGCTTACATATTTGCACAATCGGTCCTACTATATGTATATAATTTTCTTTAATTTGAATATTACTCACTGAGTCTATCTTAGTTTTTCATCTGTTTGCTATTTGTTTTGTCAGCTTGACACAACCTAGAGTTACCTAAGAAGAGAAACCTCAGTTGATAGAATCCTCTATCAGATTGCCTGTAGACTTGTTTATAAGGCATTTTTTAAAAAAAATATGATTGATATAGGAGATCCCAGCACATTAGAAAGAGTGCTACCCCTGTACAGGTAGTCCTGAGGTCTATAAAAAAGTACACTGATCAAGCCATGAGGAGTAATATAGTAAGTAGATCACCTCAGCACTTTTTCAACTCCTCTCTCCAGGTTGCTGCCTTGAGTTCCTGACTTGAATTCCTTCAGTCAAGAACTGTAAGTCAAATAAAACCTTTTCTCCCCAAGTTATTTTTGATTGTGGTCTTTGTCATGGCAATAGAAACCAAAATATAATAGAAATTATTACCAGGAATAGATATTGTTGTGGCCAACCTGATTATAAGGTTATGGGAAGAATGTGGAAGTGTTTAGAACTATGAATGATAAAGCCATTGAGTACTCAGATCTTTTCTTTGTTTTCTTCTTTTTCATTTTAAAATTATTTGTGTATTTTATTTATATGAGTGATATATATATACACATATATATATTAGATTATATATACATAAATATGTATATATATACTAGATGAGGGCATCAGATCCCATTATAGATGGTTACAAACTACCATGTGGTTCCTGGGAATTGAACTCAGGACCTCTAGAAGAGTAGCCAGTGCTCTTAACCATAGAGACATCTCTCCAGCCCCTTTTTTGTTAAGTTATTTATTTACTTTGCATCCCAATGGCAGCTTCTGCCCCACTCCTCTCCTCCAATTCCCTCCAGAGTACTCAAATCTTAATGAGCTTTATGAGAGCACTATAGATGATGGAAGCCTGGCTTACAAAGTTTCAGCTGAAGTAATAACTCTATCAGGACTGTTTATGTCATATTTTGAATTGAGAATAGTGGTTCTGGTAAGCTGGCACTGAAGAATCAGCTATGAATAAGTGGAGGAGATCACTGAAGTAACGTTTTTGCTTTACTAAGACATTTCAGACTAGTTAGCTGGAGCAGATTAGTTGATGGTGATTTAGAAAGGTTGAGCAGCAATAATGTGAAATGTTTCTGAAGTATTTCCTCAGGATCATCGCACAGAGTTCTAGTCCAGAGGGAACCTAGGCTGTACTTCATGACACCAGCTAAACTTGGTAACATATGAGAGTCTCCAAGGTGGTACTGGCTTTGAAGGAGTGAAGGGGACATGGAGGGCAGCTGAGATTTGGCACTGTGCGGTAGGGCTGAAGTCCCTGAAGAGAGAACAGGGGAAGCTAACAGTGAAGGTACAGATCGAACTGCATTGGAGACCCCAGCATCCTGGAGATGCCAGCATTGTGAACATCAAGAACAGCGGCAATTGTAGAGCTGAGCTCTCCCGAGTCTATAGGAGAGCTATGTGTGCTGTGGGTGAAATCTGGAAAAATTAAGCTGGCTAGGTTCTTTGAAACCAAGAATATGAGTTACAGACCTCAGGCTTTAAGCTATTTCTTCTGTTAGAGTTTGGTTTTGGTTTGATTTGATTGTGACTTTGCCCTGTGATTGCCATCTTCTCTCTTGGGGTGAGAATTTCCTAATTTATTATTTTATTTTTACAGAAACCTACAGTTAAAAGAACTGAATATTTAAAAGAATTTTCACATTTTTAATTGTTGCTTAAAGACAGTAGGACTTTAGAATTTGTTTGTGTTTTATATTATTCCTTTACTATTAACCTGAGGATGATTTGAGAATAAATCAGAAAGGAAGGGTTATGGTTTAATAATAATGTATCGGTGGTTCTAGTTGACAAAGATTAATGGTCATGTTTGTTTGTTTGTTTGTTTGTTTTATTTTGTTTTGTTTTGTGTCAGCCTGACACAGGCTTAAGTAATCTGGGAAAAGGATCTTCAATTTATAGAATGTCTCCCTTCATCACAGTGCTATAAAACATAAAATTGAGATCTTATCATGGTAACCTTCCCCACTCCACTACCCAACCCATCTGATTGTCTCTGGACTCAATGTGTTGGATCAGTTGGAAAAATGATCATTTAGACACTTAGTTAGCTTGCTAGGTCAGAGCAATCTTTTCCCCCCAAAACTACAGATTCATTACTTTAAAAATAAGAGTAAGCCCCTTCCTGGACTTATGAATTTGAGGTTTTCAAAGTTTGTTCAAAGAACAAATTACTTCAGCAAAGACTTTTCTCTCTATTCCATCTGCACTTCTGGCTCTTTGGATAGTATTTCCTACATTGAGGGTAAGTCTTCTCCCAGTTTATCTGCTAGACACAGCTATAGGTATATGTCAGTCTCCTAGGTGGTTATAAATCCAGTCAAGTTGACGGTGATGATTAACTCTCACAGCCCCCGAAGTTATTTGTAACAATGCCATCTATGCTGAATACTGTGAACTTGATAAAAGCTATAATCATCTAGAAATCTTTGTTCTAGGCATACCTGTGAGGGTTATCTAAATTACAGTAATTGATATGAAAAGACTCTCTTTATCCCTGGGTTGCATCATCCCATGGACCGGGGTCCTGAACTGAGTAAGATGAAGAAAATGAGCTAAACACAAGTATTTATTACTCTCTGCTTACGAACTGTGGACAACACATGAAAGTTTGCCTCAGACTTCTTCTTCCATAACTTTCCTACTGTGTTGGACTGTACCTTTGAACTGTGCACCAAAATGAACCCTTCCTCCATGTTTTGTGAAGTATTTTTACAGCAATGAGGACATAATTAACGCAGTATCCCAAAAAACACAATTTAAACTCTACAAGATTTAAATGGCTACTGTTTACTATAGACACTGAAAATTCAGAAGAATATTTGCTGAGCTAAATGTCACTATCATTTCATCTCACTCATCTGGAAGACATTTGGAAATTGAGTATTTGTTCAAGGAGAGTTATAGAGGAAAACAATGAAATAAAAACAAATCTACCCCTTTACTTAAGGGAAATGTGACAGAAACTTAGAATAGATGAACATCTGTGCCTAGATATCTGTAGCCTGGCTTCCTGGTGATTGCTCTGAAAAGTGACAAGTCCTGGAGCTCAGATCGTGTGTACCAATGGGCATCAGAGGTGCTCAAAGAACGTTCAGGTACACAGAGGCTGAAATTTGCTTCTAGGTTATCACAGCAGAAAAGCCACTTCATTTCTGGGCTGCTCTGAGGTGTGGAGAGTCGCTAATGGTCCTGCAAGTGTCTGGAGTGAGTAGATGTGATAGCAAGTGGCCCAGAGCTGAAATGGGATAGTTGTTAAGAAAAGGAGTCAACACAGAAAGAGAACTTTGCCCTGCACATCCCAGGGTTATAAAGGAGCAGGTCAGTCCTAGATGACATCTTCACCTTGGCAACACAATGCTTCAGAACCATGTCCAGTTTCACTTAGCTCAAAGCAGAGATTCCTAACACCACCATCATCACCTCTCATAAAGTCAGGGAGAAACTGGCCTAAAACGCAGAAGGGACAGAGTGGCCAAAGAAGTTTCTGGGTAGTTTGTATTCACCCTCAATATAACTAACGTTGCTCAAGTTGGCTTTTGACAATGTTTTCTGCATCCAACTAGCATAGGACTTAAAATAGAGATAATCTGACTACAAAGGAAAAGTTGATTTCCTTGCATATACGCATATATTAACACTTGCTTTTCCTACACAGATTAATATATTAACACATCATAGAGCTCACTGTAAGCAATTTCTATGTAAAATTATGTACAAGCAAGCAATAGAAAGTTATACCACTTTAGTTAGTCTTGATGTAATGTTATACCCAGTCAAGTCTGTTTTAAAAGACATTAGAGAAAAATTTAACTTTGTATCTTAAATATTTATGTAGGCTATAAACCATATGTGAGAAAATGACAATGCAAATTTTCATAAAAATAAACTATGTATAGTGTTTGGTTTTAGAATAGAGAGGCTCTTTCTGTGCATATGATATGTAAGTCATGAAAGAATTGTTTCTGACAATGTAAAAATTAAAACATTTTTACCCTAGGGAAAAAAGAAAACTCAAATTACTGTAGAAATATTTGCAAATACTGCAACGGAAAGTTGTAATTTTATCAAAATATTAAAACTCTTGCAGATAAATAAAAAAATATCAATACCAACAAAAATACCAACATACAAAACAGAGGCAAAACAAATCACAGAGAGGAAAATATAAATAGTTTCAAAGTCTGAAAGCTGCACACAAATATACTTGGAAAAGAAAAATTAACAAATCTTCTCATAACTATAAAATTAAGCTAAGGTAAGGCACTTTTTTTTCATCTTTCTGATTAGTGACCCTCAAAGTGCTTGCTTACACACTGTATTAAAGCAGATAGATCAGGGCTCTTAATCAACACAATGGGAGTGTGGCTCACTGTAAACTCCATGGACAAAATACACAACATTTGTCAAAATTAAAATCTTTGTGCCTTCAGGTATGTTATGAATATATAAAACTATAAGAGTGATTAATATTTTATATACATAAGATGGACATAGTGGTTCTGTTTGAAAGAGAATATAGCTGTGAGTATCCTATACATTAATCAGTAAAGGCGGGTCAAAAGTATTGGAGATATCTAGATAATGCAAGGAGAGTAGGGTAGCCCCCAGATTAACAGGCATGGAATATCTCAGTTGTATACATTGACAGTGAAGTGGAGTACTTCGCTTGTGGGCATTCACGGTAGAACATACATAACATACACCAGTAGATACATGCAGTGTCTCTTGGAGGCACACAAGGAATTAATATCTCTGTGGTTTCTGCGAGGATGCTGCTGAGATGCTGATTGGTGGGATAGAAACTTCTTTTCCATTCAATCTCTTTAGTACCTTTCTGATTTTATAACAATAACATATATTCCCTCTTTACAATGAGAAAGGAAAAGAAAAAGAACAAGTTCTTTTGTTCAGTGACTCATCCCATCCTTTGTTTCCGGGACCCCGGGACACTGCTCCTCTGCTCTGCCCACTCTTTCTTCAGGTTTTCCAGACCCATTCCCTTCCCAGATCTATTTCCTTCCTCCAGAGATAGCGTTCTCACACTCATAAAAAGAGGGGCACTATATGAACAAAAAGGGGAAACTCTGCATGAGATGCTAAAGTAACTTTTATTCCAAGATGTAACTGTCATCTCGGAGGCTTACTGCTGAAGCTGACTGATTCCATCTGGATTATCTCGGCTTCTCCCTGAATTGCTCTGTTTGGCCTCCAATTAACTCTTGCAATTTGTTATGATCTCCTGGCTCCTCATTCTCTGGCTTCAACTGGCTCTGCTGACCTGCGCTGAACTACAGGAACTCAGGAACAAACTCAACTCCACTGCACTGTACTCACGGCACTGACTCCCTACTCACGGACTCCCTCCCTGCACTGCTCGTAGATAGCTTCGATCCTGTGCTGTTCTCCTGGGAGTTGGGCATGACTCATCTCTGACTCACTCTGTCAGATCTTTCTCTGATATGTCATTTTGCCTCTCCCTCAATTAGATGTCATTTAAAAGCATGGCTGCTTCCTTCTACAAATTAATTTTACCTACACCGTTTGAGATTAAAGTATACATGAACTACGGCCATGTCTGCTTTCTAACAAGAGGAATTAAAGGCATATGGCATGTCTGCATTGCAGCTGGATCCTAACGACCTAGAAGGTTTTCAGATGTGATTTCCTTTCCAGAGCAGCTGGCCTGTTCCTGGATTAAAATTCCTCTACAACACAAAAGGAGAATCTAGATTCTATGTTCAGTTCACTGAGGCCTACCTGGGTTTCTCTTTGCAGTGCTTAGAAACAGGCTGGCTTCTGTTTTCCAAACCCAATGTCTGCTTTAACTTTTCCTTTGTCACTGTTTGGAAAGCAGTGAATCGTAGCCCCTCCAGGAGTTAAAAAATGTGGTGTTTGCAAGTCCCAGTCCTCAGACTGGATGCTTCAGAATGTGACTGTATGTGGAAACCATGTCCTCACAGAGGCAAGTAAGTGACATTGAGTTTATTAGCTTATCTTCATCCGGTACGACTGTCCTTATTATTGAGGAATCTGGGGGGCGGGTAGAACTAATGTGTGTAAGAACACAAGAAGAAGTCCCCCATCTAAGAGTCAGTGAACATCATCCCCCAACACAGCTAAGAGAGAACCTGGGACCGGTCTACCTCAAGCTCCTAAGGGATCTTCCTAAACCTTGACCTTGGACTTAAATCCTGTGTAACAGGGAACAAAGAAAATTCTGCTGCTCAGTGACTCACTCCGTACTTGATTTCAGGGGCCCCAGGACACTGCTCCTCTGCTGTAGCCAACACTCCCTTCCTCGGTTTTCCAGACACATTCCCTTCCCAGATCTATTTCTTTCCTTCCGAGGGTAGGATCTCCATGCTCATAAAATGTAAATCCAATTAGCCTTTCTTGACCCTATGTCATGCCGTAATTTTTGCCATTCAGCAAAATGAAAACTTAAGCCTGGTAGTTTTTCTAGAAACAAAGGATCTGACAGAGAGAGAGAGAGAGAGAGAGAGAGAGAGAGAGAGAGAGAGAGAGAGAGAGAGAGAGAGAGAGAGAGAGACAGAGAGAGAGAGAGAGAGAGAGAGAGACAGAGAGAGAGACAAAGAGAGACAGAGCATGAGCATGAGCATGAGCATGAGCACGTAGGGTAAAAGTGTATCTAACCATCTTTTCTAACTGGCTACAATCATTTCATCATTTATTTATATGGTAATTTTTTAATCATTCATTGCATTGTTGGACACTGTCCTAGTTATGGTTTCTATTTCTATAAAGAGACACCATGACCTTGTAAGGAAACTTTTATAAGGAAACATTTAATGGGGGTTGGGTTACAATTTACAGGTTTAGTTCATTACTGTCGTGGTGGGCAACATGACAGCATGCAAGCAGGCATGGTAGCTGAGAGTTTTACATCCAGATTGGCTGGCTGCAGGAAGAGAATGAGAAGCTGGGTTTGGCTTGAGCATCTGAGGTCTCAAGACCCAATCCTTGGTGATATACTTCCTTCAACAAAGTCACGCCTACTCCAAAAAGGCCACACCTCCTAATAGTGTCACTCCCTATGGGCCTATGTGGGCCATTTTTATTCAAACCACCATAGATACCATGCTATTTCTTGCTTTCTACTACTGAGGAAATTCCTTTAAGGTGGACTTTATCACTTAAAAAACAAGAGGGTTTGTCTTATTTGTTGCAGGCCCTGCTGTTGACTGGATTGGCTGGTGACAGTATGAGCAAAGTTTCCTACCAAGGCCTGGATATTGTATTGCGAGCTTTATGATACAAAGGCTCAGTGGCTGCCCCAATATAATGCAGACCTAGTGTGGGCAGTGAAGAACTGGATGGAACTTGTTGGGCTTCTGCGGAGCCTTGTTGCTGAGTACTGGAATTGCAAGGAATTGTTATAAGTCTCCAAATATTCCTCTTGAATTTTGTTTCCGTAATGTAAAAATATGCCAAAGGCCACAGAGTTCACAACCCATTCATAGGAAAAAAGGAGGCAGGGTGGCAGGATTTGACCTAGAGGCTATAGTGTGACAATTCCTGGTATAGACATTACTGGTTTAATAAGCAATTTTTCAGTACATTAAAACATTTCTCTTTGGACCTAAAAGGGGAATCCAAGGGTCTCTGGAGCAAAGGGATATAGAGTATATTTCTCAAATGGACTAGAGACAGGTGGAGTTGGGGACAGGAAGGATCAGTTGCAGTGAAAGGGAGGGGAAAATACTGGGAGAATGACTGGAATTGGGGGACATTTTGGGGGCATGGTAGAAGCCTAGTATAATGGATCCTCCATGAAATCTGAGAGTAGTAGGGAACACAGGGCCTAACCTGGTCCTGTTCTTTAACCAGGCAAGACGTCAAGTGCAGGGCTTGGAATAGCACCCCAACCACAAAACTTTCGTTATATAGATTGCCCTGCCTGCAGAGTGTGCTGTGACCAGAACCTAGTAGAATCATCATTGAAGAAAGCAGAGAGACTTCATCTAGTCACTGCTAGGAACAGATGCAGAGGACTGGAAGAAGCAGAGGGGTCAAGGACCCAGCAGGAGAACATAGTGCACAGAATCAACTGACCAGGATTCATGGAAACTTACAGAGATCAAGGAACCTGTAGTAGGTCTTCTGCATATATGTTATGGCTGGGTAGCTTGGTGTTCTTGGGGAAATACCAACAGTGGGAGCAAGGGCTGTCCTTGACTCTTTTAACTACTTGTGGGATGCTTTTCCTTCCACTGAATTGCCTTGTCCTAGGTTGCCTTGATATGATATATGCCTGGTGTTGTTGGAGCTTGTTACGAAATGTTTGGTTGATGACCCTGAGAGGTCTGCTCTTCTCTAAGGGAAGTGGGTGGATCAGGGGGAAAAGGAAGGTGCATGGTGGCTTGTGGAGAGGCTAGCATGAAGGGAGAACTGGGAAACTGCAATAGGGTGTAATATATGAGAGAATAAAAATAAATTCCTCCTTGAGAAGATACTGATCTCTCCTACATGTTTTCACTGGCTCTATACATTCACAAGGTATCAAGACTACTTTGGACACCATGGAGTATGAAAGCAGTCAATGGGTAAATGAATGTCCCTGAATATTAATTCAATATTAATGCTGTCAATTTTGATTCAAATCACACTTGAGCATATTGCTTGAAGAAACCAAATAGCATTCATTCTTTTACTTAAAGTTGTTTTACTTAAAGTTGTTCCTGCATCAAGACAAACCATGGTAGCACTTTAGGGACCCTAACTATACTGACACTTTCTATTCCTCCATGTTCTCCTCCTCCTCATAGTACAGATCTGCCTGTCCCCACACTAATTACAGAATTCTGCAAAAGGGAAAGCTATGCTTTTGTAAGCTGCAGTGAGGCTGTAGTGAGAAACACAGAAATGTCTCTCGTAGCTCGATCTGTTGATGAAGAACTATTGCTGAGAACATTATTGGCTCTTCAGTGTATTATTTTTGTAAAGGGGACTTGTGCTCAGCTACAAAGGCAATTCTTGATTTTCATTTTTTGTTTGTTTTGTTATTGTCATTGCTATCTTTTGTTTTTGTTCAGTTTTTTTTTCCCAATACAGTATTTCTCTGTGTGGCCCTGGCTGTCCTCCAACTCTCCTTATAGACCAGACCGGACTCAAACTCAGAGAAATCTACCTGTCTCTGCCCTCTGAGTGCTGGGATTAACAGAGCACACTCCGTAGCACCACCGCTCACCCAGCTGTTTTCATTTTTTTTAATTTTTTTATTTATTTATTTTTTTTATTAACTTGAGTATTTCTTATATACATTTCAAGTGTTATTCCCTTTCCCGGTTTCCGGACAAACATCACCCTCCCCCCTCCCCTTCCTTATGGGTGTTCCCCTCCCAAACCTCCCCCCATTGCCACCCTCCCCCCATAGTCTAGTTCACTGGGGGTTCAGTCTTAGCAGGACCCAGGGCTTCCCCTTCCACTGGTGCTCTTACTAGGATATTCATTGCTACCTATGGGGTCAGAGTCCAGGGTCAGTCCATGTATAGTCTTTAGGTAGTGGCTTAGTCCCTGGAAGCTCTGGTTGCTTGACATTGTTGTACTTTTGGGGTCTCGAGCACCTTCAAGCTCTTCCAGTTCTTTCTCTGATTCCTTCAACGGGGGACCTATTCTCAGTTCAGTGGTTTGCTGCTGGCATTCGCCTCTGTATTTGCTGTATTCTGGCTGTGTCTCTCAGGAGCGATCTACATCCGGCTCCTGTCGGTCTGCACTTCTTTGCTTCATCCATCTTGTCTAATTGGGTGGCTGTATATGTATGGGCCACATGTGGGGCAGGCTCTGAATGGGTGTTCCTTCAGTCTCTGTTTTAATCTTTGCCTCTCCCTTCCCTGCCAAGGGTATTCTTTTTCCTCATTTAAAGAAGGGGTGAAACATTCACATTTTGATCATCCGTCTTGAGTTTCCTTTGTTCTAGGGATCTAGGGTAATTCAAGCATTTGGGCTAATAACCACTTATCAATGAGTGCATACCATGTATGTCTTTCTGTGATTGGGTTAGCTCACTCAGGATGATATTTTCCAGTTCCAACCATTTGCCTACGAATTTCATAAACTCGTTGTTTTTGATAGCTGAGTAATATTCCATTGTGTAGATGTACCACATTTTCTGTATCCATTCCTCTGTTGAAGGGCATCTGGGTTCTTTCCAGTTTCTGGCTATTATAAATAAGGCTGCGATGAACATAGTGGAGCACGTGTCTCTTTTATATATTGAGGCATCTTTTGGGTATATGCCCAAGAGAGGTATAGCTGGATCCTCAGGCAGTTCAATGTCCAATTTTCTGAGGAACCTCCAGACTGATTTCCAGAATGGTTTTACCAGTCTGCAATCCCACCAACAATGGAGGAGTGTTCCTCTTTCTCCACATCCTCGCCAGCATCTGCTGTCACCTGAGTTTTTGATCTTAGCCATTCTCACTGGTGTGAGGTGAAATCTCAGGGTTGTTTTGATTTGCATTTCCCTTATGACTAAAGATGTTGAACATTTCTTTAGGTGTTTCTCAGCCATTCCGCATTCCTCAGCTGTGAATTCTTTGTTTAGCTCTGAACCCCATTTTTTAATAGGGTTATTTGTTTCCCTGCGGTCTAACTTCGTATATTTGGATATAAGGCCTCTATGTGTTGTAGGATTGGTAAAGATCTTTTCCCAATCTGTTGGTTGCCGATTTGTCCTAACCACAGTGTCCTTTGCCTTACAGAAGCTTTGCAGTTTTATGAGATCCCATTTGTCGATTCTTGATCTTAGAGCATAAGCCATTGGTGTTTTGTTCAGGAAATTTCTTCCAGTGCCCATGTGTTCCAGATGCTTCCCTAGTTTTTCTTCTATTAGTTTGAGTGTGTCTGCTTTGATGTGGAGGTCCTTGATCCACTTGGACTTAAGCTTTGTACAGGGTGATAAGGATGGATCGATCTGCATTCTTCTACATGTTGACCTCCAGTTGAACCAGCACCATTTGCTGAAAATGCTATCTTTTTTCCATTGGATGGTTTTGGCTCCTTTGTCAAAAATCAAGTGACCATAGGTGTGTGGGTTCATTTCTGGGTCTTCAATTCTATTCCATTGGTCTATCTGTCTGTCTCTGTACCAATACCATGCAGTTTTTATCACTATTGCTCTGTAATACTGCTTGAGTTCAGGGATAGTGATTCCCCCTGAAGTCCTTTTATTGTTGAGGATAGCTTTAGCTATCCTGGGTTTTTTGTTATTCCAGATGAATTTGCAAATTGTTCTGTCTAACTCTTTGAAGGATTGGATTGGTATTTTGATGGGGATTGCATTGAATCTGTAGATCGCTTTTGGTAAAATGGCCATTTTTACTATATTAATCCTGCCAATCCATGAGCATGGGAGATCTTTCCATCTTCTGAGGTCTTCTTCAATTTCCTTCTTCAGTGTCTTGAAGTTCTTATTGTACAGATCTTTTACTTGCTTTGTTAAAGTCACTCCGAGGTACTTTATATTATTTGGGTCTATTATGAAGGGTGTCGTTTCCCTAATTTCTTTCTCGGCTTGTTTCTCTTTTGTATAGAGGAAGGCAACGGATTTATTTGAGTTAATTTTATACCCAGCCACTTTGCTGAAGTTGTTTATCAGCTTTAGTAGTTCTCTGGTGGAACTTTTGGGATCACTTAAATATACTATCATATCATGTGCAAATAGTGATATTTTGACTTCTTCTTTTCCGATCTGTATCCCCTTGACCTCCTTTTGTTGTATGATTGCTCTGGCTAGAACTTCAAGAACTATATTGAATAAGTAGGGAGAGAGTGGGCAGCCTTGTCTAGTCCCTGATTTTAGTGGGATTGCTTCAAGTTTCTCTCCATTTAGTTTAATGTTAGCAACTGGTTTGCTGTATATGGCTTTTACTATGTTCAGGTATGGGCCTTGAATTCCTATTCTTTCCAGGACTTTTATCATGAAGGGGTGTTGAATTTTGTCAAATGCTTTCTCAGCGTCTAATGAAATGATCATCTGGTTTTGTTCTTTCAGTTTGTTTATATAATGGATCACGTTGATGGTTTTCCGTATATTAAACCATCCCTGCATGCCTGGGATGAAGCCTACTTGGTCATGGTGGAGGATTGTTTTGATGTGCTCTTGGATTCGGTTTGCCAGAATTTTGTTGAGTATTTTTGCGTCGATATTCATAAGGGAAATTGGTCTGGAGTTCTCTTTCTTTGTTGTGTCTTTGTGTGGTTTAGGTATAAGAGTAATTGTGGCTTTGTAGAAGGAATTCGGTAGTGCTCCATCTGTTTCAATTTTGTGGAATAGTTTGGATAATATTGGTATGAGGTCTTCTATGAAGGTTTGATAGAATTCTGCACTAAACCCGTCTGGACCTGGGCTCTTTTTGGTTGGGAGACCTTTAATGACTGCTTCTATTTCCTTAGGAGTTATGGGGTTGTTTAACTGGTTTATCTGTTCCTGATTTAACTTCGATACCTGGTATCTGTCTAGGAAATTGTCCATTTCCTGAAGATTTTCAAGTTTTGTTGAATATAGGTTTTTATAGTAAGATCTGATGATTTTTTGAATTTCCTCTGAATCTGTAGTTATGTCTCCCTTTTCCTTTCTGATTTTGTTAATTTGGACGCACTCTCTGTGTCCTCTCGTTAGTCTGGCTAAGGGTTTATCTATCTTGTTGATTTTCTCAAAGAACCAACTTTTGGTTCTGTTGATTCTTTCTATGGTCCTTTTTGTTTCTACTTGGTTGATTTCAGCTCTGAGTTTGATTATTTCTTGCCTTCTACTCCTCCTGGGTGTATTTGCTTCTTTTTGTTCTAGAGCTTTTAGGTGTGCTGTCAAGCTGCTGACATATGCTCTTTCCTGTTTCTTTCTGCAGGCACTCAGCGCTATGAGTTTTCCTCTTAGCACAGCTTTCATTGTGTCCCATAAGTTTGGGTATGTTGTACCTTCATTTTCATTAAATTCTAAAAAGTTTTTAATTTCTTTCTTTATTTCTTCCTTGACCAGGTTATCATTGAGTAGAGCATTGTTCAATTTCCACGTATATGTGGGCATTCTTCCCTTATTGTTATTGAAGACCAGTTTTAGGCCGTGGTGGTCCGATAGCACGCATGGGATTATTTCTATCTTTCTGTACCTGTTGAGGCCCGTTTTTTGACCAATTATATGGTCAATTTTGGAGAAAGTACCATGAGGAGCTGAGAAGAAGGTATATCCTTTTGCTTTAGGATAGAATGTTCTATAAATATCCGTTAAGTCCATTTGGCTCATGACTTCTCTTAGTCTGTCTACATCTCTGTTTAATTTCTGTTTCCATGATCTGTCCATTGATGAGAGTGGGGTGTTGAAATCTCCCACTATTATTGTGTGAGGTGCAATGTGTGTTTTGAGCTTTAGTAAGGTTTCTTTTACATATGTAGGTGCCCTTGTATTTGGGGCATAGATATTTAGGATTGAGAGTTCATCTTGATGGATTTTTCCTTTGATGAATATGAAGTGTCCTTCCTTTTTTTTTGATGACTTTTAGTTGAAAATTGATTTTATTTGATATTAGAATGGCTACTCCAGCTTGCTTCTGACCATTTGCTTGGAAAATTGTTTTCCAGCCTTTCACTCTGAGGTAATGTCTGTCTTTGTCTCTGAGGTGTGTTTCCTGTAGGCAGCAGAATGCAGGGTCCTCGTTGCGTATCCAGTTTGTTAATCTATGTCTTTTTATTGGGGAGTTGAGCCCATTGATATTGAGAGATATTAAGGAATAGTGATTATTGCTTCCCGTTATATTCATATTTGGAAGTGAGGTTATGTTTGTGTGCTTTCATTCTCTTTGTTTTGTTGCCAAGATGATTAGTTTCTTGCTTCTTCTAGGGTATAGCTTGCCTCCTTATGTTGGGCTTTACCCTTTATTATCCTTTGTAGTGCTGGACTTGTAGAAAGATATTGTGTAAATTTGGTTTTGTCATGGAATATCTTGGTTTCTCCATCTATGTTAATTGAGAGTTTTGCAGGATACAGTAACCTGGGCTGGCATTTGTGTCCTCTTAGGGTCTGTATGACATCTGTCCAGGATCTTCTGGCCTTCATAGTTTCTGGCGAAAAGTCTGGTGTGATTCTGATAGGTCTGCCTTTATATGTTACTTGACCTTTTTCCCTTACTACTTTTAATATTCTTTCTTTATTTTGTGCGTTTGGTGTTTTGACTATTATGTGACGGGAGGTGTTTCTTTTCTGGTCCAATCTATTTGGAGTTCTGTAGGCTTCTTGTATGCCTATGGGTATCTCTTTTTTTAGGTTAGGGAAGTTTTCTTCTATGATTTTGTTGAAGATATTTACTGGTCCTTTGAGCTGGGAGTCTTCACTCTCTTCTATACCTATTATCCTTAGGTTTGATCTTCTCATTGAGTCCTGTATTTCCTGTATGTTTTGGACCAGTAGCTTTTTCCGCTTTACATTATCTTTGACAGTTGAGTCAATGATTTCTATGGAATCTTCTGCTCCTGATATTCTCTCTTCCATCTCTTGTATTCTGTTGGTGAAGCTTGTATCTACAGCTCCTTGTCTTTTCTTTTGATTTTCTATGTCCAGGGTTGTTTCCATGTGTTCTTTCTTGATTGCTTCTATTTCCATTTTTAATTCCTTCAACTGTTTGATTGTGTTTTCCTGGAATTCTTTCAGGGATTTTTGCGATTCCTCTCTGTAGGCTTCTACTTGTTCTCTAAGGGAGTTCTTTATGTCTTTCTTGAAGTCCTCCAGCATCATGATCAAATATGATTTTGAAACTAGGTCTTGCTTTTCTGGTGTGTTTGGATATTCTGTGTTTGCTTTGGTGGGAGAATTGGGCTCCGATGATGCCATGTAGTCTTGGTTTCTGTTGCTTGGGTTCCTGCGCTTGCCTCTCGCCATCAGATTATCTCTAGTGTTACTTTGTTCTGCTATTTCTGACAGTGGCTAGACTGTCCTATAACCTGTGTGTCAGGAGTGCTGTAGACCTGTTTTCCTGTTTTCTTTCAGCCAGTTATGGGGACAGAGTGTTCTGCTTTCGGGCGTGTAGTTTTTCCTCTCTACAGGTCTTCAGCTGTTCCTGTGGGCCTGTGTCTTGAGTTCACCAGGCAGGTTTCTTGCAGGGGAGAAGTTGGTCCTACCTGTGGTTCCAAGGCTCAAGTTTGCTCGTGGGGTACTGCCTAAGTCCTCTCTGCTGTGGCAGCAACCGGGAAAATCTGCGCCGCTCCTTCCGGGAGCCTCCGTGCACCAGGGTTCCAGATGACATTTGGTGTTTTCCTCTGGCGCCTGGATGTGCACAGAGTGCAGTCTCTTCTGGTTTCCCAGGCGTGTCTGCCTCTCTGAAGGTTCAGCTCTCCCTCCCACGGGATTTGGGTGCAGAGAACTGTTTATCCGGTCTGTTTCCTTCAGGTTCCGGCAGTGTCTCAGGCGCAGGGGTCCTGCCGCTCCCGGGCCCTCCCCTACGGGAACCCAGAGGCCTTATACAGTTGCCTCTTGGGCCAGGGATGTGGGCAGGGGTGGGCAGTGTTGGTGGTCTCCTCCGCTCTGCAGCCTCAGGAGTGCCCACCTGATCAGGCGGTGAGGTCTCTCTCCCACGGGGTTTGGGAGCAGAGAGCTGCTGCCAGCTGTTTTCATTTTTAAAAGCAGAAACTTTGAGTCTGAGCACAGAGAGTCTCTTTTCTCATTGGCTAACTCTCTACATGTATAATTTCTATTTTATTTTCATTCATGTGTATATGCACATGAAGGTGGGTATCAAAGGAGGCCACAAGAGGCTGTCAGATCCCTGGAACTGGGGTTACAGGTGGTTGTGAGTCACCCTATGTAGATACTAGGAATGACACCCAGATCCTCTACAATAAGTCCTTAACTATGAGTCATCCCTGTAGACCACTATCTGTGTTTTAATATTTCACCCTTTATGTAACTCTACAAGCTGTGCCTCCTTTCCCCCTTTCCTTCATCTTCTATGGGAAAAACACTACTTTTAAAGAAAACAGAGCACAGTGCTGGTGATTTTTCGTGTGTGAGAAGCTCAGGATGGGTGGGGGTGAGAAGGGTCCCAAGTCTGCGCATTGATCAGCTACTGTCCCATGTGGCTAATCATCTTCGAGTGTCTCTTCTCAGTATTCCCAACACTTCCATTTTAAATCCCAAGTTTATCTTGCTTTTAACATCTTTGGTCCAGTGATTCTATTTGTAAACCTGGGAGTCCAGACATGAGTACCTCAAATTGGAGACCTCTAGACTGGGAAGGACTATAGTCCAAGGTCAGAGCAAGTGAAGGTACCAGGGCTGCAGCCTGCTCTGAGGATCTATCTGCTAGGTTCCAGGAGTGACAGCAAAGAGCTGAGCTGCCTGATGAACCAATGAACAGAAAAAGAATATCTGTCCAAACATGGAAAGCTCACAGCGACGACTGAGGAAACACTGCCTATTTGTTTGGAGCACATTTAATTATTTTTAAACATGTGCAGCCCGTAGTTCAGTGAAATGTCAGGGACAATAGACGAAGGAAAGCAAATGAGGAGAGGCGGTGCTGGTCCTGGTGTGACTCTTCTCCACAGCTGGCTGTGGGTGAAACAGTTCCTTCCAAAGTGTGGCTCCCTGTCTGTCACCTAATGAAATGCACTAGGGGGATTAATGTCATTAGCTGAGGCCAACATGCTGTGTAGTAAACAGAGGCATTCCCTTCATTTAGGAGGAGTGTTCCTCAGCTCCTGCCCACTGGCCTGCAAAGGTCACTCCCTAACCTTCTATTAGTTAAATGGGAAGAAATTAACTGGGCTGGAGAATCTTGTGGTCTGATTGAGGGAGAGCAGGCTCTGGGCAATTTAGCACCTAAATCTGCACCTCCCTCCCATCTCTTGCACTAATTGGAGCTTGAATTTCTTCTTTGGGTGTGGGGAGGGGGACCCTGAGGTAACCAGAGATGATAAAAGCCCTCCAAATAAATGCTTTACAGAAGAAGGAAGAGGAGGAGGAAGAGAAGGAAGAGGAGGAGGGGAGGAGGAAGAAGCAAATTAACCCAGAAGATGGGGGTTGCCTTGTTCACCTCTCTTCACCGTTAAGCCAGGAGCATTTCTCACATATCTGCAAAGCTGAATGCTCAGAAATGTATGCTCATCACAAACTGCCAGTAATGTAGACAGCAGCCAGCAGACAGGTGTAAAAGTTAAAATTTTGTATTCTCCGGAAAATACACAAATGTTGGTTCTAAAGAACTTAAACTACAAAAAAAAAAAAAAAAAAAAAAAAAAAATCCTGAGAGACACAGCCAGAATACAGCAAATACATAGGCGATTGCAAACCACTGAACTGAGAGTGGGACCCCCGTTGAAGGAATCAGAGAAAGGACTGAAAGAGATTAAAGGGGCTCGAGACCTAATTAATATGTACAACAATGCCAACCAACCAGAGCTTCCAGGGACTAAGCCACTACCCAAAGACTATACATGGACTGACCGTGGGCTCCTCATAGGTAGCAATGAATATCTATTAAGATCACCAGTGGAAGGGGAAGCCCTTGGTCCTGCCAAGACTGAACACCTAGTGAATGTGATTGTTGGGGGGAGGGTGGTAATGGGGGGAGTATGGGGAGGGGAAGCCCATATAGAAGGGGAGGGAGAGGAGTTAGGGGGAGGTTGGCCCGGAAACCGGGAAGGGGAATAACAATCGAAATGTAAATAAGAAATACTCAATTTAATAAAGATTAAAAAAAAGAAAAAAAAAAGAACTTAAACTACTGGAAGAAGGGTGGGGAACAAATTCTGAGAAGATGGACATGCACTTGCAGCAGACAATGACAGCTCAGAGCCACCAAGACACGAAATGAAATGAAGAAATAATGATCAAGAAAAGAACAGGAAAGTTTGAGGACCACACGACAAGAGAAGCTCCAGTTGACTTGGCATCACGTACTGCTGCCTTGTGAAGACTGTCCTTACCCCGTCCTTATCGAAGCAGAGCACTCCCTTTGTACTGAGAGCTTTTAATAAGTCTCTAACGTAGGCACTGTGGCATTTTTGCAGCAATAGATATTAGTATCAATGATTACTATGAAGGATGAAGGAAAAAGAAACTCAAAGAACTCAAAGAACTCAAAGTCATTTGCATTTTTCCTTTGCAAACTTGCTTCTGATCCCCTCACTTCCCCCAGTCTTCCTGGGAGTTATGGCAGTCTTTAAAGAACACCATGGCAAGCCAGTATAGGGAAGATGGACAGTTGGAAAAATCCTTCAAAGAGATCCAGGAAGAAACCACTTTAGCAGTTCAAGGCTAACTACTGTGCCCAAAATATCATGGCAACCCAATATGGAAAGATTGTTGCCTTACCCACCCAGCTACTTTTTGATCCTTCCATAGACATTAAGCCCCCCGCCCCAACACACACACACACACACACACACACACACACACACACACACACACACACACTCTTAAGACTCCTAACCTTCCATAGTCACCTTTACCCATCTAACAATCTTGGCATTTAAATTTAAGCCCTAGCCAACTGGGATAGGCCAGTCCTCATAGAGCCCTCCATGCCTTATCTCAGTGTCCCCTGCATATGTCTTATTTCTCCTGAACTGTTTCCCCTTCAGCAAACCACACTAGTCCATGGCTACGCAGGGTAGAAGCAGGGTAAAGGTGAGACAGGTGCAGAGATGACTCATTTCTACTCTCAAGATCAGTACAGGACCTGACTCTCATGAGGACATATATTTATAACTTTATTTTTATATTAGCTACATTTATATTTATAATGTGTGCACTTAGTGTATTAAAGTAGAAGTTGGACTTTTGAATCAGAGAAGAGACCAATGAAACTAGAGACCTAGCCCCTCTCTCTGAACCATATCCTAGGATATTCCCAGTTGCCTGGCCAAAGCCAGCAGTTCTCATGTGTGATAAAATAAACTCTTCCAGCTGGGGAATGCTGGGGTTATATTTTTATCTCTGGTGTCTGGTGACTGCATAAACTAGAGGAACATGGCTAGAATGATTTATATGTGTCATTAGAAACTTAAGATTTTTAAGGGTTCGTAAACATGTACAGTATGGGACATATTAGGTATACCATTTGGATAATACAAAACACTCCTGGCAACCTTGAATGCTTGCAAATTTGATGCAGGGAGAAAGTGAGGTATTCTGTACTTCTCCATTCTTTTTTGTGCATGCCCGTGGAGTCACATGACCTTCCACGTGAAGAAAAAAGACAAGGGATTGAAGATTCTGACTTGGCTTACTCCAATGGGGTCATTTAAAATGAAGGGTATACTATAGCCCCCAGTTTGTCACAGATTCTGCTTGCAGAAGTTCTAGTTTAGTGGTCAATGTTGAGAATGTCTGAGAAACCTCATTTTACGAAGTGCCTATGCCAAATGCAAAGATTACCCCACATGTAGATCTAGTTTTTATAACTCAGGTTGATCTTAGAATCATGAGTCCTTAGCATATTTCGAAGGATATGTTTACTAGGGAAGTATGATGTACATACCAAGACCTTTTGGCTAAATACACAGGCTGATTCAGAGTGGCTGCTATTATCTTAGAGATGTTTCCACGTGTCACACATGGACCTCCAGGACATCTACAGGTCTGTACAGTTGGAACCGCTGCAGAAGATACAGACAAACTTTCACTCAACTCCTCATATTGGAGCTCAGAACTAGAGAAAAATGTGAGGGGCTCACATGGCCATATGTGTATGATTAACATGTGAGCAACTCATAAACATGGGACCTAAAAAAGAAGAACCATCTTTCTCTTAGAAAATGACTTATTTTGTGGGCAGTGCCATGTACATAGCTCAACCTGAAACATACAAGACAACCATACCTATATATGTAGTCACATATATATATTTATCTAGATAGATAAATAGAGATGATAGGTAGATAATAGATAGATATAAACGATAGATAAATAGAGATGATAGATAGAAATAAATAGATATAGATGATAGATAAACAGAAAGACAAACAAGATAAGATAGGTGATAAAAAGATAGACAGAGATAGAGAAAGAGAAGGAGACAGAGACTACTACAATATTACACAGTTTAGCACTTAATGGTTTGGACCCATACCAAAGGCAATCCACTTGAGAAAAAAAAAGAAAGAAAGAAAGCTTGCCACTTCAAGGGCTGCATAAGGTGACAGAATCCCCTCTATGAAAGTAAATCTCACTCTCACTGCCCAGCTGGTCAATTGTTCCAAGCCAGTAAATCGCAGATTCAACGAACACATTCAGGAAAGAGAAGCAGATGAGTAATACCAAGCTGTGCCGATAAGAAGGCCAGGCGAAGTCTTTGAATTTGTGCACAATGGATTAAATACCTTTCATCCATTCGCCCTGCTAAGCAAGCAACACCAGGAAACTCATTTTCCAATTAGTCAGCAGGTTTCGGCGTCATTACCTTGGAGATCAGATTTGCTACCATTCAAAAATGCATCAGAGACAGTGTAGGAAGAGTTAAGTGCCGTTCCTGGCATGTGGGGTCTGGGAGGAGGTGAAATGAGATTAGCTCCAGGAAAATGGGACGGTTTACATTACCAGAGGGGCTCTACCTGGCTCCAGGCTTAACAGTGAACAACGCACTCAGCATATGGCATTACAATGGATTAGTGATCAAGTACGATTAATCCTAATAGATCGTCTTTTGAACCTCAGTGGCTTGTTAGGTGAGAAAAAAATTGTCTGTCCCCAAAGTGTCAGGTGAAACTCTCATTTGAGGTAAGACTACCATGTGGAGATGGGTCTCCATCTGGTGGCTTCCTTTTGTGAAACTCCACCAGAAGGTGTTTTAATGAGGCTTTTATAGCAGGCACCACCTGCCACTAATCCGCCCTCTAAAAAGGTGTAATTGAGGGTTGGTTTTACAGTATGGCTCATAGCCTAACCTTGGGAATTCATCAAGAAATGCAAATCTGGGTGGGATGGTGTAATTATGAACTGCCATTTTGGCTTTTGGTTTAGACTGAAGTGGTTATAGAAATTTGTGGTTGGTTAATTATAACCAGCTATATAGTAGCTTCCCCTTTCAGTTAGATTAATATGTGTGTCATCTCGGAATTAAATAACCAAGTTGATGGTGACCATATGTCTTCATTCAATTCTCTGCACATGTAAAGAGTTGCAAGGCTTCTCGTGGTTCACACAATTCGGAGGTTTCATTTACACTGTTAAGGTTTAACTGGTCCCGATTTACTGTCTGTTTGTCTCTTGATCTATGCTTCAGTCCCACAGTGCATTATCTCAATGAGACATGGGCAAATTATAAAATCACAGATATGTTTTCTACTGAGAGTACCAAAGGAAGAGCATTATTCCCCGTTATCTCTTTTGAACGTGCCGATTTTTGTCACACACAGAAGTGCGTCCCAGTGTTCTCTCCACATGTCTTTTTACGCTGGTCATCAAGAACTGCATCTGAAATCGAAACGTGCAGAAGGAAGGATAAAATAGAACAACTTGGGTACTGTAAAATGTTCAACAGACAAGAACCGAGTGCTCTCCTCCCACGATACGCACGCAATGCTACAGACTGGAGATGACACTAATAACAATGATCTTGCACAGACTCGGCATCCAATAGCATAGGTTGTAGCTCACCGGGTGTGCTTCGGGGTGTATTTCTAGAGGTCATTTATTTACCTTTACTGGCTGCATCTCAGGATATTAGAGTCAGAAACATGTAGTCCATATAAGCACATCCAGAAAATGTTGTATATTCTTAGACAAATTTCAATCATATATATATACATATACATATATATATGAACATATATATTCAATTAAGAAAATAAAAAGTGAAATGGAGCAACAGCCTTCTGAAGACTTTGAGTTACTACTAGCTTAAAAATGAAATATTGTAACAAAGGTGGATGGCCCAAAATATCTAAAGCCACAAAGCTGGCTTGCAATACAAATTTGGGATGGCATTTATAAATAGAAAAAATGACTTGAAGGCAAGAATCACAAATAGTTGGCACAAAGGTAAAATTTGACCTGCAGTTTTATATTTAGGCTTTTGTTGTTTGTGTTTGTTGGTTCTTCACAGAGTGTGCTTATTTTAACACAAATTGCAATCCATATGTATGCGATGTGCTCCCCTTTTGTTTGCCAAAGGGCCCATTTACTCCCTTATCTCACACCCATACACATTAATAAAATTCAGCTCCAGATCTAAAATAATGAGGCTGATTTTCACACACCGCTGTGAATTGACTTTCGAATCAATCCAGGAACATGTCTGCATGCATGTGCCGTTGCCGAAGCCCTTGGGGATCAAGGGAGATAGCAGGCACCCTCCCAATTAGCAGAATCACAGGAGCCAAATCTGCCACTCCTAGAACTAAATATTTTATTAGCATCTTGCTCTCACAGTCCTAGCATCCTAGGAGTACAGCAAGGAATCACGGCCGGAGCCGCAGGCTAGGCGAGGGGGAAGAGGAGTACAAGCGGTCGGATCTACTTTCCACTTGGGGATAAGTTTATGATCAGAGTGCAAACCTTTAGAAACCTCCCCTTTCCTGATGTTCTTCAACAGGATTCAAGTCTCCGGACATGAATCATTAGAGATGATTCTGCCAAAGAAAAAGAGTGCATGAACTTTGTTCTTCCGTGGCCAAAAGAATGAGCTCTACTTTTTCTCTTTAACTCTAGATAAACTAGAAAAATTGGTCTATCTTTCTTCCAGAGGATTCTGTCAGACTTTGTTTAATGTAGAGGAAATAATAATTGCCGGAACGCTGCATGGCTGCCTGGCTTGCAGCCTGTGTCCTGTCACTGGTTTGCGCATGCATTTCATCAGGCATGCGCGTTCCAGACTTCCCCCCTGCTATGACTGTTTACTTCACTCATGGCCCTATCTAGACTCACTCTGAGGAGTTTTATGGGTCAAGAAACTATCTTTAGGGTTTCCAATCCTAGGGTTCTGTCCACCGTCTCGGATGCGTCACTAATAATCAGGCGTTCTTCATCACTCCCAGCTACATCACTGTTTCGCACACCTCAAAGCCTCTCCTATGTTCCTCCATTCCAGGCCACATTCTCCCGGCCTCAGAACTTTGTTATGAAATGTTCTTTTGTGTCTGTTGATTTGGAACTTTTAAGTGTGAGGTTTTAATCCAAAGGAATAAAGCCTGCTGCTCTGTCATCTTCCTCCCTCTGCTTTGCACCAATCCCACCCTCACCCTCATTGCGCAGGTCTCACCCTCCAGGCTCTTTGAGTGAGGCAGGAAACATGGTGTACAGGAGCAGACTTCATGATATCCCATAACCACCCTGTCCTTTGTGACAACTTTAGGGAGGCTTACAGGAAAAAATAACATTTGATTTCAGGTAGAACATCTACTCATGTAAAGTAGGTGAAAGTGAGGATACCCGGCGAATGTACTGTTTTGAGAGGGTGATTTGGGTGTGACTCCTGAGGCCTTTAAGAAATAGCAGTGATCAAAATGGAGACACACTGAAAAGGCTTGGCCTTACCAACCACCTGTATAAAGCAAATGGATCGGTGATTCTTAGACCCATCCAATATCTCAATACTCGTTTCTTCCTCCACAGAGCCCCTCATGTTACACTGATTCTGTTCTGTGTGAGATTTGCACGAATCATGTTTGTGCTTCTCCCCCACTCTCTTTCTTCCAACAGTCACATCTCTCTCCCTTTCTTTCAAAGTCAGCTTCACACCTTGCCTGTGATCTCCCTAAGAGCTCTGTAGTGTGCCATCTCTCCTCTGGAGAACCCACCTGCAAGTTAGTTTTTTTCCCTCTCAGATTTTCGACACAAATCCCCAAAATGAGGTTGGCTTACCTTGACACTTTATTGTTATCTGGCATTTTACCTGCCTTCTTGGTGTGACCCATATGGTTTCTAACTTAGGCCAGCAAAGTTTGAAAGAAGAGAAAAGAAGTAAAGGGCAACATAGAAGAGGGATAGAGGAAGTATATGACAAGCCCAGAAGCAAGAGCTTTGAAAACCCTTGCTTCTACTCTAGAGAAATCGGTAGACGGCAATTAGTCTTTATAAAAATAACAGTAAAACATAAGACTCAGAAAACGTGATGAATTTCTATATAACATAAAACCTATTCAACCAAGACATGATACCAGTCTAATGGATGTCCCTGGAAACAAGCTGGCAGCATCTGGCAGAGGGCCACTCACAAAAGTGCTTACGAGGCGACGTGCACAGAAGATTCCTGAACCAGCACTAGGGGTTTCGATTCAGTAGAATTGGGTTGAATTCCAGGAACATCGGTGGTTAATACCTCTCACAGGGATCGAGGTACTGCAGTAGAGTCAGAAGCTTTCAAACTCAGAGGCTCTTCCTTATCCCTTGCAGAATCTGACAGAGTGTCAAAGACAGATGTCTACAAGAGGGCAACCTTATACAAAGGAGTTGTGAATTTTACGGATAATATTTAAATTTAATTTAATCTAAAGAAGAGGTGTCTTGGGTCAGCATTGAACTAAAAAAGAAAACATTAAAGCAGTTACTGTCTTGTCTCTGAAGCAACTGAAATGATTACAAACAACCCAGGCCAGATACATGATGTGGGTTTTAAGACTGTTTGCAAAGCCTTGTGGGAAGGCATGGGATTTTGAAGCCAAAAGCTAGTTGTGCACACAGTTGACCAACTTGCATCTTAAAGAAACCCAAAGTTTGCTGGCTGCAGGTGCAAACCACACACTGAACCCCTGGGAAACATTTTCTAGCAAGTAGGCTGACACGCTGTCCCGTCTGCCTCATTTATACTATTGCTAGTTCCACAGAGAGGATCTGAGTCCGAGTCCAGAAAACTATGAGGATTGCTGCTCACAAGCCCAGAGCTGGCAGCACTTTAAATGTTGAAATTATCAAATAGCAGTAAAGTATCTCATATATTCAAGATGAAATGAACTTAGTACAAACGCTGATGCTTGCCAGAATCACGACCCCACCCCCTACCCCCGCTTCTTGTTTTTTAGGGTGGAAGCTTTATTAAGACTACTCCATTGTTTTACGAATACATTCAAATTAACTTGAAGCAAGAGTACTCAAACTTGAAGGACAACAGCAATGCTTTGGGGAAACACACACGCACAGTGCATTTCATTCATTCATTCATTCATTCATTCATTCATTCATTCATTCGTTATTAGCCAAGTCAACCAGTAATTGAAACTTAGGATTTTTTTACCTAAATATCTAACAAAAAAGAATGGGTTAATGTACAGAATTAGTATAAACACTGTTCTGTTTAATCTCTAAATTCACACACGTTCACTCTGGAACTTGTTCCTGAGGTTTTCAAATTTGGTGAATCTTCTCTTTCAGCCGCACAGCCTGTGCCGCTCAGGAGAAGGACGCTTTCCTTCTTTCGTGTTTCCATCCACAGAACTTTCAATTCTGACAGTGTGGAGCTGCGCCCATGATTGATCTCAAACTGGCATGAATTAAAAGGGTCTCTCAAATGAGAAGTCCCATGGAAATAGGCATCTTTCATCTTCGGAGGCAGAGGGGCGCCATGCCACATGGTGGGTGCCACATGATGGGTGGCAGTTCCTTTGATCAACATGTCTTTTGCTCAGACCCAAAAAAACTGAGTAACCCTATCAGGCATGGCAATACAATAGGCAGCCAGTCACCCTACCAGGCACAGTAGTACAATAGACAGGCGATCTCCCAGTGGCAATGATGCTCGGGGATGGTTGGGAATTTCCATCAGAGCATCTTAATCCAGTAGCTGGAGTTGTCACCATGAGTTCCACTAGGCCCATTAAAATGACTTCAGGTCACCTCCACTGAGCCTGCCCATTCACTCCAAAACAATTATCCTAATCCCCTTAGCAGACCCAATCCCTTAACACTTATGAAGTGCCCTACTATGCAGGGTGCTGACATTTTCCAACAACACTGGCCTCTTTGAAATGCCAATCAAAAATCCTTCTTGTTAAAATACACGACCCTCTCTGCAAGTATAAACAGACCTTCATACATCATCGCCACCACCATCATTAAAAAGCACTTACAGTACACCCACCTGTGTGTGATGCTGTGCTGCTGGGCCCAGCCCAAGCAAGGGCCTGAAGTGCTGACCTCAGGCAGGACCAGTTACAAACCTGCCACTTCAAGGTTCTTCTTCTGCTTATTTAACAGTCTGTGCCCCTGGGCATGGTCGGCAGTGGACCATTTCTGGTGGCTGGGTAATTGCCTCAAGAGGATTAATTAGCTGCTCAACATTGCAGCTCTTGGAGTAGCCTCATGTGGCAAAACTCAGCACTATAGTTTGACCAAAATGCTACTTCCCAGAACTTTAGTCACCACTCTCTGGTCCTCAAGTAATGTGGTTCTCCGGGAGCTGATTCTGAAGTTTCTTACACAGATTTTTGACTTCTTCCTCATGCCATTCCTTTCATTATCCCACCACCGAGGAAGCAAGGTAGAATGAATACAGTTGATGATGATCCAATGTTTGTGATTCTGGCAAGCAAATACATGGCAGAGGTTGCAGATTTATCTATCACTCTATCACCTACTGCTCAGGTAATTTTGGAGGAACCTTCCAAAACACAGGTTTCTCCCAAGTAAAATGGTAACCATGCACAAGCCAACAGCTGTTCTGAAGGTTAATTGAAGCAATATATTCTGAATATATGACATGAGATTCTTGGTAGTATTGGGGTCCCAATATTACACTGTGGCTAAATCATCATAGACAAGACTTAACACTGTGTCTCAAATCTAGGATGATGTATGAAGTCTGGTTTTTGAACCAGGGAAGACTTTGCAGACATGCTAGGCATGGGGAATTATGTAAAAAGCAATTTGCAATCATGGAAAGGACAGCACAGCATGAAAAATGCACAATTTTGTGAGAGTAGGAGATACATTAGCAGCTTGCAATATGAGGGAAGTTAAGGGCAAAGGCATGGGGGCAATAAGGAGATTCCCTAGGAAATAATAGGAAGAAGGTAAAACCTGAGGCAGAAAGAGGCGGGGGAAAAAGATACCTTTAATTGGTCACTCAATCGTCAGTTTTCTTGTCCTTGGTTCAACAAGAGTTTACTGTTGTCTCACCTATGCCTGAAACCATGCTTGGAATATTTATGTGATTCCTGATGAAAGAAGAGATATGTTAACGAAAATGAAGTGAATATGGGGGTAGGAATTTAGCTCCTGACATGACTTTAAAGTTCTCATTAGCACTAGCTACCCTTAGTACCTTGTGTGCTCCAACTGGGCCCAAGAGAGATGTATGTTTCATATGAATTTAAAAGTTGATAGGGTAAAAGAAGAGAATAAGATGACTTCAAATCTGGCTGGAAACCTGGCCTGGTGATACATGACTAATTCCCACACTAGGGAGGCTGAGGAAAGAAGGTTTTAGGCAGGATGAGACTGTGTGGCAAGGTCCTGTCTCAATAACAAAAAAACAGCTCAAAATCCACATTTTTATTTCAATTTATTTTTAAATTTCCTTTAATTTTCCCACAAGGCATGTTGGATCTCTCTGTGTTGGTCACACTCCTTGAATTGTGGGGAAACTGGTGGCACCACAGAGGGCACATCTGAAGACACGGTCTCCTTCCCAGTCAGTTTTCCTTTAATATGGTTAACTTATTGACAAGCAGCAAATAGATCCTCTCCCCCAGAGTTCAAGAAATGCCTACAAGTGCCTGTGACCTATTCCTGTGGCTGTCTTACCTGATTGTATCTTTCCCAGAATCTGGCAGTAACAGGCGACATACAGGTCAAAAGTTTTAGAAAGTGTGCTTTGTCACTAGATGGTTTGATTCAAATGTGATATGAGCTGGTGCTGGCAAACAATTTCAAGAAAGAAAACAAGGATATATAGATGGATGTGCTTGGAGATAGCCTTTGACCTAACTAGTCCCTTGCTCAAGCTCACTCTCCAACTTTGACTCAGTGTCCAGTGTTATGTGTGACCCATCAGAACAAGCCTCCAGAACTTCAGTATCTTTTCTGGCAAAGGGAAGCAGTAGTCTGTGCTACGGTGCGTGCATCAGCAAAAGCACACGGGGCCAGTATATTTATATTCTAGAACAAGTCTACGTAAAGCAAGCTTTTAAGTCCCACATCATATCATCCTTTATAATTTTAATTTAAAAACTCACTACATTTATTCATTGCAGAGGGGTGCATGCCACAGTGCACATGGGGAGGCCAGGGGAACAACCTATGGGAGTCAGTTGTCTCCCTAGAACATGTGGGTCCCAGATGGAACTCGGGTCATTAGGCTTGGCAGCAAGTGTCTTCAACTGCTGAGACATCTCACGGCCCATCCATCCTTCATCATTTCGGTTATGGATCTCCCTGCAGCTTGAAAGTGTCCTTTTTTATTCACCTGCTCATTTGTCCATTTGGTTGTTCTCCTGCTCATTAAAATATACAGTCCAAGGGAATGGAGACTTTCTCTGTAATGTATTTGGCTTTACCTGCTCTTGGAGGCATCCAAGCCCATGAATGTTTGTAAAATGTGAAGGAAACCATTGATTAGCAATAAGTACCCATCTATATTCATATATATAATACATATATAGTTAGTATTATTTATTATTATTTACTGGATAATACTTTCTTACTTGTGTATTCAATATTCATACTTTTAAAATCTATGTGTTTATCCTAATGTCTCTTTATATGTACATATATGTATACATGTATGAATATATGCATATATATATATATATTCACCCATACCTGATATCTATGAATACTGCAATACTGGGGAATGGTAATCTCTGGAACTGAACCCAGAAACCTATGCCTTGTTTACATTTCCTCCATGATAGGACAGCTGGCCACTGGTTCATTTCTTTTGTTCATAAAATAACTGCCGTTCTCCTTTATCCTAGTCTGATTTAGAATCTGCTCAGTAGCTGCAGCCCCCTTTACAGCTCACACTATTTCCATCCGCCTAGCTAACCATGCATGGTCTGATATCGGTGTGAGTCCTCTCTACAATGTTTTGTAACTCAGGATTTTTTAGAGACGCTACTGTAATTCCTTATTGAAGTATACAACATAAACCCCTAATCTCCAATGGTATAAATCCTCCTGAAGTAATGCCACAGATCTTATACTCCACAACCATGAGTTTGAGGCCACACATGAGGCAGTCACCGCTGGTCACATCTCAGCCGTGCTACTGAAGGGTGACTAGCAGCCATGGCTTCCAGCTCAGGCTGCTGTAAGGGGTCTCCAGAGTCTTTGGCAGTGTTAATTGCTAGCTCCTTCTGGCATGCCAGCCAGCCTTCTTCATCGGAAAGACCACAGCATGTGCAAGTCGTCCCCTGTGATACTGCTGCCCAGCCCACATTTGGCAGCGATCGGCAACGTTTTAAATAGGTTTTCCTTGCTTTAGCATTAGGTCCATTATGCTGTACCCCATCCTCATGCTGACATTTGGAGACTGAAATATGGTTTCTGCTTGTTTGTTTTGTTTCATTTTTCTTTTTTCCATTTGTGGTGGCATTTCATCAGGTTACAGAGTTCTGTGTCCCGTGATTGTTTCAGAAGGAAGCCTAGTGTTGATATTCACAGGAACAAGGAAATGTCACATCAGACGGGGGACATCTGGGAAAAGGAAATCTGCCTTTATCTGAAGCCTCTGACTGACTTCGGTTCTGCAGTACTGCTCCACATGACCCAAGTCATACTCATATAATTTTTAATTCTCCCTTAAGAGCTCCACAAAGGGAGTCTTGGTTGTGACAAGCAAGGTTCTGTGACTGATTTCCCGCAAGAAAAATCTCCACATCACGTTTCTGCCTGATTTAACTTGATCCTTCAGTAGCCGGAATCTAGCCAGCTACTCTATGAAATGACATTCCGAAGGTCCGTAATATGCCATTCATTAGGATGACTCTCTTGGCATCCGCTGTGGGTGTCCTCTTGCTACACCATAAGACCTAAGGGAACACAAAAGAGCCAAGCCACTAAAACAGCTGCCGTAGAAAGCACTGTGGTCATAGGGCCAATGCCAATGCCAAAGGCATGCAGCAACTGAAATGCAGATGTTCGACTTGGCACCACGACATGGCATGTGGGACGTTCAGAGTCAGCGAACCAAGTAGGGTGACAAGGGTTTTCATCTTATATCTGTCCTGAGACCAGAATTGCTAGCTTGAAGTCTCTTTCTTCAAGAGATTAACAGATTTGCTACTAGGGACTCATGCAGTGAGAACATTTTGTTCTTTCTGGTCCCTTTGGTGTGACAGATCTTCAGGTAGAGCAAAGACAAAGGTACTCAGAGTCCCCAAGGCTTTCTCCTGCTTTATCTGAAAAGCCACCACTGGGGAGTCTCCCAGACAACATGTGGACAGAAAGTCTTTGTTCTTGAGGATCATAACCTAGGTTTCCTATCTTAAAAACAAAGACAGAAGAAAACACAAAGAAACAAAGAAACAAACAAAAACCTTCACACTCATCTTGAAAATTGACATTTTCAACTGCTTAACTCTCTGAAGTTATATGAACATTCCCTAAAGTTTAATAGAATGCTCTGAATTCTTCCACAAAATTCACATGCTGAGTTAGCTCCTCAACTTTAGAAAGCTATCAGATAATGATCTTATTTGGAAATATATATATATATATATATATATATATATATATATATATATATCATAAGATTGTTATCCTTATGGAAGGGGATATTGACCAGAGCCACTTAGGGAAAATAGCATGTGAACAGGATGGCAGAGATAGAGTAAGAATGCCAAGAAATTCCAAAGTCACCACCAAGTCATCAAGAGCTAGGGGGATTGGGGGTGTGGAGAGGGACTTCCCTTTGCTTCCTAAGGAGGGAGCAAACAAAGTCACCATATGGAAGTAGAATGTAGCATTCTGGGCCTATGAGAGAGAAAGTTTCTGTCTTTGATTCTGTTGGCGGTACTTGTTAGAGCAACCCTAGCAAACTAATTCATTTAGTATTGCTTTCTGCTCTGTGTGCTCCAATCTCCCAAATTAAAGTTCTTGGGTTAATTCTCTTCACTAACTTTCCACACCAGTTTTGGAGATTGAAAGTTGAAAGTAGATATAGAAAATGAACAGATCCTGTTACAGTATTTTTCAATGTTTTTAACAAAGCTATTGGTAAACCCTGCACGAATCGCAAAGTTTGAAATGCCCTCTCGAGGACAGGGGAAATGAGGATATTAAAGAGTGGAGACTCGGAAGCAGTTACGGTGATGTGATAAGACTTGTGTATACTACGGTGTTTGTTCTGAGAAACAGGATTTGTAAGTCGGTGAACAAAGAGACCCAGTGTGTAATGGTCAAAATGTAAGGATGAAGCAATGCCTCCTGTGTATCAGCTCCAGAGGTCATATACCATTTGTTTCTATAATAACTAAAAATCCCTCTCTTTTCAGATTTAGAAATTTACAAAAATCCTCAGGGACCATTCCTACATAGGGAGACGTTTCTACACTTTACACATAACTGAGTAGTCCTGAAAGCGGACTATAGTGAACACTGTACTTTTCACTCAGTCTGCTCTTCAGGAATGAAGACATGTGCACTTTGCCAAGAATGATGGCTGCTGAGGGCTCCCTTCTGACTCTTTTCTTCAGCATTACCTATACTTGAAGGGAAACTGTCACATTCTATCTGGGGGATATATATATATATATATATATATATATATATATATATATATATATATATATATATATATCACTGTGTCCTGTGGCAGACACATTCCCTCTTTGAAGTTCAGGTGCTCTAGACTGTCAGCATACAGTTAAGTAGGCAGAGAGTGTAAATTATCCAAATAGTCAAGTGAAACATTGCAGGCCTATATTAATTAACATTTCTTTCTTGGAACTACATATTCTGTCTAGTAAAAGATAGTATTGTTCTGTGGCCATTGACTTAATGTGTATTCTGTTCAGGAAGATATAATCCCTTATTCATATGTCCTCTCTAAGATAGCACTTAAGATACTTTTAGAAAATACCCATCCCTGTAATTCAGTAGTTTTCAACCTGTGGGTTGCAACCCCTTTTGTGAGTCTAGTGATCCTTTCACAGGGTCCATAGCACCATTGGAAAACACAGCTATTTACATTACAATTCATAACAGTAGCAAAATTACAGTTCTGAAAGAACCACAAAAATAGTTTCATGGTTGGGAGTCTTAGTGTCATGAGGGACTGCGGTAAAGGGCCTCAGAATTAGTTTGGGAATGCCTTCTCTAATTGATCATGCCACCATCTTTGCAGCAGTTCAGTGAGTGCTGTGCTGCGTAGATCCATAACATTTGCTATAGGCTTTCTTCTGCTGCAGAGTAGTTTTTTGTTTTTTGGGGGGAGCACCCTTATGTGTCATCTTATATCGATATCAAATGCCCATCATACAGTGGTCTTTGCTGAGTCAAAAAAAGGAGTAAAGACATCATACCCATGCTCCAGATGTATTGATTTAGTCAAAGAGAATTGCTGTTTCTTTTGAGGTGGAAAGAGACTAGTTTATTCAACTTGCCATGAAGCGGCTATTTAATCTGCACAGGAATGATGACACTCTGAGACTCCCTTCTTTTGTCACAGGTGGGTTGGATATTCAACAGTAGCAGTGGTTAAATCTTTGATGAGTGGCAGCCTCCAATGCTAAGTCCTTCCAAGTCATCTTAACTACACCAGACACAAGTTAATTGTACAATTACTAGGATCCCAGACCCAATCTTTGATGTGCTCCTTCTATATTATAAGATATAACTTCTGGTTTTATCACATCTCATGACTTGGTACGTCTGACAAAACCCAAACTTGAGAAGGAATTTTGGTCTAAAGTCACTTTGTAGCCTATCATCATCCTACCATACAGTAGCATGCCAGGAACTAGGGCATAATTTTCTGGTGCAGATGGCGTATCTTTGCTCCATGAACATATGAATCTACACTGTGGTTCTTTTACTGTGGTCCACCATAGACTTTGTATAGCATCTTTACATACCACAATCATCTTTATTAGGATACTATATATCACTATGAAATACAATAGGGTCTGACAGATCTTATGGCCTAAGTCAGGGCCAGTTACATTATACTGTAGACCAATACAGAATGGTCCTGTTAGAATCATAACAAAACTGACATTCCTGATAGGCCATACCAAAGTGACTCAAATCATTTATAAATGAGTCAGAAATGTCCTGGTGGCAATAAAAAAGACAGAGAGAGAGAGAGAGAGAAAGAGAGAGAGAGAGAGAGAGAGAGAGAGAGAGAGAGAGAGAAGCATCCTAAATGCAAATTCTGCCAGCCACTAATTTCTCCCTTCAGAATAGGTTACATTGGAGGCAACAATTTTCCTTTATTTCAGAGGCATGCCCCATAGATGTCTAAGGTTTTAATGATATTGCTTAATCCATGCAGAATTCATCTCCCCTACCCTGGGGTGTATGGAATTTATAAGAACATTTAAGAAACTGGCTGCTGCTTGCTTATGTAGTGTGGTTAGAATCATGGCTTTGATATAAAAAACCAATATTACATTCTGATGAATGTCCAGATAATATACACCCCTTTTGAATAAATAAGGTTTAAGATTTGAACAGTATATACAGATCTGGGCCAAGGCTGTACACCATGCTTTTCTAATCCTTGGGAAGGCAAGTTTCTTCAGACCTCTTTTCCTAATACTGACTAGCTAGACACAATTTTCCTGAGGCTGACTTAGCATGTGTTTACAAAGACAATCAAATCTGATAAAGATACCATTGGAACGATCATTTGGTTGAGTGTTCAGTGCTCTACCATTTTTCTCCAGGAATGTACTAGCTAATTCTTGTGGCTGGGACCAAATACCTGCTAAGAATCAACTTCATGAAGGCAGGATTTAGTTTGACTCCTGGCTTGGGAGAATATAGTCAGTTCTGGAAGAAAAGATATGGCAACAGCAGTAAGTAGGAGCTGGTCACACTGTGTGTGCAATCAGGAACCACAGGCTACTGGTTCCACTGCTTTCCCTCTTTTGATCCAGTCTTAGTAGCCATCCCATGAGTGGTACCCACATTTAGGGTCATCCCTTGCCTTTTGTTTAAAATTTCTATAAATACTCATAAGGCAAACCACAGATGACTCTAAACACAGTTGAGCTAACAACGAATGTTTCTTGTCACAAGAATGCATTAGAGTTTTACAGTGGCAAGACCTGGGAATATAAAGTACCATATATTTTATAAACTATAGGACTCTGAAGGTAGAGTTATTTAATCTCTGCCACTGCACACGGGTCCAATCTTGCTTTTCACTTTCTTGGTTAACTAGAGTTGTGATGTTTTGGTGAAGAATGTGACTGTTTCTCACCCTTGCCCATAGTTTCTGCATGAGGCCAAAATGAAGAGATCTGGATTGATTGCATTGGCAAAGGAAGTCTCCAAACTGTCTAGTATAAACCTTGTCCTGTTGCTACTCTTATGAAGAATGTTTTAATGAAAAGGGGAAGCTGAGGAAGGAAAAATATAAAATGCATGGTTCAAGTATTTAAGGGGCACCAGGAATTAGAATGGAGCCGAAACCTGCTTTCAAGGAGATAAACTGATTAAAAATATTGAATGGAATAAAGGAAGTGGTGAACTCAGGGCAAGATCCCACCTGTCTAAGCTTCCATCCTGTGATAAAGAATTAAAGAACAATTTAGATCCAGGCACGGTGGTACAACCTTTTAATTCCACCACTCAGAAGACAGAGGTATGCACATGTCTGAGTTCAACATCAGTCTGGTCTACAGAGTAAGTTCAAGGGCAATAAAAAGATGTAGGCCTGGCATGTGAAATTCCAGAGGGAAGTAAAGACACTAATCGGGGCCATTTGTTATTTTGAGGTAAGATTCTGTAGTTCCGGTTAGCAGGGCTGAGAAAGCAGCTGTGATTAACAAGATATCTGAAATATTAAAGTGAAACCTTTGCTTTGCTGGAATATTTGATGATGGTAATCAGGAGATGGAAATTAGCAGTGATTAAGAAGAAACAAGAAACTTTGAAGTGAAATCTTCTTGGAAGTGCTTCCTTGGAAGCACAAAGAAGCTATGTTCCAGGGGTGGCCAACGTTGTACTTTCCGATGGCAGCTGAACTTGGTAGTATAAGATTCACCCACATGGTACTGATTCTGAAGGCATGAAGGGGTTGGAAAGTCGCTGAGGCTTTCTACTGTGAGAGGCCATGGCAGACCATTAAAGAAGGCACAACCTCAATGGCAGTTCAACAGCCCGGATTGAGGGGATCATGCCGTGAAGTTGAGGGACCATGAAGATAGCTTATGAGAGGGTATTGGCAAAAATTCAGCCCAGTTGTAACAAAGTATCCTAACATTTTTAAGATCCCAATACCATGGGATGACCACCAAGAACAGCAGCACAAGTGGAGTGGAGTCAGCTGGAGCCTAAATAACAAGCTCTGTGTGTGTGTGTGTGTGTGTGTGTGTGTGTGTGTGTGTGTGTGTGTGTGTGTGTGTGTGTGTGTTGCAGAGACAAGAAATGAAGAAGTGACCCAAGGCCCTTCTTCGAGGAGCCCAGAAGATCAAGAGTGAATTGCAGACATTTGATGCCGAGTCATTTATACTTTTAGAGTTAGGTTTTGCTTTGATTTGATTGTGATTGTTTCCTGATTCTTTGAAGTAAGAAACTATTTAATATATTTTCATATTACAGGAGTCAATAATTGAGAGAATTTGAATTTTAAAAGGCTTAGATTTTTTTAAGTTTGGCTATTTTAAAGAGACTGAATTTTTTAGGTGTTATAATTTTTAAAGATTGTGGGACTTTTAAAACTTGGAATATTTATTTTTGTAACACTGATAATAATGTGTAATCTTGGGGAAGAACAAGAAAGAAAAGATTATGGCTTACCAATGTTGTCTTTATATGTCAATTTGAAAAGGGGTCAATTGTGATGTACTGGTTTTATGTCAACTAGACATAGGTTAGGAAAGGAAACAGTCTCGATTGAGAAATGCATTCATAAGATCTGTCTTTAGGGCATTTTCTTAATTAGTAACTTATAGGGGAGGACTCAGCCCACTGAGTATGGTGCCCTCCCTAGGATGGTGGTCCTAAATTCTGTGTAAGTAAGCAGCCTGAGCAAGCCATGAGGAGCAAGCAAGTAAGCAACATCCCTCTATGGCCTCTGCATCAGTTCCTGTCTACAGATTTCTACTATGTTTGAGTTCCGATCCTGACTTCCTTCAATAGTAAACACTAATATGCAACCCTTTCTTCCTCAATTTGTCTTTTGGTCATGGTATTTCATTGCAGCAATAGAAATTCTAACTAAGGCATATATATATATATATATGTATATGTACATATATATATATGTATATATATATATATATATATGAATCTCATTAGGAATCACTTTCTTGTTATATTCCTTTAGCAGATAATAGTATTTGGTTTCCTCACAGACCCTTGGCCTATATAATCTCAAATTCTTAGATACATGAGTAGTGTCAAACATTGTTTACATCCAAAAGAGTGGGCCTTAAGACCAAACTGATAGTGGTTAGATACACCCTCAACTTTTGTCTTACTATGCCACCAAAACATCCTTAAGGAAGGTCACCTCTATAGATCATTGCCGAGTTGATTATCTTTCTCCTCTTGTAATGTTGAGAGTACTTTCTAGCACCATGAACAAATATTCAGTAGGGGTGAAGGTTCCGATAGGTACCAGCACAACTTCTTCACATTCAATGAGACAAATAGGTGTCTTACCATTAGTTTGTAGAGAGCAACCAATAGCCTTCGAAATGGGTTATTTATAGGCTTCCATTAAGCCTCTCTGGCCAAACATTCAACTCTGTATAACCCATTCCTGGCATTGGAGATTTCAATTTGTGAGAAGAGATGTCTCTGGGGACTTTGTGAGTCCCATTCTTTGGTGATTCCATTTAGATTTCTTTCATTTATGTATATATTTTAAGATTCTACTGCAATAAGTTTCTACCTTACTCTCAAATGGCCCTTAGTGTTTGTTAGCTTTCTTTCCTGGTATTCCTTCCCACATCCTCCTTTCCTCTCATCCTCTCCATCTATTCCTTCCTCTCCAGTCTCTCTCCTGCTTCTCTCTAACTATGTATTCTATTTCCCCTTTGATGGGAGACCTATTGCTTTGCCCTAGTTTCTTATTTTATACATAACTTCTGTGTTCATTCAGATAGTAGCATGAATATCAGAGCCTTAACACCTAACATCAAAATGTAAGATATTACATACCATATTTATCTTTTGGATCTAGGTTACATCATTCAGAATGATATATTTTTTCCTAGTTACATCTATTTACTTGTGGATTTCTGACTTTGTAAACAGCCGAATAATATGATACTCCATTTTATCAGTGTACCGTATTTTCCTGATCTCTTTGCTGGCAGCTTGGCTGTTTCCAACTTTGGGTATGATGAATAGATCAGCAATGAACATGGTTGAGCAAGTATCTCCATAGGAAAATGGAGAGTTCTTTGGCTATGTGCCCAAGAGTGGTATGGCTGGAATTTTGAGGTAGTGTCCCAGCTTTCTGAGAAATCACCACACTGTACAGTTTGCACTCCCACCATCAGTGTATGAGTGTGTCCTTACCCCAAATCCTTGTCAACAGGCATTGCCACTTTTCGTTTTATTGATCCTGGCAATTCTGACTGGGGTAAAATGAAACCTCTAAGTACGTTGATGTGCATTTTCCTGATTACTAAGAAAGGTGAACATTTCTTTAAGTGTTCCTCAGCCATTTGTGTTTCATTATTTGAAAATTGTCTGCTTAGTTCTGTGCCTCATTTTTAAATTTAGTTATTTGTTTTCTTGGTGTCCAATTTTTTAGTTCTTTTTACATTTGACATATTAACCTTCTATCTCACTGTATAATTGGTAATGATCTTTTCCTAATCCGTAGGCCCTTGTTTTGTCTGAATAACTGTGTCCTTTGCCATACAGAATTTTTTTAGTCTCTTGATGTCCCGTTTATTAATTGTTTGTTTATTGCCTGGTCTATCAATGTCCTGTTCAAAAAAATCTTTTCCTGTGCCAATGAGTTCAAGGTTATTCCTTCTTTTCTTCTATCAGATTTCAGGTATCTGCCCTTAGGTTGAGGTTGTATGGACCAATTTTCATTCTTCTACCTAAAGCCATTCAATTCAGCCAACACCATTTGTTGAACATACTGTTTTTATTTCATTGTTCTTTCTGGATTCCTTTTATAAAAAAAAATCAGTTGTCTGTAGGTGTGTGGATTTATGTTTGGGTCTTTAATTTGATCCCACTAATCAACATATCTGTTTATACACAAATAGCATGCTAGTTTTATTACTGTTGTTCCACAGTAGAATTTGAGATTTGGATGAGGATAATGATAGCAGTTCTGACATCATTCAGAATTATACTATCTATCCTGAGATTTTTATGTTTCCATGTAAAGCTGAGAATTGTCCTTACAATTTCTGTGAAGAATTGGGTTGGAACTTTGATGGGATTGCTTTTGGAAAAATCCTACTGATCCATGAGCATGGGAGAGATCTTTAAGTCTTCTGATATCTTCTTCAATTTCTTTCTTCAGTGTCCTAATGTTATTATTATTATTTTTTTTGCCTTTCACTTTCTAAGTTTTTCATTCCAGTTTTACCTCAGTTTGGGTTTCCTTAAGTGATTATATTTCTACTATCATCTGTTGAACTGTTTTTATTATTTTCATTCCATTATTTGTGAATTCCCAGAACTCATTAAGGGATTTATTTTATCCTCTGTAAGGTCTTTGAGCATATTCATAATTGTCACTTTGAAATGCTTATGTCATGCTTCCATTATATTATATTTTTAGGGTCTATGGTGCTCTTGTGGACATATTTTGGCCTGGCTGTTATTGGTTATGTTTTTGCCCTAGTTTTGAAGCTTCAGGGATTAGGAATGATGGGGTGATTTTAGGTGTTGATGTCTGATCTTGTCTTTGTTGGATGGGCATTCCCTCCCTTGGTTTCTGTTTTGCTCTCTGGGTCTTAAGAAAGTGTGATGATTATGAGTTGTAAGGATACTTCTATAGGTCAGTGGGTGGCAGAATAGTTAGTAGGTGGCAAAGGGGAATAGAGGTAAGCTGGAGAAAAGTCATGAAGGCTTCAGAGAAGAGTTCAGGGCATCCTGTTCACACCCAGGGGTGGGGTTTACAGAGAATTGGAGGTGTGGCACAAAGTGGAAATCCTATAGTAGGTTGGAATCTCCAGTGAATGAAATTGAGGAGGAATGAGGGACATTTATAAAAAGGTTGTTATTGGGCTTAAGCTAAGAATGTAGAGGTCATAAAGGAGGACAGGAAGGATAGTGTCACCTACCCAAATCTCTGCCACTGTGGTCACTGGACTTCTTGGGTAGAGAGAAATGGCAAAGAGATAGGTACATGGAGGAAATCTGGGACCACAGCAAGATTGAGTAGAGTCTCCAGGGAATGAAGATAGAGAAGGAGAAGAGGCCCTGACAAGCAGTCTGCTACAGGACTAGGGAGGAATTATTGAATGACAAAAAGGAAGAAGAGTAGAACTTATCCACCTAATATATTACTAAGGTGTCCATTTTAATGTCAAAATAAAAGTTTTAATTGGTCTCTAAACTAAATTCTAGTTTGGTCTGCATTTATTTGCGATGTGGTTTCTTTCCACATTTAGGCTTAGCATCTTTATGTTGGACTTTTTTATGAAGTGAGAGTAATTATTTTCATGCCAGTGGTGGAAAAATAGGTCAAGGTCTTGAGAGAACACAAGCTGCATTACCAGATTGGGACTTCTTAAATTCCTCTTCAAATATGCAATAGAAGATATATTTTTAAACAGATGAGTAATCCACATTGCAGGGGGCTCTCAGTATGTTGGAGTTAAGAATTTTCCAGATTGCATATCCAGATCCTCTGCTCAGTTCTCAGGATCTAAATCTTAGAGGTCTAACCTAGGCCATGACCTTAAGTACCAGACTTGCTGTTGAGATTGGCACCTTTTGGATCTGACTGTCCTCTTGCTCCTCTCCTCCTCCTCCTCCTCCTCCTCCTCCTCCTCCTCTTCCTCTTCCTCTTCCTCCTCTCTCTTCTCTCTCTCTCTCTCTCTCTCTCTCTCTCTCTCTCTCTCTGTGTTCTAGCAAAACTTTATTCAGCACAGGCATTGGAATACAGGAAGCTTAGAGACCTTATTGTACTGACCTCTGAGTTAAAGCATACTCTATAATCATCCTTCTTTTTTTTTTTTTTTTTTTTTTTTTTTGGAGCTGGGGACTGAACCCAGGGCCTTGCGCTTCCTAGGTAAGCGCCCTACCACTGAGCTAAATCCCCAGCCCCTATAATCATCCTTCTTAATAAGACTTTTCATCTGCTTCTAGATGTATGAGTGTCTAATTGAGGTCAAGAAACTATCCAGTCCCCCTGCAGTCCAGACACCACCCTGATCTGAAGGGACCCAGTCAACAGCTCTCTGCACACATAACCCATGGGAGGGAGAGCTAAACCTTCAGAGGGGCAGACACGCCTGGGAAGCCAGAAGAGACTACACTCCACCCATACTTCTGACTCCAGAGGAAAACACCTAATGCCATCTGGGACCCCTGTGCATGGGGGCCGGGAAAAGGCGGGGCAAGCCCTTCTGGTTGCTGCCCTCATGGAGAGCTCAAACGCAGCCCCCCAGGAGCAACTTGAGTCCTGGGACCAGAGGTAAGACCAACTTTTCTGCTCCAAGTGACCTGCCTAGTGGACTCAGGACACACAGAGGCAAAATTCCTCTGGGACCGGACACTTCCAGTTTTTAGCTGGAGCCTGAACCTTGCTGATCCCGGCCCACAGCTCCCTGCTCCCAAACCCCTTGGGGGAGAGAGATCACCACCCGGACAGCTGGGCACTCCTGAGATGTTCAACTAATGTTCAACATCTTTAGTCATAAGGGAAATGCAAATCAAAACAACCCTGAGATTTCACCTCACACCAGTGAGAATGGCTAAGATCAAAATCTCAGGTGACAGCAGTTACAGGCAAGGATGTGGAGAAAGAGGAACACTCCTCCATTGTTGGTGGGATGGCAGATTGGTACAACCATTCTGGAAATCAGTCTGGAGGTTCCTCAGAAAATTCGACATTGAACTACCTGAGGACCCAGCTATACCTCTCTTGGGCATATACCCAAAAGATGCCCCAACATATAACAAAGACACATGTTTCACTATGCTCATAGAAGCCTTATTTATAATAGCCAGAAGCTGGAAAGAACCCAGATGCCCTTCAACAGAGGAATGGATACAGAAAATGTGGTACATCTACACAATGGAATATTACTCAGCTATCAAAAACAATGACTTTATGAAATTCATAGGCAAATGGAGGGAAGTGGAAAATATCATCTTGAGTGAGGTAACCCAATCACAGAAAAACACTTATTGATTAGTGGATATTAGCCCAAATGCTCGAATTACCCTAGATTCACAGAACACATGAAACTCAAGAAGCATGACCAAAATGTAAATGCTTCACTCCTTCTTTAAAAGGGGAACAAGAATACCCTTGGGAGGGAATAAGGAGGCAAAGTTTAGAACAGAGGCAGAAGGAACACCCATTCAGAGCCTGCCCCACATGTGGCCTATACATATACAGTCACCAAACTAGATAAGATGGATGAAGCAAAGAAGTGTAGGCCGACAGGAACCGGATGTTGATCTGTCCTGAGAGACACAGCCAGAATACAGCAAATACATAGGCAAATGCCATCATTAAACCACTGAACTGAGAACAGGACCTCTGTTCAAGTAATCAGAGAAAGGACTGGAAGAGCTTGAAGGGGATTGAGACCCCATATGAACAGCAATGCCAATCCACCAGAGCTTGCAGGGACTAAGTCACTACCCAAAGACTATACATGGACTGACCCTAGACTCTAACCTCATAGGTAGCAATGAATAGCCTACCAGTGAATGTGATTGTTGGGGGGAGGGCGGTAATGGGGGGAGGATGGGGAGGGGAACATCCATATAGAAGGGGAGGGGGAGGGGTAAGGGGGGATGTTGGCCCAGAAACCGGGAAAGGTAATAACAATCGAAATGTAAATAAGAAATACCCAAGTTAATAAAGATGAAAAAAAGAAAGAAAGAAAGAAAGAAAGAAAGAAAGAAAGAAAGAAAGAAACTATTCAGTCTTCATGCCTTATATCAGGTTACTAGCTAATTACCCAGATGTCTGTTTCATTTTCAGTAATGTATCAATGACCTTCAGAGAAGATAATCTGATTGCAAAGACCTTGTAGTCATTATTTCCCTAGAACCATTCAAACATTTGCTTTGACCCGTTCATTCTTTTATCAGAATTTAACATTACCAAATAAGTAAGTTCAAATTTACCCATTTGAATTCATCATTACCAGATCTTTTAAAATTCCTCTCTACTATTTTTAGGGTTTCCAAAGAAAGATCAATTTCTTGACTCTGCTTGAATTTTCATAAAATTGCCATGTACTAGGTGGACTAAATGATACACAATTATTTCTTCATATTTCTATAATCTAGAAGTCTGAAATAAAAAATTCCAGGATGGAGAGTTTAGTCTGGTAAAGGATTTTATATAAGCTTGCAGACAACTATATTCTTGTAGTGTTATCACAAGAAATTAGTGAAGAAGGAAAGATGGAGGGACACAAAGAGAGAGGTAAGGGAAGCTCGCTTCTCATATTAGGCCAGCAGTCCTCTGAGACTAGGGCCCAACCCTAGTATCATCACATATAACCTTAATTATCTCCTAATACCCCTATCTCCAAATATGATCACATGGAGGTGATGCTTTAACAGGTGAATTTAGGAGACGAGAGAACACAGCTCAGTATTAGAACTTACTAGGATGCTGCTTTGAGACAAATTTCAAGATATGCTTGCTGTGACTACCCTTGGCACCAACTCACTAAACACTCTGAGACATTGTGTCATGATAGTTTTTTGTCAACCTGACACAGCTAGAATTATTTTGAAACAGGAAATCTTAGTTGGCCTGCCAGCATGCCTAAAATACTTTTTCTTAACTGGTGATTAGTGTGGGAAGGCAAACATTCTCTGGATGGTATGACTCCTTTGGAAGTTGTCACTGAATGTGTAAGAAAACAGGTTGATCAAACTATGGGGAGTAAGCCAGTAAGCCCACTCCTCCATGGCCTGTATATCATCTCCTTTTTCCAGGTTCTGCCTTGCATGAGTTCTTGTTCTGACTTTTTTCGGTGATAGAGTGTAAAATGAAATAAATCTCTTCCTCCTTTAGTTGCTTTTTATCATGGTGTCTTATCACAGCAAGAGAAAGCCCAACAGAGATGGAAATCGCTACCTAAGAGTGGGGGGAACTTTGGAAGTTCAGGCTAGAGAAGTCAATAAGCTGTTGTTAAAACTTAGACTATAATGATGAGGGGGTATAGATGTTGCAGACCTGGCTTGTGCAGTTCCAAAAGTAAGCTTGAGGGTCCGTTAAAGAGTATCTCAGGGCTCCTGGTATTTTTAATTAAGAACCTTTAAAATGAAACCTCTGCTTTGCTGGGATAACAGATATTGGTTGTCTGGGGCTGAAGAAGGTATGATTCAAAAGCACCCAACATGACTGAGGTAAAATCTTCTGGGTATATTTCCCAAGGGTCAGCACACAGAAGCTGTAGACCATAGGTGTCTCTGGATGTACCTCAGGCTAGCAGTCACAATTGCTAATGTAATCGAGTCTTCCAAGGTAATGGTTTGAAGGCATGAAGGGGTCACGGAGAGTAGCTGTGGCTTGGCACTGAGAGGCCAGAAGAGACCATTGGTGGAGGTGCAGCCTCAGTTACAGCTGAAGCCCCAGGATTGAAGGGGGCATGGAGTTAGTCTTGGCACCAAGGAGCAGGGTCTGATTTCCTAAAGAGATCCAAGAAAGGCAACCGATGAAAACGCAGCTCAGTTGCAGCAGGGGCATTTTGGAGATGCTGTGCCACGGAGCCACTGCCAAGGACAACAGAGGCTGTGATGGAGAAGTGCCCTGAGCCCGCAAGAGAGGCTGCATATGCTGTGAATGGCAGAACCAGAGAAGAGTGACCATCCAAACTCTTTGGATCCACGGGTGGGACCCAGACATCAACATTGAACTTTTACTTTCTTGAAGTTTGCTTTTGCTTTGGTTTGATTGTGACTGTTCTTCTCTCTTAGAGTAAGAAAATATTTGTTTTTGTCTTGTTTTGTCTTTTTACTTCATTTTATTTTATTTCTTTTTTTTTTTTTATTTTATGAGAACCTAGTTAACCATAGATACCACATCTAATCCAGGTGATTTATTGGAGGGTACTGTTGGGACCCTCACCTGTAAAGGGTAGAAAGATGAAACTGAACTGGAAAGCAGCCTTAGTGGAATAATCAGAAATAACACAGAAATCTTCAAAGCTGGCAGTCATTTCAAGATCTCTTGAACTGAGGCAGGGAGATCAGACTTCTGTCTTCTTTATAAGCAGGGTTGTGATGTTGGCTGCAGACATCAAAACAAAGGTAACTCTGAATTGGGCAACTTAGTCTCAGAGGAAAACTCTATTAGCTGCTTTCTAATTGTGATTAAACACTATAACCAGAAACAGTATGTGGAAGAGTGTGTTTTGGCTTAAGGATTCAGAGGGACAGGGCACAATAGCAGAGAAAGCATGGCAGAAGGCAGCCTGAGCGAGATGCTGGGAGAGCACATCTCCACCCACACAGAGAGAGCAGAGAGGACACTGGAAAGGGGGAGACTGTAAACTCACAAAGCCTGGTCCAGTGATGTCCTTCTAGAAAGGCTCTGAGTACTAAAATCCACAGCCTCCCCAAAGCACAGCACCAACTGAGCCAAGTGTTCAAATACAGGAGCCGATGGCAGACACTTCCTGAAATAACCACAGGAACAAAACTGCAAGCCATTGCAACCTTCACTCTCAGAAGCTGAATTAACATGAAAATTCTAGTGAGGATTAGGGTGGTGCACTAGCACTAACCCAGACAGCAAAATCATGGCTCGAAGATTTTGTGATAGGGAAAGATAAATTAATCATACAAAGAAGGGTAAGAATAAGGGAGCTATTTTTATTTCATTAAATTAGGGAACTCTAGACTGCCTTTTAAAATAATTTTACTTGACATGCTTATATTATAAGATATACATGGATACCATTTAGTATATATAAAACAAATTGTACTAAATAACATTAATTTTATAAGAGGTAACATGTTAAAGATGTTTTTAGTATTCATTTTTATGAACAAAAGCTGAAAGCATTTGAAACATTTTATTACTTAATCCCTTGATTTGAAAACCCAAACTCTTAATTTTACTGCTATTAACCCAATTCCATCTTCTTGGTGAGTATGACCTTAAAAATTAAAAAGGTAAATCAAATGTTTTTTTAAGTTTCATTCATTATGTATGAAATTATTTATAAACATTGTCTGAATTAATAGATATTCCTAATTTGCATAACTCCAGATAGTAATATTTTACTAAGCTAGAAATCATTGATATGGAAAATAATTTTTTTGATTTGAAAAGTATTTTGCATCTTCCAATAGTATTTCAGAAACTATTCTCAAAAGCTAAAAATTACTTTCTTTCTTTCTTTCTTTCTTTCTTTCTTTCTTTCTTTCTTTGAAAATGACTATTCTTAAGGACTGTGGTTAATTGCACATGTTTAAGGACCTCAGTTTCTCACTTCATTGAGAGTGTTTGTGTCACAACTCAAGCATTTGTATTATGCCAACCTATCTCCTTAGAATTTACCTAAATATCAGCATTCACAAATGCAGTATAAAAAGTATGTATCAATCATGTCTCAACCTTAGTTTAAAAATGGGACAGGTTTATAAATATGACAGAAAAACACACGAACTGGCAAGTTTATCTTATATTTTGCATGCCGGTCCCTTAAAGATCGGTGCCTAAAGCTTCTACAACCTGTGATGTTACTCACAGGCGAGGGGACATTTAGGAGACAAAGCCTGGAGTGCTTCTTATAGTTATTGGAGGGTCTGCTTTAAATGCATATTGGGACCCCAGCCCCTTCCTGTTTCCCTCATTTCTCTTCCTGGCTGTGACTTGACAGCTTTGCTCTGTTACTCAATGTCCCCAATGATGTAATGCCTGGTAACAGACTCAAAAGCAATGGGGCCAATCAGCCCTTGACCTGACTTTATGAGCCCAAATGAAGGTTGTCTCTGTATGTTGATTCTCACAGATTTGTGACGACAATGGACAGCTGACTGGCAGTTTTCAAACTACTTTTTGACTACACTGACCAATGTAAAGAAGTATCTTATCCATGCTTTTACATGGCTGTAGCTACTAGTGGCTATTGTATGAGACATTCTGCTTTTGCATAGATGCAAGGAGTATGAGAATTATATGCTTTTATTACTGCTGACTCACAGGTCTGGGACCATTATCAATAGCGTTAATTGTTTATATTAATCATTTTAAAATGGACCCTTGGGGGATAATGCTTTTGTTCTGCCTATAAGCACATTCTATTGCACAATAGTAACTCAGTGACACCACAATTATAAAGAGAAAGGGACCCGCTGGCCATCCATCCGTGCTTAGGTTAATTAGCTAAGATGATTTTCTTCATACAAGTCTCTCAAACATTTTCTTCTAAAGATTTTCTCATTTGTTAGGAATGATCTTACACTTTTATAATAAAGTGAAAAGGAGAAGCAGGTCACCCTCTTGCTAAGTAACGTCAGCATTAGGGTACTTTCTGAGCAAAGATCAAAGGTTCTTGGCATGACAGTCAAGGTTCACTCTAGTGAGTGCCTGGCTTCTTTTGTCATTGCCTCTCATCCTTCCCTGAAATGGCTCACCATCAAGAACTCCATATTATTCAGACCCAACGTTGCTTAGGCCACCAGGACTATTTCCTCCACGAATAATTTCTATTTCTTCCTCTTTTATCTCTCTCTGACCATTTTCTTGAAAAGTTCCTGTGGCCTTCCTCCCATTACTATTGTGACAGTTAATTATGTATGTCACAACTTGACTGAACTGAAGAAATGAGAGCTCCTTGGGCATTATTCTGGTGTGTCTGTAAGGTGATTCAGACTAAGTAAAAGAAACCTACTTTCACCCAAAGAGCATCAGTTGAGGGCCTAGATAAAACAAACAGTAGGAGGAAAGAGATGGCCTACCATTTTGTTTCTTCTGGATTGGAGGCAGCCTTATTCTCCTGCCCTGAAATATTGGGGCTCTAAGTTCTCTTGTCCTTAGACTCTGAGACTTCTGCCAGTTTCTTAAGTTTTTATCCTCAGATGAACCAGAGGACCATCATCCTCTCAAGTTCTTAGTATGTAGACTACATCATGCTACTCAATCTCCTGGTTCTCCAGCTTCCATGTTGACTTTCCTGGGACTTCTCAGCTTTCCTAACTACATACACCTACATAATAAGTATCTTTTGCAAATCTATCATAAATTACTATATTCATATTCTGATGACTGAATCTCTGGAAATCCCTAACCCAAGTATGTATGTATTATTTATTTATTTAGTCTTAAAAGTGGAAAATGTTAGACAGAGACTGATCTTATACTTGAATATAAGTTGATATAAAGTCATAACTGAGACTTTCCCAGGAAAACTGTAGGTATATCTGGGGTAATGTAAGTAAAGCTGGGGTAATACAGGCATGACTGGGGTAATGTGGGTAAAGACTGGGGTAATGTAGGTAGAGCTAACTATTTCTAATTTGACTTCTCACTACATGCCCATTATCATTCTAGAGTTTACTGTTTTGCATTGAAATTGTTTATTTTGTGGTTTACTAACTATATTTGGTTCTGAGCCACTACATTCTACTCATCTGCATACATATGCCAGTTAACACAGCAAATCTGAATGGAAAGAAGAAAGGGAGAAGGGAAAGAGGGAGGGAGGGAGGGCACAATTCCTCTGGCAACACCAAGCACTTTATTAACACCCAGATTCCTGCTCGACTGGCTTGAAAAGATGATATCCCAGTGGCTAAGGTGCTGGTGCAAGCATGAGAACTTGAATTTGGATCCCTTTCACACATGTAAAAAGCCCTTTGTGGCTACGGGAACTTGTAATCCCAACAGAGGGGCATTAGAGACAGAAGGATTTCTAGGCCTTGCTGATCAACCAGTTGGCTAAATTGGTGAGCTCCAGTTTCATTTGATGTTTTCTCAAATAATAAATTGGAAAGCAATTGAGGAACACTCCCGGTGGCAATTTCTTTCCTACACACACACACACACACACACACACACACACACACATGCATGCACACATGCACGCGCACACACACACACAGAGGAGTACATGTGCACACACTTGTACACACACATGCACACATGCACACACAAAGTCTCAAGTGCTCACACTAGGATAATTCTTAGAACCAGTCTTAGAGACAGTTTGATCAGCCAGGATCAGGGAGGTGTAGACATGCTTGACAAACAACATAAAGCACTGGGAGTGCCCAGAAAGCACGGATGAAATGGAAGCCAGATGCAGATGAAATAAGAATGGAGGAGTTCCCTCTGCGAAAGCAAGAAAGCAGGTCAAACCTCCAAAGTCAAAGCAGCCAACATATGGTGCTAATGACAGGGGGAAAATGCTGGAACTTGGGCTGATTCAACCACTGCCAGGTTTGCAGGTGGATCTTAAGAAAGAGGCTAGTAATGAGAACACATGAAGTAAACAGACATAGTTGCCAATCACACACACACACACACACACACACACACACACACAGATGCAAATGTCTACCTATTGTAATATTTACATCTCTGTGTTAATGAAGTAAACTCCATATTAGTTTCTTTTTTCACTCTATCAAAATACCTTACAAATGCAACCTAAGAAAGGAAAGGTATCCTTTGACTCCTGGTCCATCACAGGGAGGAAATCGACACAGGAGCATGAGGCAGCTGGTCACATTGTATCTACAGTCAGGAAGCAGAGAGTCACTAACGCCCGTGCTCAGCTTGCTCTCTTAATTTTAGTCAACATGAAACTCCAAACTACGAAATGGTGTCACATTTAATTCTTTTCACCTAGGTTAACCTAGTCTAAAAACCCTCTCACAGGTGAGTCCAGGTATTTGCCACCTACATGATCTATACCCTGTTACTTTGACAACATTAAGTGCTGCAGGTGCATAGGAAGATGCTATTGAACTTGGCTTTGCTGTGACAAAGCACCTGAGCTGATTAAAATAAAAATATAAATAAATAAATAAATAAATAAATAAATAAATAAATAAATAAAAACAGGTGTATCAGGAGTTTCCGTACACAGCTCCATCCATTAGAGGAGTGCTTCAGTAAAACTACAGTTAAGAATTATCAATGAACTAATTTTAGCATTGGGGACACCACAACATGAGGAACTGTATTAAAGGGTTGCAGCATTAGGAAGGATGAGAACGACCATTCCAGAGCATGGAGCAAGTCAAAGTAATATGTCAGGGAGCAGGCTCCTGATGAACAGCCAGGAAACAAAGCAACAAAGGAAAACAGACTGGGTTCTAACACATCCATCGAGGATGAATCCCCGATAACTTAACAGGCTTCTTTTGGGCCCTGTAATAATTCCTAATAATTTGGCTGTCTAGTAATATTATCAGGTGAGGATCAAAGTTTTTACTCATAAGCCTTTGGGAGACATTTATGATTTAACCCCCAAAAAGTAACAAATGAGTTTTTATAATTTGTTGACAACTTCTGAAGAATTTAGATTTCTTAAATATTTAATATAAAAACTACAAGTAATGGATACAAGTTATAAAAAAGAATGTAAACCTAATTGTTTCTTCTAGTTCTAATTTTGACATCGTTTTATTGATTTTCTTAATTAATAAATACCAAAACCTTTTTGTAATTAAAGTATAAAAACGAGTATGAAGTCTTACAGCTTTGGTTATTGCTCTGTGTAGATGCTCAAGATGCACAGAGATCGATACACTTTGGATCTGGTTAATTTCTGCATGTGATATTTAATTACTTGCAAGCCTTTTATAATAAAATGTATAAAACTGAGTTTATAAAGATAAGTTTGGTTGTAGAAATTAGCTAAATACAGATATTATGGGTTTTTTGATGAAATACACATCTTAAACAGATAAATTATTATCACGATGACAAAGTTTTATTGCTCAACTTAAATATTGTATTCTCACAGACACCTTCTCAAAACGCCACTAAAATTAACCTAGTTGGACATGATGCATCTCACACCGAAACATGTCCAAATGTAAGACCTTTCCATTCAAATAAAATACATATCTGAATCTACTTTCTCATAATCTGTGCTGAGGCGGTCTACTAGAGGAAAGCGATCATGCATTTGATAATATTTATTCTCTTGAATAAATTATATCCTTGCATCATTGCCATTTAAATTTTTTTTCCTTTCTTTCAGTAATTCATTCCCAAGAAACATTAGGAATTTCTCCCTTGGGTGTTTGTCTCTTTGGATGGCCGGCCCATCTTTCCTGCTATCACTGTTGTTTCCTTTGTTATCAATGAAGCCACCATCTGCTTAAAAGTAAAGGTCCTCTAATGGGACTTGAAGTGCTAACAGTGCCTGCCTGAGGCAAAAGTCTGGAGACAGAAGTTGGCACACAACCATCTTTGCTTTCAGGGCCTTGAGCCCTGCTTTTTACATCCCATGAGCCCCTGGGGTTTTCCCTAAGTCCCTGTTTACAGACTTCCCTGGTCACAATGTTTTTCCAGATAGTGTCCATCATCTTCTGTTGTAATCGGTTCCATGCCCCATTTCACCTCCTGTCATGATCTTCTCAAACCAGTCCACATTAAGAAAGTGACAGGCTGGCAATATTTTCTAGCCAGGGAAAGATGATGAATTTCTAGTGTGTAATTTCTAGCCAGAAAAGTAGAATATTTGGTAAGTGGGCATTTCTGTTATCCTCCAAAACATGTCACATAGATTTTTGTCTATCTAGCTTTGGGCTAGGGTGACATCAATATTTGGTTTAAATTTTCATAAGAGCTGCTACTTTCTGAAATTACTCTAAAAAAAAACCTTGCCAGATTTGGTTAATACAATGCATTTTTAAAGGGGCATGAGTTGACTACATCCTAATGTAGTCAGAGAGGAAATTTGAGAGCAATGACGGCCAGAGACAGATAGCATCCATCAAGAAAGCCTTCCTGGGCTTAGGATGAAGAACTTTCTCTGTCTAGAAGAAGTATTACCTTCACCTTAACCCAGGATCGACTATAGAAACTCTCCTAGCAGTTGCAGCAGGCGTTTTGTAAATTATATTATATGGGAGATATTTCACACCACACATTAGCAAAATGTATTTCAGTACTTCTGTGAATTTGTGGATAGAAGAGTGCACTAATGATGGCCATAGCAATGGAACTGTAGTTAATGAAAAACTCTAATAGAGGCAGAAGAGCGTCTGCACTTGAAGGAATTGCAGCCACAGATACTGTGAACTTTCTGCAACATAATGAAAGCAAGATGTATGAATGCGAAGCCAAGAAAGAGAAACATCCCTGGACCATCTGGACAAAGGAGAATTATGATTACAATAGATGATAGTCTCTTAGTGAGGAGAAAGTTGTGATAAGCATGCATATTGAGCATATTTATGCTGGTGCTAACTCGTGTGTACAAAACCTGCTTCTACCAATTTATTTTCACACTTATTTTTGTTCTTTTATGGCTCTTTTATGAACTATGAATAAAAGGTATTCAAACAAGCTAAGAGGGATCGTGAACTATAATTAAGAGCCTACTGGGTTGTATTGTAACATCTCTGTTCAAGACACTTTAGTTACTCCAAGAGACATTTATAGTAAAAGCCATCTTGAAGCAACCCCACAAATCTACAGCACTGCAATCCTGCATCTCCCGGTTTCAAGGGAGTCATGCTTGGCCTTGATCACGACATCCAGCCTTCCCCATCTTCAGCTAGTGTGTGGAATGCCCAGCTCAAGGCTCACTCTTGATTTCCAGCTCTGTTAACCCTGGAAGCTGATTCTTTTCCCTCTGCTTTTGTCATGGCTGATTCTTACCCTGGCTTCCTCAGAGATGTTATAAATTCTTCATGAAGACTTCATCTTATTTTCGCCTGCACTTCTATCTTATTTCCTCTCAGAGTTCAACTTATTATAATATTTTCTTTATGTTCTGGACTGCCAGTGTTACATGCGTGTGTGTGTGTGTGTGTGTGTGTGTGTGTATCAAAGACTTCTTATGAAGGTGACCACTTTTATCTTGCTCACTACTTGGTGTCCATCATAAAGCAGCTTATCTTCCCTAGCAAAGTTTCCATATAGATTTGCTCATGGAAAAATTTAAGCAGTGATTCTTTATTAGGAGGTACAATATTCAGGCAGCACAAATGGGAGAATAGGGATGTGAAGTGAGAAAAGAAAATACGTTGATAAGCTCACAGACAGGACCCATTGTAACCAGGCTGACTGTGGTTTCTTAAGACAGTCAGTGGCTCAGACACAAAAGATGCATCCAGATGAGCCAATCTATCCTTGGGACAAAAGGCAACTTGGTGGGAGGAGAGGAAGGGGATTTATCATCTTTTCTATAACTATGATGATACCTGACTTATGATTTGGCCCCTATGCTTCCTCTACTGAGGAAGCAGAAGCTTAAAGAAGTGGGTGATCACATTGTGGACTAAGGGGTGGGTTCACACTAGACTTGAGGAATTGGTTGAGCATCACAGGGTTTGATTATTTCTTGCTAAAAAGAACTCATTATGAAATGAGTCCACACCTTGCCTTTTCTACACGCAGTAGTTACTGCTCTTATGCCATGGAGCTCAACTGAAGAGGTCCTCAGCAGAAAGCCACTATCCTGTTGTTTGGATCCCCCGACTGTGAGTGAGGAAATTACATCTTGATAAAGTAACTAGCCATGGGTATTCTGTTAGAACAAACAGAAAGGAAATAAGACATTCATTGATCCAAGGACTCTGAGAGTTAGGATCTTATCCACAGCCTTGCATTCTTAACCCCTATACTCCATGGCAGCTACTATGTAAATGATTGCATGCCCTGTGCTGTAATGTGTCATTTAAGATCTGACCCTTTGACATAAGACATAAGAGGTTGACAAAAACTCCTTTTGGTTCCTGTCAAGTATTGGTTCCAGTTCTAAGAGGAGAGCTCTTACTACTGGGAGAAGCATGACGGAGGCATTGTCACAGCTCAGCACTCTACAGGGAAAATTGATAAATTGGTGTTTCCTGGGAATGAAGAATTGTGTCTACAGTCATTGCCACCCCAGTGACAGCCAGAAAAATCCATGGGCAAGTGGTTGGAGGACTGAAAAACAATCATAGCAAGGAAGTTGGAGAAGGTTATTAAATTGGGTTTGATTTGGTGTTTATCAAATAAACAAGGCAATAATGGGTACATTTAAGTCTGGTTTTTGGTTACCTTACTAAATGGATTTATATAGAGCTTGTTTAGAAAGAAAATATGGTTGACTATTACCTTGTGAAATATGCAATATTCTTATCTCCAAAGTTTCAATACAATAATGTCTCCAACACCCACACCAGCCCTTAAATTCTGCCCAAAACTCTCTTCCTTCTTTGGTAAATGCAGCTCTGTTCATCTCGATAAGTAACAAAGCTACTTCTTCTGTCTGTCCATGTCCACCTCTCAGTAGATAAGCCAGCATCTACTTAGCAGGGTCTAGTGTTCACCCAAGTAATGGGGAGAGCAATTGCTATAATGTTTAAGGATTGGATTGTGATTTCAGCTTAATGTTGTGGATGGTGAGTGGAGAGTAATCTGAGCCACTGGGTTAGTTACACTGGTCTGGTGAGAAAGGGACAGGATCTAGGAGCAAGTGGCTTTGGGGATTTGCACTAATCCAGCTAATGAGCAAAGTTGACAGCCAACACGGCCAATCATCAGGTCCAAAGGGCAGAAAAACTCAAGGTTCAAACTGTGTTTCCATTTATATACAAATAGGATCAATGAACTGTGGATTATTATAAATGAAACTAAAGACAAGAAGAAGACTTTGTAGCTGACATATTTGATTGCTTTGATTTGGTTTGGGGGAAGATTTAGGTCCTGAAGCTTGGGATATATGGAAATCGATGCCAGCTGCCTGATGCCAGCCACGTTGGAAGCCTGGTACAGAGAAGATGAGGGATACAGGGTTGTGAGCATATGCGAGGCAATGGGTATACAGTTATTCAAATTAAATTTAATCTCCACTTTTTATGCAGATATTAAACTTTCTGTTTAAAGATGAATAACAGAGGCTTAGTCAACAACAGAAATTAAAACAGTCACATTTGTCCAACTCCTTGTTTCATGGTTTTCCACCATATCAAGTTAAATTAAATAGAGATGTGCTCTGAGTAAGAAGCTTTCAGACTTATAATCCTGCACACTTGAGAGCTGGACCAAGGTCCAGTGTATATTCAAGGAAGACACAGGGGGAAGGAAGGGCCCAGGCCTATATACTGGCCGACTTTCTTCAGTTCCCTGAAATGACTGCCGGAGTACACAGCATAAACCAAAGGTTAAGTGTGAGAGCCCCTGCATCATCTCTGCATCTTCAATGTACGTACATTTTTAGAGGTAAATTCTAACTTTGTCCCCAAACTTCAGAACCTCTGCTTATTTCACTCCCCGTACCATTTGTTTAAAAACAAGTAGGTTGTTGGCCTCTCTACCCAGCTCAGAGGGTTTTTGCCCCATTTCTTAATAAAATGTGGCCAATCGACTTGTTCTTTGTTGCCTAAGACTTCTTTTAGTAAGGGAAGAAGAACACTACAAATAGAAAATTTAAAACATTTGGATTTTCTTTGAAGTCAGAGAATCATGTATTTAGGGGTCTATTTTATCATCTGATTATTTAATACAAAAAAATCCTAAAATCAAAAACTTGTGTTAAAGAGATGGCAAGCACACCAGAGGCAAATGTGAACAGATATCCAGGATGGGGAAAGCCGTGACAGTGCTGGCGATAGAGCAGCAGACGCGTTAGGATTCTATACTGAGCTCTGCGTGTGTTGCTTTCCAATCACAAGGGTGCAGCTCTGCATAACCATTTGTGGAGTCTGAACACGTTCATGCTTGGTTTTCTCTCAAGAATGAAGCTTTCTGAAGTTGAACAATGAATCCAATAACTTTCTGACTTCATAATAACTAGCTGCTTTCTTCATAGATAAGCCCAGATAAACTACACATCCAGAACTGTCTGTGAATCTGTTTCAAGGAAAGTAGATGTCTAGGATAGTAGGAACCTATCTTCTTATAAATAACAACGTTCTAATAAGCCAGAGTTGCTAGGACTCATTGGCTTACGCATGAAGTTGTATTGATGTTAGTTAATAGACCTGATATAGAAGTACAAAGAAGTCACTGTCCAAATGTTGTATTGCATTTGCCCCTATTTTGGAGGGAGACAACCCGTGTGGAGATGAAACAATGTGCTTGCCTCCTGGGTTTTCCTTCCCCAGAGGTGATCGCCTCAGAAATAAGGACCATCCCCAAGGGGTTTCTATTCCTCTCCCTCCATACCCGTTTTCCCCAGTGTCACCATATATGTGTATATGCATCCAAAAATGTATTCCAATGTTTCATGTATTTTAAAATATATATATAAGTGGTAGCATATTGTACTTATCCTTTTGCAATCTGCCTTTTTCACTCAACATTTTGTTTTTGAGAATTATCCATGTTGATGCAGAGAGAATGTTAAACATGATTTCAGAAAGTGAAAACACCCTAGCTTGCTGAAGAAATCTTAGAAAGTTCACACAGAACTCATTGTATTATGGAGATGTACACATGGCATGAGATACACACCCACGGGCTCTTGGTGTCTTTACCTCAGCACTACAGTTCGCTGTGAGGCTATTTAACCACTGTCACACTCCTCTCATCATGTCCTGTCTTGACACTTTGATGGCACCTAGTCTAGTAGAGCTGCTCTCAGGCCAAGGTTCAACAAGCAACCATTCTGCCCTCAGCCCCTGCTCCTGAGAGGTAGACCCTATGTACCATCTGCTGTCATCAATGTCATTATTAGTCATCATCTCCAACAAGTCAGCAGTTTGCTAGAAGCAGAAAGGACCCCAGCAGCCATTTGTGTCCCTCTGAAGAGACCAGCATTTGTTTGTTTCATATGCTTCACAATTTGCATGAATATTTTTCTTAGTTTCCATATGCAGTTGCTGTCATTCCACCCTGTACCTCGCAAAAATAACACTATTTTGCAGGAGCAAGTTCCAAAACGAAGTAACACCGCATTGAGGGGTCCGCATTGTACAGCCCTCTGATGGATTTTTGAATGGACCTTTCTTTCTCTTCTTTCATATATAGAATGCAGGTTTTCCCAAAGTATGTGCTTTGCACCTTTCCCTCTCATCCCTCAGACAGTGGTCCCTCACTGTATGTTGGGCATATGTCCCTCACTGTATGATGGGCCACATCACCATTACCCTTTGGAAATAGGCAATATTCCAAGTAAGAAGTTTCCTATCACCTAACCCACCAGGCATCACATCTTACTTAGCTACACACTGTACTGTACAGTGATGATTGTTTCCCCTCACGATCACATGGTTAAATAGTAGGCACTATATGCTGCCACCTGTAGGCATCAAGAGAAACCACTGTAGCACGAAGGGTCATGGAAAGACATAAAAAGTCCAAATTCACAGTATGGTTTCTATCGAGTACAATGTTACTTCTGTACTAACATAAAGTTACTATAGTCACAAATTGAAGCACTTCAATGAAGAGCCAGATGTATCTGATCTCGTCTTTATCTCTGCTGTACAATCATAGTTGAAACAGGTGCTCAAGTCGGTGAGACTGGAAGCGGCAACAAGCATCTCCCAACTGCGTGTATCAGAAGAAAAAGTGAGTCTCAGTTCTTCTGTCTCTGCTAGCAGACTGAACACAGCAGAGCACATTCAAGAGGTGCATTCTGTTAGAGAAAGGTGAGCAAGGGAAGGGATGATGCAAATGTGGCCCAGCATGACCTTATCCTTTGTAACACAATCTCCTCTTGTGAAAGAGGTATATTAGACAGGTTGGCAAACAGAAATTTTGCAAGCTAGTCAACCTCTGTCCGGTGTTACTAAAAGAGTTCTTCTGAAAATAGAAGATTTCAATTTTCTGAAGACCTTGGTCATTCATTCTATATATTTATTTCTTAGTAGAGTACATATTTTTCAGAATTCATATACACAGAATATTGTTATATTTATTCTTTTATTACACATGGGTATTTCTACTTATTAAACAATAAGGTTTATAAGATGTTTGCTGTGTGCAAAGGTCTGCCAAAGGAGGCTTGGTTTATCTTAGAGATTGAACATTGGGAAAGTGGATCTTGAATTGTCTACATACAAATCTCTCATAGAAATTACAAGCTTAACATTTACTGTGCTATTTTGGTGAATTCACATCTTAGAGCCTTCAGTTTCATAGAATTAAAATGACAATAGCCACGCTAAACTTAGATGACCTAATGTAGAAAAACAAAAATATTGCTCCAAGATTATCAAGATTTTTCTCTCAATCCAAAACTATCTTACTCGTTGCTTTGAAGGAGAGTAGAGAGGTATCCAATGTGTTTTGTACAAGACAAATATTTGGGGAAACAGACAAAGCCTAGGAAGTGTTTATTAAAGCTTTATGCCATTTCCCAGTTAACTTCCTCATTACTGCAGCTATACTTCATTATTTCTGAAAGACAGAGGATGGAACGAGACCCTCGACCCTTGTACAAGTTAATTTGTACATGGTATGTCTTTAGCCGAGAGCAGACTCAGTGTCTGCATCAGGGCAGAACAAGCCAGCATGGGGCTAAGGCTAACTTTAATTTGGAATCCTAAGTGAGTTCCCTCAGCAGGATTCTGAGCTCATATCACCTGCCCTTGTCAATCATGTTGTCTTTTCCCCCAATTCTATTTCAGATGAGACTCCCAAAGAACCATGGGAATTATGCCATCCTCAGAGGTGGGGGAAGTTCAATCTAATCTGAAAGCCAAATTGAACTAGGAGCTTCCCGTTTTGAAAGTGCTTCTGTCGATAACAGTCGTTTTCCACTAGGATGTCCGTATTTTCAATTAGGTCAACATCCCACAGTCCTTACCTTTAACACAGTAGGTTTATTGTGTCCTACAATCCAGGAAATCGCAGCAAAGGAAGAAACTCAAAGTACCAGAGACAATCATAGCTTTCAACAATGTGGTATCATATTTCTTTACTCAGCAGAGGCTAACAATAGGTTACTGCACCTATTTTCTGGTACCATTTTAATTTCCTTCTAAGTCTCATGGTATATCACAACACATCTATCAATAACTATCACAGTTATGAATGTATAAGGGAACAGAGCCAGAAAAAGCAAGTGAAAACAGGTACAGAGTTGCCCATTTTATTACTCTCAATACCACAGTTTTCTTAAAATCATATAGTTATTAAGTGGATTGAGAAATCTTTTCCTGTATGAAGTTTCCTGACATTGTGTTATCATCTAATTTTTCATTACCCATGTATATATGGGATACATTCTATAACCATCACTGTGTTGTCTTAATCTATAACATGCAATAAGACACACTGAGTACAGGAGAGCTCTTTAATCCCACCTCACCGTGATGATTGGTAAACTATAAATAGATCTTTGAAGTACTTCTAAAAATTCAGTCACCAGAAACACAAGATAATTTCCTGATACATGATCTTAAGTCTGAATGGATCCAACTCACTGAACATTTCAACAGCGCTGGGTCTCTGTAGAAATATTGCTCCAAACTTTATTGGACCTCAATAAAATATTATCAAAATTTGGAAAATATTCCAAAGTTTGGCAGCAGAGTGCCATTCCTGGGGCATCTTTGCATAGACACTGCAACAGACACTATGCTCTGGAGCGGTTCCCCTGGAAGTCCTGTCTACAGAGAAGTTCTGTGATAAACTAGATCACAGGAAGGACACGGGAAGCTGGATTCTTTTCACTGTGCACTGGAAACCTCTTTTCCTCCATGAGCCTTGTGTCTTTTATTTATTGCTGGCTGTATCTCTGATTCATGGTCAAACAATGTTCGGCATGCTTCTATTGCTTTCTAGAATCTCACAGGAATGTCTATGATAATTTAATCATTCCAAATGTTATAGCATACATTGTTATATATTATTTACCCCCATTATTCCTTTGGTCTAATAATTCATCTTTTAAAGTCACAGGACTGTTTTCATTTTCTCCTGTTTAAATATTTGAGGATGAGATTAAAAACTCATGAAGATAGGAGAAATCAATCCTTTTAAATATAGTTTTATTACATGTATTATTTGTGTGTGTGCACACACACACGTGTGTGTGTGTGTGTGTGTGTGTGTGTGTGTGTGTGTGTGCGCGTGCACTCATGCTGTGGCTCATGTGGAGGTCAGATGACTATTAGGAGTTGGTTCTCTTCTTCCATCAGGTCCCAGAACTCAGGTACTCAGGTTTAGCAGCCGGTCCTTCACCTTCTGAGCCATCTTGGAGGCCCCATATATAACTTTTCAATATAAAAACCTATCACTTAGTCTTGTCACATTAGAGAAATAATACATGATCATTATGAAGATATTAAATAATACAAAATATCTGAAGGACATTAAAAGAGAAGGCAAGTTAGCAGAGATTATTAAAATGAAAACTTTGAGTATGTCAGGAATCCAGAATCAGGGATTCACTGTTTGTGGTCTTTCTCCATCAATATATCACTGTAAAATTGTATGTTGTACATGGTCATGCTTTGCTTTAGTGTTTGTTTGTTTTGAGACAGTTTCACACTTTGTAGCCAAGCCTCTCTTTAAACTGACTGTGAAGCCCAGGCTGGCCCTGAACTCATTGTAATCCTCCTGCCTCAGTTTCTTACAGATGTGGATTATAGGCTCAGGTCTCCAAAGCCGGCTGCTTTCCTTCTGATGTATATATAATTGTTAATTATTTTTTGGAATTTTATATTGTGTTTATCTCCACTTTATAGCTTGAGGCATAGTTTCTCAGTTGAAGCCAGAGCTCACCAATATGACCAGTGTGACTAGAAGTTTGCCCTGAGATCCCCTGCCTCTACCTCCTGGAATTACAGGCAAGCTGTGGAGCTTACTCAGAATTTCCATAGGTTTTGGGAATCCAAAACCTGCAAACCTTACACTTGCAAAGCAAGGACTTTATCCACTCACCTCTCTCCCCATCTCATATTAAGAGGATTACAATAATCATAATATGTAGCGATTCTTCTGCTTTTCCTCTTAGACCCACTCAAAGAATTAAGAGGACTACATTCCTTCTACAAATATGCATACTTGTTCATATAGTGTGTGTGTGTGTGCGCGCGCACCTGTGTCACCTCAATGATTGTAAGTTATTTTATTAGACCATTTCTTATATTTACAAATAAAAAAATCAGAAATGAATATCTATGCGTGTCTGTGAGAATTTCAGCACCTGTGCTAGGCAGCATGTCCTGGTCATGTTTCTCAGATTGGATGAGGTTTTTAAAGAAGGAATCTGTCTCCAACGGGGATTAGTTCTTACGCATAGCCCAATGGCTGCTGTAGTCTTATTTTTCTATTATAATTCATTAACAGCATTTAGGATACTTCCTTCTTGGATCGCTGCTAAGGTTGAGTACCCAAGGGTCTTCGGCCTCCAGACTCTGTGAGTTGGGCCAAGCACAATACTGTCATAACCGCCCAAGGCTGCTATTTCTTCCCAACTAAACAGCTCAAGTGGAAATCGCTGTTCACAGCACACCTCCGACTTCACTTCCGAGCTACTTTTGGCATCATTAACCACAATAGTCTGGAGTGCTTCTGTGTGCAGTTGCAATAACGCTTCAGAACATCCTGAGATTGGTTACTGCTGTGGTGCAGATGTCTTGGTGGTGCTGGGCTGTACAGTGGTTATTTGAACCTTATTTCTCAGGGGTGCACAAGAAGCCTTGAGTTCACATCTATTGTACACTTCATGGAGAAATTAACTGCTACTTTTCTTCTTCTTCTTCTTCTTCTTCTTCTTCTTCTTCTTCTTCTTCTTCTTCTTCTTCTTCTTCGTCTTCTTCTTCTTCTTCTTCGTCTTCTTCTTCTCCCCCTCCTCCTCCCCCTCCTCCTCCTCCCCCTCCCCCTCCCCCTCCCCCCCCCTCCCCCTCCTCTTTCCCCTCCTCCAAAGAATTCCCTTGTCCAGGCTTTTGAGCCTTCTCCCTCAGGCATGGAGAGGATACCACTATCCACTTCCATACCCTGAAAGGGGAGCTTCTCCCACAGCTGGTCTGTGCCTGCATTGCCTCCACATGCTGCTGGGAAACCACGTCTTGAAGTCAAGTGATAAAGTTGCACTTCTGTTTCCAGTGGCACTGGTCCAGCGAGGGAGACTGGCAGCTTTGTGAGTGGCTTCCCAGCAGGGTCGCCAAGTGCAGCAGTGCAGCTGGGACGTGTTTCCTCACGGCTGTGCCCGAGACTGTGGTTAGCTTCGGATTCCTGCGAATGTGACTGGAAAATGTTTGCATTTTAGCTCTAGTCACTAACAAATTACAGCCACCTCTTCAACACATGGACCCGGAGAGAGCCTGACCCCATTATGGAAACGCAAGCTCATGTGCTCAGGAGTCCTTAGCTAATGCTGATGCTCAGTCATTTCCAACACATTTTATGTCAGTCAGCCCACGTGGCTTGCAGGGTCTTCTTTCAAATGCATCACAGTTAAAAGATTCAGAGGCCTCCCTTCCATGGCCAAAGCAATGGCTCCTCCCCAGTTATTTTAAGACTCCCTCTCCTTTTCTGTTTTGCTCCAAGAAGAAAAGACCCAGGTCAGAAAGGGAATATATTGTCAGACTCAAATCACAAATTGGAGCAGCCAGTAAGTCTGCACTGAAGTCTTGACTTTTTAGTGGTGTGTGTGAGGGAGTGGGGGGTGGGATGTGAGGGGAAGGAAAAGAGACAGAAACAGAAGCAGAGATACAGAGAGACACAGAGACAGAGACAGATTAATGCAATAGAAGCAGCCGACCAGAAAGCCTTCTCCACAACTTCAAGAAACTAAATGCATAGAGCTTCCCTCTTTGTGGGTACAGTAGTCAAAAAGAAGACACACGCCCCTCTTCCCAGTGAAATAGAGAATCAGTCCTCTGCTAGGGTGTGGGGTGGCCTCCTGGGCCAGTCTTCACTATCTGCTTTTAGCATTGGATTGTTTCTTCACACTGAGGCCCAAACCTAGTTGTCTTTCTTCGCATCTCGCTTGCTTGCCTTCCTGACCGTGAAGTGTTGCCCCTGGCAGATCAGGCAGGCTTTGTACAGAAACCCCTCCACTGAGGAGGCGGGCTCAGCTGGGTCCTGCAAAAGCCTGAGCTAGCTGCTTGCTACCTGAGAAGCAGAAGCAAGTCTGTGTAAACTGCAGCCCCCATTGCCCCAGTGGGATATTTGCAAAGAAGGGAGAATAGAAGAGCAGGCACGTGATAGGCACTGAGGAAAACCCAGCCGCCATGACAGGATCTGGGGTAGCTGTTTCTGTTACCGTTGCAGGGGTTCCGGGAGGTTTCAGAGTGGAACAAAAACCCGCTGGTGTGTGGACTGAACTCCATTTTCTGTGAGTCTGAGTAGAGAAAGATAAACAGAACCTTTCACCGATAGACATATTTTAGAGTTCAAGTATGACATGATGGGTCCAAAATAGATTCCACATGATTGGAGCAAATCCAGAACCTGGTCCCCGAATAGCAATCAGTGCTGGAGGCTGAGCCGGCCTGCGCCATCATCACATAAAACACGGAGAAACTGCAAATCCCACACAGCTGCTAGTGAGTAAGGACAGCCCATACCTGGAGCCTGGTGCTGCAGCTCCATTTTCCAAAATTACTCAGCTTAGTTTAAATTGAGGGTCTCTTTGCCTAGCCACGAATACTTTAATGAACACTCGGAACTTTACAACGGCTTTCTCTCCATGAATTTTCTTTTCAAATGAGAGTTTCTGCTCTTTACAGCATGCTGTCAGGCAGAACTAATGACCCGGGGGCTTCATGCTAGGTTATTTTCATGAAAAACTCCAAATAACTTGAAACTATATAGGTCTTAAGCATCTCAGAAGAGAGACCCAAATTCCAGGGTCCTTGAACATGATGATGCACGATAGGATTTTGACCCGGGTTGGGGGAAGTTCTCTCAGGATGGTGGTAGGGTTCTCTATTGTGACGTAACTGACTTGCTTTGATGATATACAGATGGCAGGAAAAAAAGGAATAAAACCTAGAGAAGGCAGAGAAAGAGAAATGAAAAGTCCAGAAGACGGATGAACTTCATGCTGGCTAAGAATAACCTCTTTTATTTGTAAGCAACTATTTTTCTTTAAAATAGCCAGCAGCGGGACTCCGGAGAAGGTCTTTCATGTTTAACTGATGTTTCTCATATTTAGGAAAACGTAAAAATGTGTATAATTCAAAGGGTCAGCTGTAGGTCAGCAGCAAGCCAAAGCTAGCCTAAAGGATCCCTGCTGCTCCACGCACATCCGAGACACAGTAAGCTTGCGAGGGTTTCCTTCTGCCGCCTTTCCAAGCCACATTATTATGGATGTGCGAAAAGTGATAGCTGGAAAGCCGAATGTTTACGCAGGGACAGCTGGTACAGTGTGTGCCACCGCTGCCCTCACACTGGCCAGGAAGTCAGCACTTAAAAATGGCAGGGATGAGATGGTGGTTTTCCACGTCTGTGCTGAGAAGTCCTTTCATTGTTTAGATGTTTCCATGCGCATTTGGACTGGGCTGACTCTTACAAGGGCACGTCACGGCCTCCTTTTGTTTCACATAGTTCTTTCTGGCCATATCAATAGTCATTGTCCTTTAGGAAAGATCAAAGCAGTGTTCAGACGTTGAGAATCTCTACAGGTTATTTCTATCGACAGAAAAGTCTATGGAAAAAAATAAAAGACAAACTTCACCTTTTATTGGCATCATTGGATGATTAGTATAAATCCTAACAGCGCAAAAAATGTTTTTCTAGAACATTTCTGGTCACATCAGAGTTTCACTCTCCCCACTACTATTTGAGAATGTATGCAGGTACTAAGTAACTGTCACAAAAATTGGCCAGTAGCGGCATACTGGAGTTTAGTTACTAGGGTTACACACAAACCTTTAGTCAGTTTATTGCAAAGCATTGATTCATGACATTCAAAGGGAGCACAACACTACATAATCATAGTCTTAGGGCTCAGAGCAACCTTAAAGGTTCATCTGCCCTTGTCCCTGCCTTCAGAGACCTCAGGGAGATAAAGCACCTGAATTTCAAAAAGGCAAACTGTCTCGCTCCTTTCGCCACCTAGTTAAGAGGATTCAACCTCTAGTTTTCGTCTCCAAACACAATTGTCAATTGTCTGTGTGGAAAAGATATCCAACCTCCTTAAATCTATAAGAATAGAACGCAGATTTGCCATTTCCCCAGGCGGCGGAAGGACTGAACTCTAGGAGGGCCCAAAGGTTTTAGTTTTTGGTTTTGTTTTTTTTTTGTTTTTTTTGTTTTTTGTTTTTTGTTTTTTGTTTTTTGTTTTTTTTAATAAAGCAAGGAGGATGTTCCAGAACCAGATGGTGATTGTCGTGAATCTGCTAAGCATACTTGAACTGTCCACTGGGAACAGCTAAATGGTGAATTTATCTTAATACTATGGTGTTAACTGTGAACTGCCCACTTCTCTGTCTCCTCAAATTCCTTTTGAGTTATTTGAGCTCAGAGGTCATGCCTTCTGTGTCTTTGGCCTTACAAGACTGACCTATATGCTTAATAAATTCTACTGGATCCTTACTGTGTCGGTTTGAATGATAATGACCTCCATTGGTTCATCCATTTGGATACTTGGCTGTCAGTAGGTAGAACTGTTTGAGAAGCATTAGAAGGCGGGAGTGGACTTTGGGGTTTAAAAGACCCACACCATTACCAGTGTGTTCTCTTCCTCCAACTTACAGATCAATGTGTCCCTGCCACCGTGCCTTTGATCTGCCATCATGATCTCTAACCCTGTGAAACCCTAAACCCTGTTAAATGTTTCCTTTTATAAGTTTCCTTGGTCACAGTGTTTTATCAAAGCCATACACAGTAACTAAGACTCTTCCTAAAAAACCATAATCATTATCACTGAGTTTACACTACTGCTAGACATTTTGCCTAGCCTACTTTTTTTCCATTACTAAGTCAGATAAGATTATCTGAGACCTGAGTGGGCTAAATAGGCACCTGAAGGGTAAACAGAGGATATCTTTCAGTCATTAGCCTGCCCAGTAGCTGCTCCTAAAATATATCTTCATTAAAATTTTTCTGGTCTTGAGGGATGAATCTTGTGGGATCTGGAAGAGTTGGGAAAGGAGGTTTGCTCCCTCATCAAGGTGGAATGACTTCTAACTCCTCTGCAGAGACAGTAGACATTATATTAGAAAACCCTAGTCCTCTGAGATCAGCCAGATCGTTGCCATGAGGTGGGTAACACACTGCTGCTGAGCTACCTCAAAGCAGCTAATGTGGAATGCTCAGTTTCAGTCTTGTACTATTACCCTCTCACACAGTAGGGCAAATATTAGGCCACTGACCTAATGTGTGCCTATGCCTCACATTGATGCCCATCTTTCCAAATCTTTTTTTTTTCCTAAATGGAGGAAAGAAAAACAGAACTAAACAAAACAAACAAAACAGGCTAAAAGTAGCATCATGAAGTATTTGTCTTTCTGACTTGGTTTTGGTTCATTTATCACCATATTGTCAAAGTGTGTCCATGTTAATTCTCACAAGATATTCTCTTTTATTAAAGATGAACATTTCACAATACTGTAGATGCTTATTAAATTCCATAGTTCCTTAAATACTTACCTTTTAAAGGATATCTAACAATTTTCTAAATGATGGCCTATTTTAAAAGATACAATAAATATTATACCAAAAAGGGACAAAAATTTTATAGACATAATCATATACTCCTGAAGAACTAAAATAGTGATAATAATATTTAGAAGTGATTATATAGTGAAGGTGATTATCCTTATTACTTTATCCCACTACTATTAATTTTTTAAATGTTCAGGTATGTTTAAGTCAAACTATTTAAACTAAACCAAAGATACATTGTGGTTTTAAAATATACACATTCTTGTACCCTTTCACATGCCTACATATTAGTAGTACATTTTCAATAACTGACTTTCCATATAATTAAATTATATATTATAAATTTATTAATTTAGAGATTGCACAAGATAGTTTGTATAACATCATATATGTAAAATATGCTATTTCTAAAACTTCCATATAACCAGTTGATTCTCAATAACTCATTGAGATTTTCCTAACTGCTTGAGCTAGGTCCAAGTTTTGGTTATAGACAGGCAAATGGGTATGAACCCATGTGGGTATGACTTAACACTGATGTCAAGGGATTACATTAAGAGTTAAAACCAGAAGTGAAACAATGAAGAAACATGCTCAATCTTCCCATGATTACCTGTGATGAATTCTTTTTACTAAATTGAAGAGTATGTTTTGAATAAGATAGGGGATTTGATTTTGTTTGATTTTTTTCTGTGCTATTTACAAGCATTATGTATATAACAAAGAATTTCCACCTTCTAGATCAAAAGGTATAAATACATTCTTAAGATCCTAAATAATAATAAAATGTGAAATGATTTAGAAATAATTTGGGAGAATTTATATGTTGCATACCATATATATCTTTAATTGTGTTTATAGAATATAATTTTAATGACCAAAGCTATAAATATCAAACTAAAGTGTCAATTTAGATACCAAAATTATTTGGGGGGGGGGAGGATTTTTTAAAGTGGAAACAAATTAGAAAACATATATAGTGGCTTAGATTAATAAAAATAAGATTGAATTTTTTGAAGTGATAAAATATAAGCAAATTCAGTATTGAAAAGAGAAAGAATATCACTACACCAAATTAAGATGACTAGAAGAGCAGATGTAGAAGGCTTAAAACCATTGAAAAATCATGATAAAATAGTGAGAAAATACAATTTACTCCGACTAAAACCCAAAGCTACAGTGTATATAAAGTACAATTCCTTAGAAGAAAATCAAAATACCTCAAAGTACTTCCCTTAAAATGTTTTTAAACTAAATGTGTCTCCCAATTCGGTCTGTCACATTTTCAAGGAACAGGTAATTTCCATACAGAGTAAACTCCACTTTAGCTCACAGAAACAGATGGAAGGCCTTAAACCTAATTTTGGAATGCTGACATAATCTTACCTCCAAAAATATCGTAAGAAAAGCAAAGTATAACATAATAATATGAATATTCTTTTTGATTATGAACGTTGAAGTAAAATCCTGAATAAAGAAGGAAATTAAGTACAGTGACAGAGAATATAACCCATTATGATCACATGCAATACTAGGAATACAAAAATGGTTTCGTATTGGGAAATTTTCTAATATAAACATGACTCGATCAAACAAAGAAAAGTGAATCATCAACCTAAAAGATAAGCAACGAGCAATGATAAAATTTATAGCAGTAACAATAAAAAAAACCTAGCAAACTATAAATATAACAACATCTTAATGTGACTTGGACGATTGTTCAAAGGCAGATCACCTTTATCTTAATACCGTTGGGTCTCAGATTTTGCATACCCAAACCACAGCATTAGCACCACCTGGAAACATGGAAATTATGCCAACACTGGATCACTCACGTCTAATAAATCAGAAACTGGGGAAAGGTCTCTGTAGTGTGTGAAAAGGCTTAAGTGGGGCAGAAGAGTAGAACACAGGTGGTATGAAGATGGTAAGAGAAAAATGGCAATGGGGTGGGATTTAGATGGGTATGGGAGGGCAACAGGCAAGGAAAAAAAAAGAAGACTGTGAGTGCTCAACCCTAAATGGGATGTCTACCTCACACTCCTTCCCTCAAGGAAGGAATCTGAGTAAAAGGGGAAGGGAACTGTTTATAGGAACCAGAGGTAGTAGATGACTTTACAGTGTTTTCTTAAACAACAGAGAAGATGCAAAAGTAAACTCCTATAAGTTGTAACAAAAAGCACAAGCTCTATGTAAGCTCAAGCCAGACAAACTTCCAGCACACAGGGGATGGAGGAGAGTACACAGCCTCACCCTTAACTGAGGAGTTTTTGGCAATAGCTGAGAGGAAAAGTGAAGTCAGTTTTCTTTACTGGTGTGACCTTTGGTATATTGACCACTCTCCAGTGTAGTCCCCATATCCCAGAGGAGTTGGTCAATACAACCTGGACTCCTTGAGGTTGGAGAGAAGGAAGAAGGAAGAGAGTGAAGGAGGGAGAGAAAGCAAGAGAGAGAGAGAGAGAGAGAGAGAGAGAGAGAGAAAGGAAATTGAATGAATAAGGATACCAGATAGATCTGGAAGTTTGGGGGGGAAGTGAATATGATCATAATATATTATATAAAATTCTCAAAGAAATCATACAAATATTATTTTAATTTATATAGATATATGTATGATATCTATACATACATATATGGAATGAAATTTAATTGGGTTTACCCCACACTGGGAAATAATGTTCCCCATAGAAGACATAGATTATGATTAATTAGGTTTACCCCATACTGGGAAATAATATTCCTCCTAGAAGACACACTATCAAACAGGTCCAGGGCCAGGTATGGGCTATCTCCCTATGAGTTGCTAGTGAGGTAGACCCCCAAAACAATACGGGCAATTAGCATTGCTCTTGGTTGCCTTGAAAGACCTTGAAGGCCAAACCCTCCAGCTGAAAACATTGCAGACAAGTCCTATGAGGTGGAGAAATCATGCTGTAATGACCTGGAAACCTCCTCCCTGAAGGTTAGCTTTTATAGTGTCAGGAGGTGTTAGGTAGGTTGGCAGGGGAGTAAAGTTATCTGTAACCCTGTGAACTTTAATAAGAGCTGGCCTGACAAAAATATGCTCAATAGTGCTCAGTAGTGGCACGAATGTCTTTGGGATAACCAACCACTGTCTGATTGGATTTAAGGTCCATTCAGTAAGAGGAAACTTATGCCTGCCACTATAAACCTAGACAAGGATCTGATACTGGAGACGTCCTACTACCACCATTTTACTAAATTTATATATTGTCCAATTGCCCTCTGAAGACTATTTTTATACCCATAGATCTCAACCTTCATCAAAGAAGCCTCTTTTAGTAGCAGAGGTTATTATAGAAAACTTCAATAGATTAAATACAAAGACATGGTTACAGAATGCCAATGCGTAGAACACCCCCTCCCACTATCACAGAAGGGTAGGTAGAGAAAGTATTAAGAGCCACAGGACTAAGAGGACTGCTATGAAATAGTGTCTCTTTGATATGACAGGAATGTTAACAAACCCTCAATACCTATGGTTGCCTCTATAAGACCTGCACAAGATCAAGCCTGTCCATATAGTCCAGGATAGATGAGTAAAGCATTCACAAGGCTCCACTACTAGTTGAGAACCTATAAGAATCGGGTTGCTTCAGTAACAAGAATCCTTGATAGGACGATCAGTGGTCGTTCTTATTCCCCTGTGATATGAACCGAACTAATTGAACTCACTGAGTTATACATTTTTAAAAATGTAAGAACTCATTAATTTGAGAAAGCTATGGAAAGAAACAGGAAGAAACTAAAGGTGAGCATGAAAAGTGGGAATGATTAAGCTACACTGTGGTTATGAAAGGAATTCTCAAAAAATCAGTCTTCAAATAGTGGTGAGCTAGAATTAATATATATAAATTACAGAGAGCTATTTGTCAAAATTTTAGGGATTTTTTTATTATAGCATTATGAAATGCAGTTGTTATTTAAAATCAAAACCATCAACTTACCATTAGTGTATATAATGCCTTGTGTGAATTGTTTTTACTTGATGTCATTGTTGCTTTTGAGATGACTACATTTATTTAAGTCTGAAGGTCATAGCACTTCATGATGGTATGTCCTGCATGTCTTTCGCACTCTGTCTTCATTGTGAAAAACCCATAATGAAAGGATGTGTACTACTTGTCAGAAAAATGCTAAAATATATGGTGTGGTTTATTATTTAGATTAATGTTCATATAAGATTGCCAGTTTTTCTTAGAAGGATCACATAATAAATATTTAGGCCCTTATGTGGCATAGCCACCTCTGTAATATAAAGGCTAGCACTGGTGATATGTAAGCAAACAGGTGTCCTTGTGTTCCTGTGAAACTTTATTTACAGAGAAAAGCATTGGATCAGATTAGCCTGTCAGCCATAATTTGCTGACTGACTCCTGACTTGGGCTTTCAAAAGCAATGGGCAAGGTGTTACATGTGTTGTGAAAGTACTTGTTGCATGGCGAGAAGCACAAAGAAACTTGAGACCCTTTTTCAGAATTAGAGATTTATCTGATCCAGAAAGGAAGTCCCTCAGTTAGTGGAAAGCCAGTCAAGTTTAAACATCTGTCTTCAGTGCTTTGCTTAACTATGTCTTTTACTCAGTGCACACAAACAAAAATGTCAAAAGTCAACAAGTAGCCACACGAATATGTTTATCAACTGTAACGAACGATTGGCTAAGGATAGAAGAGTTTTCCAAAGATAGATAAAAGCATTCCGTAACGGTGAATCAGAGACACTGATTTAGACAACCTGAGGAGGAGGAAGGAGGGAGGGGCATGGAGGAGGGGGGAAGGAGGGGGGAGAAGAGAAGGGAAGGAGAAGAAGGGGGAGAGGAGAATGAGGAGGAAGAAGAAGAGGAGAAGGAGGAGGAAGAGGGGAGGAGGGGAGAAGGAGGAGGAAGAGGAGGAGGAGGAGGAGGAGGAGGAGGAGGAGGAGGAGGAGGAGATAGAGGGGCTGGATATATGGCTCTTAGTGAGTGAAATGCTTACAGGCATGGAGACCTGAGTTTGGACCCCCAGCATCCATGTAAACACTGGCTGTGGCTGTGCCATCTGCACTGCCAGAGCTAGTGTGGAAGGCTGAGAGGAGAGAATCTCTAAGGTTCACTGGGCAGCCATTATAACCTAAGCATGGAGCTCCAGATACAGTGAGAAAACTGTCTCCAAAGGTGGGGAGCAAAACCAGACACCTGATATTAGCCTCCAGCCTCCATGCTGACACACATGCGTGTGTATGTTTACACACATGCAAACCCAGAGAGTATGTCACATGGAGGAAAGACAGCAGAGATGCGGCTTGAAACAATAAAAAGAACCATGATAGAGGCCTATGTTTTCTGCATAGGAAACCCAAGAGTCAATTGAAAACTGTACAAACTAATCAGAAACTGACTAAAGAGCCACAGAGAATAATGACGAAATCAACAGGGCTCCTGGCAGTCATGAAAGTTATTTAGAAAAAAATAATCCAATGGAAAAAATGGCAATATATCCAAACCAAAATCAATTAATAAGGAATCCTTAAAAGTAAGAAAAATACACAGCTAGGCAAATGTCCATCATAGCTTTCTCCCCTTGGTGTTTATGGCTGGCAGACTTCTCCCCTATAGAGCCTGCTCCTGCTGCGATCTGCTAACCTGCCTCCCGATCCAGCTGTGTACCATACACGCTGACTCCTTGTTCAGCTGTATGCAGTGACCCTGCCTCTCTGCTCCACTCTGTGGAATAAACACACCGAGTTCCTGAATTCTGTGGTTTCTCCATCTGAGAGCCCAGTCCACCAGAGTCCTAAATTTTCTATTTGTCTTTTCTTTATTCCCTTACAGCCCCCAGTCAGGTAAGTCCCTGGGGCTGAAGAGGACCCAGCAAACCATCATTCAACAAAGCTTCAGCGTAACTAAGTAAATGACTTAGTCAAATGTATTTAACAGAAGATTTATACAACTTAGTAGTTCACAGTGAATGAATGGCCACTTTTAAAATCATTTCTAGCATCATCTGTAAAACTAAACATTTTTATTTTAATTTTCATTTATTTAAAATCAGGTTGAATAACTTTTCTATAAATTGTTAACTATTTTATTTCCATAATTTGCTTCTTCATGTCCCTAATTGTCTCTTAAGTTGTCTTTATTAGTTTATAGGTTTTTTTAATAAACTATGCTGGGGTTTTCCACTGATGAGAGCATGTCTGGATTACAGCAAGAATGCGTGTATTGGTGGAAAAAGCAAGAGAGGCAGGGATGATCTGATCACAAGGGCCTTCAAGGTTAAGGGAAGAACTCCAGTTTGTAGCTAAAGAGCTAAGAACCGGCTTGCTAATCAGTTTGAAATGGAGGATGACTGGGCTGACAAGATGGTTAAGCAAGTAAAGCCGCTTGCTAAGCAAGCCTGACCACATCAGTTCAATTCCCATAAGTCTTGCAAAGGTAGGAAGAGAGAACTGACTCTACAGAACTGTTCTTCCAACTCTACACATACGCCGTGGCATATGTGTGCTCCAAACACATATACTTTGCAAGCACACACACACACACACACACACACACACACACACACACACGCACACGCACTTATAATACTAAGTATAATGGTGATGTATGGAAAATAAATGTAGACTGACATAATCGATTTTTTGTTTTGTGAAGATCGTTCCTACCACAGTTGAGCAAATGGATAGGGAAAGGCCAATTTTGCCATAGTCCTTCTGAATAATGAAACAAATAAAAAGCTCTCTTTTATGGAGTACCCATTAAATGCCAAGCACCTCACATGAATTATTGTATATCCCCATAAGAAGCTTGTGGGTTAGACAGTGTACTGTTTAGTTTGGACTAAGCCAATGAAATAAGAAAACACTGGCATGAACATCTCCAGGGACAACATATGTCTCTCTGCTATAACACAGCCCTGCCAGGGTTTCAGCTCATCAGGGAACAACAGCTCCACACAACAGTCCAGGACTGAGAGCTTCTTCCCGCTGCTTCTCCAAACCCTGTGCTTTGTTTTAGCCTCGTTCCTGGGCTGAAGGCCTCGCCGCCATATGACTACGGAAAAATCGGCCTGCTGATTTCATGGCAGTAGATCTGAGCCAGTCCTTCCCATGCTGTCTACTGAAGAGATCTTAATCACATGGAAACACACCCCAGCAAGGAAAGCTGGGAAATATGTCTAGCTCTGAGCTCAGTGGAGAGAGAAAAGCACAAACACGTGAGTGGCTACCATACTCTGCCCTTGTCAGTGCCATTGCCCTTGCAAACACGGGAAAGTACAGCTCGGAGATGGCAAATCACTTTCTTAAAGTGATGTTAATGACAGTAGCTGAAAGCAACCCTAAGTCAACCCTAAGTTCTTGATCTGCTCCCTGCTCTGATGATCTCCTTAGGTCCTGAGCTTACTGCTAGTCTGCTCTGGAGACCCCAAAGAGGGGACAAAATCAAACTTGTCTTCATTAGACTCCTAACACTGCAGGTTATAAAACAACCACCTTTGAGTCAAAGCTGGCCAGCTACCTACTTGCTTAGTTTTACCCTAACAGCCCAACGTACCCTTTCACATGTTGTAGACAGCTGTTTTTACACCGAAACATCACAGTCAACAATAGGACTTAAAACCCAAGTCATTTATCACTCGGTCCTGACAGACAGCTTGAAGTGCTTCATTGCAGACTATCTTTGTTGATCAACACATTGTCCCTCTGGAACCCTTGTTAGTCAAGGACAGAATGCATACTTATAAGCTGATTGGAGGAAAGGATGAGGTTCCCACCTGTCCACTGAAGACAGCAACAGCAACTCATCATAGTCAAGTAAGAATTCTATCACAAATGTAAGAATTCTATGCTCCATTTAGGAAGAGAAATTAATGTTAAAATATGCATTTCAGATAGGACCAAAGAGGAGTAATATCAGTGCCACAGTGGAAGGCAACAGAGTAACTCGAGGAATAACAAACACATTCTGGAGTGGTTCCCTTCGTACAGCGTGGGTAAAATTCGTTAATACCATATGTTTGTCGTATGCAGGGAGGCATGGTCTGACTATGAATTTTGGAATTTTACCAGCAAACTTGACAGTCTGAAGTGGCAGATTCGCTGAACTGCTCTTCTCCATGCAGGCTGTGGATGAAGGTTCTGAGGGGGGAGAGAGAGGGAAGCAAAGAGGCTGCTCTGCCTGCAGCTTGAGAGGAATGGGGCTGGAGGGCACATTGTTGTCAATCTCAATCAGTCCCACATGCCCACATTGGGATAGAGGGAAGTCCTGCTGCCACCTTCATAGATTCGCTTTTGCTAAATTGGATTTTAACAAAGAACAATCTGATTGGCTGTCAAGCTATCCAGCTGTGAGATTAACAGGACCATATCCACTAATTGGGACTTGTTAGGTACATCATCATTCATTAAATCAATACGCCCATGAAAGAGAAGACCAGCAAGCAAGGCAATCTCTCAGAGGACCTAATTTCTCTCCCTCTTTTGGAGTAGGATGTTAAATGGGCTCATTCTATTTAACTTAAGCTGTGCGTTCTATACTGATGATACAGTCTTCGCTTCTTCGGGTCAGAATCAAGTTTGAGGAATCGGGCCTTCTTTGTTGGATCAATTCTGAAATGTACTGCTCATCTTCACGTAGTGAGTGATACAGCAAAAGAAACGACGTTTTCACGGATGGGAGACCTGTTACTGGACCACTGTTTCTCACCAGAGCAGCATGCACATTTTCCCAGAATGAGAGGCAGTACATGAAATGCCCAAAGTCATAAATAAGTGAACAATTTTCCCTTCATGTCACAGAGACCCCACTGAGCTGCTGGACTTCCTAACACCCAGACTTCTGGCAAAGCTTGGTCTTCAGCCAGCTCCAGAGTGGAAGTCAAAGCTATAAACAGCGATTAAAGTTCACTAGTGTCTTTCTCTTCCAAAAGCTTGCCATGATATTTGAAGAGCAGTGGATACGAATAGACTTCCTTTTCCTTCTCTTTTACTTTCGAAGCATCAATGTTTGTCCTTGGTTTTCATTCCTGTTTCACCCCCAACTCCCACTTCCACCCCCAACCCCACTTCAGTGGAAAACTCCAGGGCTTGAGTTATTGTAGCATAATTCAAGCTCCGATGCTGGAGGGCTGCTTGGCCTTCAGGTTTGTGTCTCGATGCATGAAAGGCGTGAGTTATTACATAGTAACTCACATCATGTTGTGTCTTATTGCTTAATTAGCTTTCCTATCACAGTGATACATTTTTGCATCAGCAAATGTGCTGCCTTCATTTGACTAGAAACCTTTTCTTTACTTCCTGCTAGGGAGGCGGGACTATCGTGCAACCATACACTGAAGGTGATTTGACTCTCTCAGGGCTGGAATTCAAACCATCATTACTTATAGAAATGCAATGTCAGAGTCTCCCTCCATATTTCCGTTTCTGTATATGAATAGGCTAGGGTTCCTCATCTTTTGTTCCCTGGTTAAAAAAAAAAGGGCGGGGGGAGTTGCTTTTTTGGCATTTGTGCAGATAAAGTAGTAGGAGGAACAGATTTTGTTCCTTCTTTTTCCTGTCCAATTGTATAACTGTTCCAGTTTCTAAACATCTGCTATCCCATTAAAAAAAAAAAAAGCTGGTTTTAGGTTTGCAGGTGTGATCACAAGGGATACAACATCTGTGGGGAGGGCTCACAAATGAAGAGGAATATATGCAAAACTGGCAGATGATATCAGCTGCCACTAAGTACCAGCCGTCACAGTGGTTATTCTAAAGCCTCACAAATTCACAAATTGGGAGTCTGAAGTTTAGAGTTTCCCCCAGCTGCATGTCCCGAGTTTGTGTTCTGCCCAGCAGTGAGGAGCAAAGGGTACACTGACTCTTAACTTCTCAGGCTCAACTCACATGCTGCCTGCCAAACAGCCATCTCCGCTGCCACAAAGACACGCACAAATTATAAGTTCAGTTCTGTGGGAAACTGCTCTGCGCTCTTGGGTGGGATGTGCTGTCAGGTGCAGACATGGAGAGGACAGAGGATAGGCTCAGAGAAAAAAAAAAAACTAATCTCCCTGTTCTCACAGCTGTTAGAAAGAACATAGCAGACCACGTAGCACCACATGGGGAAGACACAGAATGGGCAGGAGGCAAAAGACTAGCATGGGGGAAAGTCTCCAACAGAGCCTCCACTGGAGTTTCCATGGAAAAGAAGACCGAGGCTGTCAACACTTTAGGATGAGTGCTTTTGCATAATCTTTACTGGCTTTAAACTATCCTAGTGCTTCCTGGCTGGTTGGCCCTTGGCCCTGGGATCATTGCCTCCAAGAAAACCAGGGCTCCATGAAGGAGATATGGCTCTAGAATGGTTCATGTGCATATCAAAGGAGTTTCTGAACCCCCAGTCACCTTGAAGAATCAACTAGCCTCTGTCCTAGAACAGGCTTTCCCACTGTGAGGATTTTAAGATGCCAAAACTGTATATAAAGAAAACCCACCCATATGCACATACTATATAAAGATGTGCTCTGGTTGCCATGGCATCCCACCATAAGGGATGACCCCTCAAACTGTAAGCCAAAATAAACCCTAAATTGCTGTTATTAGGTATTTTATTTTGGCACAGTAGTGAGAAAAGTAACTGATGTAGAAAATGAGTACTGGCCACCGGAACTGGTTTATGGAAAATACATTGCAGAGTTTAGAACTTCAGGCTAGAAAAATTCTAGAAGGATGTAAGCACAGCTTAATAGGTCATTCTGGTGGAAGTCCGGAAGAGCTGACTGTTGAAAGGGATACAAAGAGTACAAGTCTGGCCCCTGAAATTTCAGTGAACACAGATTCAGGGCTGGAAGGTACTCATGTTAGTTATATCCTGACAGAGACTAGCGCTGTGTTCTGCCAGTGTCCTTGATGATGCTGAATGCAAACATAATGGACTGATTAGTTTTGGCTAACAAAATCTTAATGCAGAATAACTATTATTCAGACCATGGCAAGGCTACTGTTGACTACTCTCACCAAGCCTACAGAGAAACAGGGCAACAGTGGACCAAGGAGATATGAAAACAGTGCTGTCTGGCAGGGAAATTGGGGAGTGGTAGAGTGAAAGACAATGGATGCTAGTAAAGCAACTGTATCTGTTAAAGCAATTAGCACAAGTGAAGACTCTTTCTGCATTAGTCCAACAGGAAAGGGGCCCCGAGGGCAAGACCCTATTCATCAAGGGCTCCATCTTGTGAAAATGCATTTATTTGAAATTAAAATGCCACTTGAGGGGTTCCCTGCCTGAAAAACAGACACTTAGGGTCAGCCCAGATGGCACACATTGGCTGAGGCAGCATGTGTGGTCCAAAGGGGCAGGGTACATATTGAGCTGTCAGCAGAAGTTGTCAGTGACATCCACATAGTACTGTTTTTACAGTTATGATAGATGGAAGAGTGACAAGATCATAGAGGCTTGTGCCAAGAAACCAGAAGGCTACTGAGACCAAGCAATGTGCGCTAGAGTAAGATTTTGTGCTGGTAAGATTTTTGTCAGTTTGACACAATCTGGGGTCATCTAGTGTTGGGAACAGGAAAGCCTTTTGGCCCACGGATTTCCAGGGAAAGCACAAATGTTAAACACCCAAGATTTTCCCTTCAAAGGGAAGGTCAACATATTTTTCTAAAAGGATGGAGATAGGAGGTGACTAATAGCCTGCTGATCTGTATTATCTGTCGGGCCAGGGCTGGAGGTGGATAGCAATCTCAATGGCATTGTCATTGCCTGTATAGCCAGGGTCTCCCCCAGGCTCTCACAATCACGATTAGAAATGACTCTTAAATTATTTATATAGCCAAAGGTTCCCACAAGCTCCTACAACTAATATCAAGTGGTGACTAATAACCCAAATGAAATTTCCACCATCTGTATGGCCAAGACTAGGCTGCCACATCCTCCCTTAGGCCCTTAAGCTAATACAGGTGGCCTAACTCCAGAACCCATCTTTGTGGAAAAAATGCCATGCACTCTAAGTTGAGTTTTGATGTAATTTTTGCCTCCTTGTGTACTGGGGATTGTGTTATACCAGAAATGTATTTTCCCAAATTATATTAGAAACTAAGCCACCTGGCATCACAGACTTCCCAAAGTCTGATCCAGGTTAATGAAGTCGACCTCAACTCAGTTTTCATTCTCACCCTTTTGTGGATTCTTTCTCTGCCTGCCATGACACCTTCCAAGACTCCGTCAGTCCAGGAAGAGGGAACCATTGAGAAAGTGCCTCCATAGTATTTGCTTGTAAGCAAGCCTATGAAAATTTTTCTTGCTTAGTGGCTCATGTGGGAGGGTCCAGCCCACTGTGGGCAGGGCCACCCATGAAAAGGTGGTTTCCAAATTGTATAAGAAAGCAAGCTAGCCAAATCATGAGGAGCAAGCCAGTAAGAGGCATTTACTTACGATCTGTCTGCTTTGGATTCTGACCCCAGGTGTGCCTGCCTTGAGTTTCTTCCAGGGCGTTGTGCAGTGGTTGACTATGCTGTGGAAGCATAAGATAAAATAAATCCTTTCTTTCATACATTGCTTTTGGTGATGGTGTTTATCACAGTAACAGAAAGGAAACAAAAAGACTCAATGCAAGCAAACTCTAGGGAGCTGGTACATAAACCTGTGACAGTAAAACCTGAATTTCAGTGGAGAGCCCATGATGTTAGAAATGCCAGAACTCTTTGCTTATGAATCTTGCACAAAACGAGACATTTCAATTCATATTTCCTATGTTATCTGCTAACTGTAATGAGTCTGGACAAAGCTAATTACAGGGATCCTGCAGAGTATGTGGAGGGGAGGAGTCAGCTTCCATAGCTAGGGGTACTGTAGGAGACCCAATTCCTAAATTTAACCCTCAAAGAAAAGTGGAGTTTCTACAGAGACTTCTTATAACCTCAGTCTTTGGAAAAGTTGGTTTCATCCATAAGAAGGAAAGAATAAAAATGCCCTCAGAATATTATGGACCTGCCAGCACAGAAATTTCAGAAAATGGAAATCAAAGTAAATAAGCCCCCTTCTTCAAAATCATTGCTTTGAGAGCCACATATTTGACTGACCACTTGGTAGTCCTTCATAATTTAGTGTGAAAACTTATTTTAGATGGTGATATCCAAATATCATGCTGGGAGAAGAACTTTGGTGGGAGTAACTTTTTCAATTCAAATATTAATTTTAAAGCTCTGTTGCCTACTCCCTTCTCAAGAAGGGAAGTACATCACATGGTGAGAGATTATAATCTCCAGCTGCCAGGCACAGGTGCATGCAGCTTATGGATTTATCTATAGCATTTATGGAGATTGAAGTCAAGCCGAGAAGGCAGCTGTTGCTGAGAAGATGGCCAAGAAGGAGTCATTCAAAGAATGGCCAATCCCATTGCTGAGCCAAGGACAGCAAACATGTCTGCTGACGTCCAAGACAGAAAGAAGGAAAAGGCATAGGGTTTCAAAGTTTCATGATGTTCGTCAAAGATAAAGGCACTCAGTATCTGTTCATTTTATCAGGAAACCTGGTCTTCCTGGAGCCACAGGCCCAGCCACAGTGGCACTATTAGTGATAGCAGGCTGTGTGGACAGAAGCTCCTAATGAAGGCCTGGTCGAGAGTCAGAAGAACTACTGAAGAACATTGGTCATATATGAGAGGGTAAAGACAAGAGAAAGAGGAGGGCCAGGCAGGCAGTGTATGTTCAAAGTACACCTTATAAATGTGTAGAACTGTGACACTGAAATGTATTGTTTATATTATTAATATATCTAAAATATTTTTAAAATGTAATGAAAAGCCTGAATACTCAATGTAGTAAAACCTAATGATCAGTGGAGTCCTTTCTTTAATTATTTACTAAACACAAACTCCCATGTTAAACACACATTCCCTGTATCTTCAGTTGGCATTTAATGGCCAGAATTGAATCTAGCTGTAGCCTCATTGCATTGATTCTCAAACATCAAATGTATTCCAAAAGAGTGAGGGTTCATGGTCCCGCTGTGCTCCTTGGACTAGTCAGAAAAAAAGGGTCTGTATCGGGCATGGGATGAAGTGGTCCAGATGAGACTCTGTGGGTACTCAGGGTACTGGCTATTCACAGACAGTACGAGCATAGGCTCTCAAAGCAAAAACAAGGGCATTAGATGTGTCATTCAGTGCCATCAATACTCAGCTTTTCCTACTGGCCAGAAATTACAAAAGAAAAAAAGTTCTATATTTTCACGCATACTGGAAAAAGGTTAGACTGTGTCCCCCAAGACATACACACACACACACACACACACACACACACACACACACATACACACACACGATAACGCATTAGTTCACAAATACAATGACCTGGAAAACTTTGCCAACTCCTTATGACCAATATTCGCCTCTTACAATGATGTATGGGCACTGGATCAGGGCCCAGTGACCTGGTGCTGCCCTCCAGACCACAGCAGCTGCTCCTCCTGAAGCCAAGCTCTACCAGCTTATGTTCGCTGCTGCCTCACCAGCATGCAGCTGCCTTCGCTCATCTCTCTGTGGAGGAGAGGGGTTCCTGCCTTCTTGAAAAAGTGACATCAGCTGTGCCCATTATCCATGGCTCCACCCACATTCCTAACCTCCTCTCAAAAGCTTTTCCCTAGGCTATCTCCATCCCTGTCTTGGCAGCAACTCTTGGACTAGGTTGTGACCACAGCTGTTCTACCTACAGTGTAGCTGGTAGGTCAGAGAGTGACCCAAAACAGCTGCATGGTCCAGCACAGGCTGCAGAGCATGGGGAGGAGAGTATATAGGACCCCGGGCTTGGTGAAGATGTATAATCTGCCTGGGCAGGTGACCTTGTAGGTATAAATGGTTGACGTGAGTGTTAGATCATCTGAATAGGCATGTTTCTGCCTTGTTTGAAGAAGGAGGTGGATTGAAGGGAGATTAAGGCCCATGCCACTGGCATTATTTGACATGGCTCTTGAAAATTAGCAAATCAAATTAAATTTAGATATGTCAAGATGATCTTTCAAAAAATTTTTGGAACGACATGTGTCTATTGGCATTGCATTGTTGATAAGGTCCAGGCATGACAAATGAGCTCTTTAAAGAACAGCAAAGCCTCTGTTCGTGCGCGCAAGGACTTTTTAGTGTAGCCAGATTTGAGTGTTACCCAGAGATTGCTGAACCCTTTTGAAGCCCTCTGTCTGCAGCCACCTTTGAAGATGAAGTTTGTTCAGAGTTCTGCTTTGCTGAAGCACAGATGCTTAGATGCCTGGTGGCCCTGGCCACATGGCTATGCAATATAGGACGCTCAAGTGCCTGTTTGTGTCCATACGGACCCCATTGGCCCAGCAGGATTTGGCTCAGGTTACCTTGTTTTTTGCTTCACCATATACAGCTAAAACTGGCCCCATACATGGCCACACCACCTCAGCTGCCTGTTAGAGCACTACACAGGTTGTGCTTATTTCTGGGAACACCCATACTTGATCTCCTTTAGATCTGTGTCCTAATATGGCCTTTTAGGGCCAGAGCTCATGTTTTAGCGTGTTCCTCTGACACTCAAGGGTAGCCTGGCATCAGGTAGTCCCCATCTGGGCATCTCTGTTCCAGCAGTGTGCTTTGCTGGAGTCAATATGTTTTTGAAACAGCACACTGGAAGCATCTTATGAATTGCAAACCTGAATGACCTTGAGAGATCTGTATGCCTCTTTTTCCAAATCTTAAATAGATCCCAACTATGTTAGTGTTTATTTTAAGCTCTTGCCATGATCTAACTCCACCTACCTACCATTTCAGTAGAACATTTGCTGTATTCAAAGTGCTTTGCTAGACTTATAATGACCGTGGATTAAACAGGAGGGCTTTCACAATTTCTCAGAACCCAGGGATTAAATACTTCTGTGTTGCACACAGAGGAGATTAGGAGATTCTTTTTGGAGACTACAGAAAAGATGCGACATGAGGTTGATGTAAAGGACAAATAAAAGAGATTTGATTAAAATAAAGAGAGGATATAACAGGTAAATATGTTATGGCATGAAAGTGTGATAGAACAAGGCTTAGGAAGTGGCTACATTATTCATTGGATGCTACTAAGATTTAAAATGTCTGATTTTTAATGACATTAGAATCCAGTCTGAGGCTATCTGATTTGACCTTGTAAATTCACTGAAGTGAAGTTAGTCAGGAAGGATATGTGGATAAGAAATTGTATCTTGTATACCAAATAAGAGATAGTAAAATGAAAGAGTGATAGATGCTGAGACCCCTTCCTGCCAGTCAGCAAGATGAGACCACTCAAAGCTGGAAACTATGATGTGACCATCCCTGACACAAGGTTTGCTCACAAAAGGACATTTCAGAAGAATTATAGACCATCTGTCAGAAGGGATAAAGAAAGGAGATCTGAGATGGTTAGTATTTACCCTCTCATGTACTTGATGGGAAGGAGGTTGGCTCATGTCCCCTCCCCACCCTAGCCAGGTACACCTCTAAGGATTCACCCCTCAAATCTGAAAGCAAATTTAGGAAGAAGAAACTGTGATGAGACTTTGTTACACCTGGAGGCACCACATCCCAGGAAGATGCATAAAGTATCTTAGACATAGGATTCTGAGACAAAGTAAATAGGTGTGTCACAAATTAGGAAGGTTGCCTCATTTCTAGTTTTCATATATGCTGAGAAAAGAGGAATGATTCCAGGTTTCCCATAGACTTAGCTCAGGTCTCCAATACAGAATGAACAGTAATGAGGGGCTGTTCTAAGGAGGATACAGAGGGTTATCTACCAGAAGTGACAGGTGAATACTACAGTCCCCAATGAGATAGATACATGGGCTTCAAATATCACCTACAGATCCACAGTAGCTAACCAGGGGCTGATTACTACGCCTGGAGATGAAGCCAGGAAAAGTATCTGATAAAGGAGAGCTTGATACCTTGAACAGCTGCAGTTCCATTTTTTCCATTTTTTTCCATGCAATTTTTTCCATTCACACTCACCCTCCTAATGCTGCCGTACAGCACAACTGCCCGAAACAGGAAAGATAGAGAGAATGGGCCATACTCTACTTCTTTATATCCAACTTCCAGAACCTGAGAAGGTTTTAACTTAGTAAAGAATAGGAGATTTAAATTGAGTCAGAGATTTATATAACTAAATTGAAAAATCAACAAAGTGATTATCAGTTTAGGGCAAACATAGAGCTGTATGTGTTGGGAAGTTGAGAAATCCCAATAAAAAGAATTTAAATCATAACTAGGTAACGACCTGTTACAAAACTAGTACCAAGGAATGGGGAGGTAAACACCTTATGGACCAAACTATGAAAACTAATTCCTGAGTAAACACACAAAGAGAAAGTGAGATAGAAGAGACATTCAGCTTTAGTCTCTCTGTTTTTCTACTTTAGAGAGGAGACCTCTCTAAACTTCACAAAAACCTGTGACTCACAGCACCAGGAAAATACACATTTGCAAAACTTTTTGTATAACTTCTGAGAAGATCCTATTTTCCCTTAACAAAGCAAAACTTCCGAGTAAGATGAGGAGGATATTGATGACCTAGCACAATGGTGTGATGTGGTGGGAAGAGCATCGATGACTAAGCATGGTAGCATAAGGAGCTGTGTTTCATAGTAGAAACTCCAAATCTATTATCAGCATGTCAACGCTTTCTAACTTCCAGATCCACCCATGTAAGAGCTCCCTTTGAGTAGTCTTGAGACTTTCCAACTCATCAGGTCGCAAACGGAGTCCTAGTCTTCCCCACAATTATATTTTTCCTCCTAAGTTCCTTACCTTTATGAGAACCTATAGAAATCTGGAAACTCTTGATTCCTGTTTGGAGGTCCCCATGTTTCCACTGGTCATGCTTCTTCTTTCTGCAACCTAACAAAATACCTACCTCCATTACCCCATCTTTCCTCTCTCTCCCCATCAATTACTGAGACGATGAAGCTGCGGTGCATCTGTTAGCATCTAGGTCCATGTCTTATTCTTCAAACTCCTCAAGCTGATGCCTCACCTGACCCTTGCTATGTGAGCTTAGTATGTAGATTTTAGTCTGCCCTCCAAACATACCATTTACCTTGCCATTCTGTCAATGTCCCATGCAACTCCAGAGCTTTTTGCCTTGCACCCTGATAGCTGGCTGAATTCTATCTACCCATCAGGGTACAAAATAGATGTAACTTACCAAAGAAGCCTTTTCCTTCCAGGTATGGATCTCCTGCCTCTCCCGAGTTCTCTCAGCACCCTATTATTCCTACAGAACTAGGGCCACTGTATATTACAATGGCCTATGGCTGACCTGCCAGTTCCTTGAAAGCCAGGATAGGGATCTTTATTCCCAAGCTATGGAAGCTCCTGGATAGAGCAGGTGTTCAAGAAAGAGTAGGGAACTGGTTGAACAAATGCATGAGTAATTAAGCAGAAATGCAAATGCTCGTGACAACACAAAGATGAAGGGAACATTTCTAGGTTTCTATGTGCTGGCAAGCATTGGCAGCCTCAAAATTATCTCCACACCTTTGTTCCTACTGCTTCACCAGCTTGGAATGACTTCTTTCTCCTGCCCCTATCCCCAGACCTGCTGAACTGGTGAACACCCACATTTACTTCTCTGAGCCTCTTCAGAATCTGTCACCTATGAAATATGTTTTCCCATGGGATTATATGGTGTCTTATAATTTCTCCAATGGTTTTGTTACACTAACTCCTTTCACTGTGTTGAGAAAACATTTGACTTAAAAGATAAAAGGTTCTTTGGGTTTTGTTGTTGTCTGTTGCCATTGATTTCTCACCAGACTTACCACAGACAGAGGACTCAGTGACATGCTGGGAAAAGTTGGCATGGAATAATCCCTGTTGATTAATTAACATCATTAACAATCATCAATTTCTTTCTGTTCAGCAATAAGCCTTATGAAATTTTCCTAGTCATTCCATTTTAAGTCTAGGAGTGAGTCAGTGAGCTGGGCCTTCTTGGGAAATAGATTTTCTGATAATAGCTGTGGTACCTTTAATCCAAACAGCAAGCCTGGAAAATCCATTCATTTAGCAAACACTTATTAGGGTAAATTATGTGCTAAGCCCTCTCCAATCACATTACCACTCCCAGAGTCTTACCCACCTGCCATAAACATTCATAATGAGGGTGATTGTCAGGTTCCCCTGGTGCAGGGCCTGACACAGGCATTCTTGTGTTTATGTTCCCAAGGGAAGAGGAATGAAGGCACCAAGGTAAGGCAGAAGAAAGTGAAACACAATGTGGTCCCAGTTAAATCTAACTGTAGCCTGTACTGACAAGGAGCCATGGACCATGAATTTCTCTTCAGATTTGGCTCTGTGACAAAAGGCTGACTTTTATGTTTCCTCAGTCATTGCCTATAGGCTGGTAATGTATCTCACAAGATACAAAGGCTCTCCTTTAGCAATAGTAATTCTCCAGGGAAGGGGAAGCTACAAGTTAACAGTGAATACTCCAAGAAGATGGACTATATATGCACTAGTCGGGGAAAGGCAGTCCCATGGGGAACCAGGAGCATCTACAACAGATAGGAATAGATCTACTTTTGATAAAGAAGGTGCTTCATCCCTTAAATCTAGGAAATAAGGAATAGACTTTAACCAGGAGCGAAGCAAGGACTTGGCTTTAGGATGACATTACCAGGGGCTTTATGGTGACAAGACATGATAGGGGACTGACCAGTTCTCACAGTTCTCTAAAACACAATGTAGATAGGGCATGTCTTCAAAACAAAATCTTGAAGAAATTAAATAAAAGAAAACTGTGAGGATCTGAGGAGCTCATGGTGGTGCGTGTCTAGAATCCCAGCTAGCTAGCTTCAATAGGATCAGGACTTGGAGGTCATTGTCAGCTAAAGGGAATAGTCAAGGCCTGTGCTACACAAGACACTGCCACAATCAAATGACGAGAAACAGAAAAGATCTGAAGAGGTAACTAATGTATTGAAACTAAGATCACCAGTCATGAAATGAGCTGACCCTTTGCTTCCGTGTGGCTCAGTTAAGTCAACCTCCTTCATTCTCTACAAGGAGCCATAGCAAGCCCTGAAGCTTCCTTTCCTTTAACGCTGAACGTTTTCTACCTTTCTATCTCTCTCAGCATTCAAGCTGCTAGGCATCATAATTATTACTTTTTAATAACATCTTTAAACTTTTGCTTTAGACTCAATTATCAGATACAGATATAGAAAAAATTCTTGAAGGTCAAAATGCAGAAGCCCCACTAAGCAGCAGGCAAGGCTGCCCTTGATGCCCTGTCAGCTTCACTTCAGTCTCTATACTAAGTGCTCACAACCAGCCTGGATGCAGGGAAAAGATGATTTCCATGGCCGTTTCCAGGTTTGTGGCGTTCTCCTCTGGCAGATCTAGCTTGCAGTATGGTGGCACTTCTCACAAATCTGGTTGACATGCCTTCCACATAGGTAAAACACAGCCTTCTATCCACTTTAGGGTGTGGCAGGATTATGCCTCATGGGACCTGGTTTCTGCTTAAGCTTCCTCAGGCCCTTGCATGCCAGCCAAACACTTTGTAGGCTCAGGGAAGAAAAAAAAAAGTTCTGAAGAACAAAGAGACAGACAGCAGTCGCTGCTCCTAAATTACAACAAAGAGCATGCCATTAAACACGTTTGTAGCAGGCTTATGTATAATACAGAGCAATTAGCAATCAATTGGCATCTTAATGGCACAGGATACAGAGGGAGCTGTAAGAATAAACTTCACCATTTGCTGGTTAAAAACAAGAAACAAACCAAACCAAACAAAACTTTCCTTAAGCTCTTCTCCAAAGCTGAAGTCTTTGAATGTCCCAGGGCTCTGTGTGAAAGTCCTCATAAACACCCATATTCATTCAGTCCACCTACCTGGCAATGCAGTGAGAAAACACAAGGATTAAACAGATGCCAGTGCACTTTGATATGCAGGGACATGTCCTCCTGGAGTGAATGCTGACATAGCCTGAAGCCTAGTGACAAGCAGACATTCAGTAAGCGCTTGTTGAATGAAACAGTTAATTCTTTAAGCTGCTCTATTTTCTTAATTTTCCAGGGACATAAATAATTCTAACACCCTTACTTTGAGTTATTCGAAGTTAAAGAAGACCTTAAAGAAATGTTGTTTTATCAAACTCTGTTAATGTTTCTACTATTTATAGCAGCAATCATAGTTAGTCACAGTCAACATGGACCTAGACAAACCTAAGAGAGAGAATCTCAGCTGTGAAATTATTTCCATCAGAATGGCCTGTGAGGATGTCCTGGGGACATTTTCTTGATCTCTGATTGATACGGGAGAGCGCAGGGCACGGAGAGTAGCACTATCCCTGATCAGGTTAGCCTGAGTTATATAAGAAAAGGAGCTAAACAAGGTAGTGAGCAGCCTCCCTCCATGGTCTCCTCAAGGAAGGTAAATAAACCCTCCCCTGAGCTGCTTTTGATGAGCCTGGTGGTGGTTTAAATAGGAATGGCCCCCATAGACTCATGTGTTTGAATGCCTGGTCACTAGGGAGTAACTATATTATGACTTATGGCCTTGTTGGAGTAGGTGTGGAGTTATTCAGGAAAGTGTGTCGCTGGGGTCCTCTTCCTGCTGCCTCAGGATCCATTTGTAGAACTCTCAGCTTCTGCTCCAGTACCATGTCTGCCGGCATGCCGCCATGCTTCCTGCCATGACAATAATGGACTAAACCTCTGAACCGTAAGCCAGCCCCAATTAAATCTTTTCTTTATAAAAGTTACTGTGATCATGGTCTCTCTTCCAGCAATAGAAATCCTAAGAAAAGTATACTATCAAAACAACACAAAAATAAAGGCAACCTCTCAAATCACTTTTTTTTATTCCAACTGAAAACAAGATCCTCTCTCACCTAAGAGGTTAAAGATTAGGCTTAATATTAATCTCCTGCTTGGGCCTCTCTGCAGGATCTGGTTTGCTTAAACATGTTCAATGCTGCCAGGAGCCTGTAGGTTGTACATATTTGGTATCTGGTATCTTATCGCCATCTTCATCTACTCCAAAGCATCTCTTTGCTCACAGATCATAAAGGAAAGGAGTTATGGGAAGGCTTCTGGAAAGAAAGAGCATGTTGTTATATGTCCTAGTAAGCCATGCTATCTTGCAGGGGCATTGTCACGTGACGGCTAGTCTGACGCTGAGGCCATTCTGTAATTTTCAATCTTGCTTTGTCGGTGATGTAGGTCTGTATCTACCACATGGGAATGTCTTGCAGTTTCCTCATGGATTAGCTCCCAATGTAAATCGAGAGGCAGATGTAATCGTAACTCAGAGTACATGAAAATGGCAACAACCTAAACGACACTTGAAAAAGATTTTTTGGAAATTTGAAAGCCTGATCTAAAATCATTAGACTATAGAAAAAAGAAATAAAGTGCAGAACTGAAATTTTATGTTCATATAAATTTGTTTCTGACCGAAAATTAAATGAATAGGGAAAAACAAGTTGTGGGCACTACCATTTTTTTAAGTTGAATTTTAGGCCTATGACTACATATAAAATTCAGAAGGTTTAAAAGGGCGCATAAGGAAGTAAATAGCAATCTCACTCCTCTGCATCAGTTGTATGAAATTTCTGGGAAAATATAATCACTCAGATAAGTGGGTGAATTGGAAAATTTTTAATAAATTCTGTGTAGAAGTAGTACCCATTCACATTATTACTTCCATCAATACTTGGAAAAACTGGTTCTTAAAACCCTTGTTCAAGGAGCTGGAGAGACAGCTCAGTCTTTGAGGAGACTTGCTGCTCTTGCAGAGGACCTGAGATCAGTTCCCGTCCACCCGGGTGACTCACAACTGCCTGTAAGTCCAGCTCCAGAGGATCTCACACACTCTTTCTAAGATATATCTAAATATATATCTTATTTTTAAAACTCCTCATTCGTGTCTCTATTGTAAGTTGATGGGTGAAAAATAATATTTTATTAGGGTTTTAATATGCACTTCTGTTGTGTGTAAAATTGGACTTTTTTTCATAGGATTAAGGACCATATAAATTTCCTTTATGTGACCTGGCTACCTAGTTGTCTCAGTACCATTTATCAGTTAGACCAGAGTGCCCAATGCCACATTTACTATACAGTAAATTATTTTATGTATCTGCCTTTATAGCTTTTATTATTTCATTATTGATTTATCTATATCATATTCGAGGACTATAGCATTGTAGCTATGGTAGTTTTATAATAGATTTAATGCCTGTTCCATATAGTAACCTCTGGTTATTGTAATTTTCAGCCTTTTTCTCTTTGTCATTCTTTCAGAACCTTTAAAATGAGATTGTCTAGATTTTTATAAAGAATCTATCTATACATACACATTTCTATACTTTAAAACTTTTTCATAAGGAAGAAAATTATTGATGAAATTTAGACCTATAATGCTAAATTGGGTACAGATAAAAACTGCAAAAAATAAAAATAAAATGCCATGTATAATAACAGAAAGAGCACCCAATGACTTAACATGTGTTTTAATGTATTTATTTTTACATATCAGATTTTATTCCCCTCCTGTTCCACTCCATACACCCCCAGTTTCCACAAGGATGTCGCCACCCCAACCAGCCAACCACCCCAATCACCCCAACCACCCCAGCCACCCCACCAGACCTCTAAACTCCCTGGGGCCTCCTCTCTCTTGAGGGTTAGGTGCAACTTCTCTGACTGAACCCAGACTGAGGAGTCCTCTGCTGTATATGTGTTGGAGGCCTCATCTCAGCTGGTGTATGCTGCCTGGTTGGTGATTCAGTGTCTAAGAGATCTTGAGGGTCCAGGTTAATTGAGACTGCTGGTCCTCCTACAGGGTTATCCTATTCCTCAGCTTCCTCCAGCTTTTCCCTAATTCAACCACAGGGGTCAGCAGCTTCTGTTCATTGGTTAGGTGCATGTATCTGCTTCTGACTCTTTCAGCCATTTCTTGGGTCTTTTGGAGGGCAGTCATAGTAGGTCCCTTTTTGTGAAAGCCCCACGGCCTCAGTAATGGTGTCAGGTCTTGTGGCCTCCCCTTGAACTGGATTCAACTTGGGGCCTGTCTCTGGACCTTCTTTCCTCAGGCTTTTCTCCATTTCCATCCCTGCTTTTCTTTCAGACAGGAAGAATTATGGATCAGAGCTTTGACTGTGGAATAGCAACCCCATCTCCAACTTGATTCCCAGTCTTTCTGTTGGAGGTGGGTTCGATAAGTTCCCTCTCCCCACTGTAGGGCATTTCATCTAGGGTCTCCCCTTTAAGTCCTGAGGGTCTCTCACTTTCCAGGTCTCTGGTACATTCCTAGAGAATATGCCCAACCTCCTTCCTCCTGAGGTTGCCTGTTTCCACTGTCACTCAGGGCTTCAGTCCTTTTCCCTCACCCAATACCCGATCATGTTTCTCTCCCTGCCCATCCCTATCCCCTTTCCTTTCCCTGTCCCTCCCTCCCCTCCTTCCTCCCCACTTGTGGTTGCTTTCTTCTCCCTCCCAAGTGGGACTGAGGCATTCTCACTTGGGCCCTTCAGCTTGCAGCTTGTTGACCTTTTTGAGTTCTCTGGACTGTATCTTGGGTATTCTGTACATTTTTTTTTTGGCTAACATCCACTTATTAGTGAGAACATACTGTGCATGTCCTTTTGGGGTCTGCATTACCTCACTCAGGATGATATTTTCTAGTTTCATCCATTTGCCTGCAAAACTCAAGATATCCTCGTTCTTAATAGCTAAGTAGTATTCCATTGTGTAAATGAACCACATTTTCTGTATCCATTCTTCTGTCCTGGGACATCTGGATTGTTTCCAGCTTCTGGCTCTCATAAACAAGACTGCTATGAACATAGTGGAACATGTGCCCTGTAGCATGGTGGGATATCTTTGGGGTATATTCCCAAGAGTGGTATTGCTGGGTCTTTAGGTAGGTCTATTTCCAATTTTCTGAGGGAATCTCCAAATTGATTTCCAGAGTGTTTGTACCAGTTTGCAATCCCACCAGCAATGGAGGAGTATTCCTCTTTCTCCACAGCCTCGCCAACATATGTTGTCACCTGAGGTTTTGATCTTAGTCATTCTCGACAACATATGTTGTCACCTGAGGTTTTGATCTTAGTCATTCTGACTGGTGTAAGGTAGAATCTTAGGGTTCTTTTGATTTGCATTTCTCTGATCACTAGGGACTTTAAACATTTCTTTAGGTGCTTCTCAACCATTTGAGATTCCTCTGTTGTGAATTCTTGGTTTAGTTCTATACCTCATTTTTTGACTGGGTTGTTTGGTTTTTTGGTGGTTAGCTTCTTGAGTTCTTTTTCACTGCCAAATTTCCTAGGACTTTGGTTCAATAAAAATATTTTTTAAATATAAAGGATAAAATTTGAAAATGGCTTAATGCTACTTTAAGGAAAATTGACCAAGATGTTTGACTAGATATACAGATGTGGTTCTATGAAAACATTTTAATAACAAAAGTTGGTTGTTACAATAATAATTGTTAAAATAGTATGTACTCCTTGAAATAAATGCACCAGGAATATGTTAATTGATGTTGTTATAATCTTTCCTGCTGAGAATACTTGTTAGTGGATGTTTGAAGTCTCAACTCAATACTATTTTCTGGACAACTATTTAGTTTTGATATTCAAAATCAAATCAAAATATTTGATTTTGATTATTGGTTTTTCTAAAAATCTTGTTTTAAGTAAATATACAAAAAATCACTGTAATTACCAGTGTCTTTTAAGACATTTCATAATTATAATGATTTTTTGATACTAGAAATTAAACCTTGTGCATTCTGGGCACATCCTCTACAGCTGAGCTATATACCCCTAGTCCCACTTTTCATTTTGAGATGGTGTATTGTTAGAGTTCTCTAGAGTAACAAAGCTTATAGAATGAAACTCTAGCTATAAAGTGGATTTAGTGGAATGATATACAGCCTGCAGTCCAACTAGTCCAACAATGGCTATCTTAGAACAGAAAGTCCAATTATCCAGTTGTTGTTCAGTCCACAAGGTTTGATGTATCACCTGGTCTTCAGGAGATTTTGGAATCCTGAAGAAGTAGGCTTCAATGCCAGTGAAAGAGTGGATGTGCTACCAAGTGAGAGCAAGCAAGTAATGAACAAAACGTTCATTCTCTTATGTCCTTACATGGACTTCCAGTAGAAGCTGTGGTCTAGAGTCAAGGTGTGTCTTCCTACCTCAATATCAGAATTAAAGGTGTGTGTGTTCTTACCTCAAAGATCTGGACTAGAAGTAAATTCACTTAAAACCAAGCAAGCAATCACTTGCAGGTGTGCCCTCCATTTCTGGATTGTAGCTCATTCCAGATATCAAGTTGACAACCAAGAACCGTCATCACAGAGACAGTCTCACACAGTATAAGAAAAAAGTCCCAAAGATAGAATTTGCCCTTGAATTCTGCTTCAACTTTTTTAAGAACACACAGTCTTGGGTTTTTCTTTCAGTCACTGAACCTGAAAGAGGTAACTGAAGTTGTCATGAGAATTATGTGATATCATGTACAAAAGCTGACTCAGCCAGTCAGAAGAGCCGGTCTACATGCTTACTGATTAAATTAGAAGACAAGCCATTGATGCAATGAATATAATTCCAATTTGCATCATCTAGGCTCGAGTTTTCAGTCCTGGTCCAGGCTCCCTATTTACCTTTTCACTTGCCATGATCAGTACATAATAGTAAAGTAAAACCAGCCCAGCCCACTGGCTCTGTCTTCCTATAAAGATCCTGGGTAAAAAAAAGTTAACGTGTGACTTCTGGTGCAAAAGTCACAGACAAAATGGTGCTTTGGGTGCTGGTCAAAATCACCAGGTGCTGTGGTACTCTGCTCTAATGCTTGGCATGGCCTACCCAGGCAAAAACGGAGGGTAGCAATGGAGGACAAAAGAGACTGGGCGAGCTATCACAATTGGGGGAAAACTAACAGAAGCCTGTGATGACAGCATGGTAGAGGGAGGCACCAGTGAACCTCACTCCAGCCCTAAGGATGAATAAAGCTTTGCAGTTCTATAAAAGAGAAAAGAAAAGCAGGGGGAAAATTAACTTGCCATTGCAGTTAACATTCCCTGGCATTTCTTTAATGGGCACAATTTCCTGGTCATCAAGGCTAGGTTAGGCAGAGGACTAATTCTGAGAGGTCATCAAAGATCACTCAATCTAAAATCAGCTCAATTGAGAGTTCATCAGAGATCAGTCAGTCAAAAACTCAGCTCAATTGCTTTCAGACGGGATGCTGAATTTCACAACAGTGATGGACTCTGTAAAGATTGTTAAAAAGTCGTAATGCATTTTAAAAATATTTTTTATAAAATCTTCATTCAGGTGTTCTTGGGATAAGAGTTACAGTTTTAGGAATATGTTGTGCTTTATTTACTGTGTCTAGTTGTCCATCAAAAAAAACAAAACAAAACGAAAACTGTAGGAAACGATTGTACTTGGTGATAAATTTCCAGCTGAGATGGATAACTTTCTGTTTTCAACCAGAAAATGTTATCTTAACCTAAGTCACAAAACAATGCAGAGCTCATCTCTGAGCCAAAGGAGAGTAAGACCAACCCTAAACTATAACTAGAGTGGGATGATTAGTCCAAGGACAAGGCTTGCATTTCCAGTGGGAATGGCCCAAGGTGGACAGTGCATAGCCCACCAGTCCCCAGCACAGCGGCCTACTGCCTCAAGCAGCATGTGAGCCAGTGAGCCCAAGGGATGGAGGGAGGAATCTGATCCACACGCGTCTGGGCTCCAAATCCTAACTCCTCGCATAGATAAGTGAACTCCCCTGAGACTCGGTTTCCTTATGCACGAATAGTAAAAGTCTAGTATCATGAAGTGCCATAATTAATATTCACAGCAGACTTGGAGACATAACTGACCCATGTATGGCACTAAAAAAAAATCAAGGCAGCATTATTGCTTAGTTAGGAAGGTCTCACGACGTCTTGAACATATATTATAAATTCATATACAACAAAATTATATAATATATAACAAATATTACAGGTACAATTAAATAACAGTCAGCAAAAGCTCAGGAAAGAGGTAGAAGTTAGGCCATTAGGGAAGGGACGATCAGAATTGATCAGATTTCCAAGGTTGCTAGCCTAGAATTCAAAGCAGGTTAGCGCAGCAAAGAAATGGAGTTTGAATCCCAGTCTCCAATGCGGTGGGTTACATGGGCTTTCATCTCTTGAAATTAAATGTAGAATTGTGCCTACATAAATAGGACACTGCATGGTGTCATATCTGACACACAGCCCTGGACAGAAATGTAAACTGAAGCCCTTTACAAAATGATGAAGCTTTGAAAATAAAGCTAAGATCTGTTTCATAAAATATATTTCATATTCCTTGAGGAAACACATTCAGGATGACCCTTGAGTTTCAGTATCTATAAAGAACCCTCAGATTCCTCAGAGTTCCATAGTGGAACATGGGGCATATAGCTCTGGTCCTACCCTTCTCCCTTCAGCTCTGCCAGGCTTAGCAATGGGATTTATGTGATTATGTGCTCAAACCTAGTTCAAGACATTGACATGCCACTCATAGTAGTCCCCGGTAAAAAGCCATGCTTCTGCCAACCCTTCATTTATCTCTAGTCCTGGAGTGCACACTCATAAAGGTGCATTCAGAGATAAGATCCACACATGCCCAGGAAGTATGATTAAGACATTGTTTTGAAATCCTGGGATCTTGGAATCTCAGTATATGGTCTGAAATAGAAGTGACCATATGGAAACATAGCCTTTGCTTTCCAGGATTTCCACAGGCAAGCCATGGATTTAGCATTCTGTGTCAGACTAAGGCAAACAAGTTCTCTTGCCAAAGTTTAAGCATCACAGTCCACTGGAGTTGGTTTGCTACAGTAAAGTGCAGATTCTCAAGCTTTCAGACATTAGAAATGTATTTCTCATAGTCCTGAAGTCTGGGACATTCAATAGTGAGGAGAGAAAAGATAGAGTGTCCGGTGAAAGACCACTTCCTTGTTCATCTCTGCACCTTATTGTTGGGCCCTTGCAAGATTACTCAATGGGGTTCCTTCCATGAGTGTACTAACCCTGTTCAAGATGGCAAAGCCAAGCTGCCAGTGTCAAAGCCCCCACCATGTCATCACCTTGGTAGTTAGGACTTCAACATACACAGGAGTCATGGGTGTAGGGAAGTTAAGTTCCAGAGGTGGGAACACATTGCAGGGGCTGTAGCCACCATGGCAGGTCAGTCCTTCATTCCCCCTCCGAAGGTTCCTACATTCCATCCGGAGGCATTTCCTTCCGGCCCTTACCTAAAACATTTTCTTTACGCAGAAAAATATAAATTTTGGCTGTGGCACAGCTATAAAACTCATCTGCATTTCATTTATTTCCCATGATTCTTGTCAGCCTAAAAATGTTCTCAAATTCACAGATGAAAATGGGAGAGAAAGGGGGTAGGGCGGTGGTGTCAGCAAGTTTCAGAATAGAAGTTAAGAACAAGCTCTTTTTAAAAACCCTGCCTCAAGTCAGCTAAGTTACAAGGGCTTGAAGAAGTGTAATAGATGCTCTCTCAGACGGCAATAGAATGCAATATGGAACCATGTGTAGAGTTCAAAGAGGAGTACTTGAGTTATGGTATAAACAGATAAAATATAAAACAGGACTTTAAAATAATCATATAAGCATTCTAAAACCTGTTCTCAAAACCCCATGAGTTGTTGGAGAAAAAATTAATCACGGAAAAAAATTAGTATTACCATATGGTTTTCTTGACAGCTTGTCTTAAAATTCACATTTAGTAGTCTGTCAATAACCTCTTAAAGTTTTGATTTTGAAAGCTTTGGAAGAAAGGTCTGATAAGTTAACCGTATTTTGTGAGCTTAAAATTTTGTACATAGTCACAAGGCTATTTCTCCTGATGCCCATAAGCCCACAGGAAGGCCTCTGTCGTGAACATGGACCCTCACCATGGTTACGTGGGTACTCAGAGAATAAAATTAATATTTATTACTTTAAGCACACGGCTGTTGCACCTAAATTCTCTTATATAGACTTTACTCTAAATTATTTAATCTATGCCATAAATTAACAAGGAAAGACTGGTCCATGCATTTTCAACAAAAGGAATGTGAAATTCACATTCGTTATTGCAAATACAGATGAGAGGAACTTCATACCTGTCACAAAGCATTGCTTTCCCCAGGCCAGGGTGCTTAATTATGTAGTAGATGCCTCTCTCTCTCTCTCTCTCTCCCTCTCCCTCTCCCTCTCTCTCTCCCTCCCTCCCTCCCTCCCTCTCTCTCTCTCTCTCTCTCTCTCTGTGTGCGCGAGCATGTGCACCTGTTTTATCCTTTCCTAAAAATAAATGAGTGCTTTGTTCCCAGAAAAAGCTTCCAGTGTTACCTACATTCCTCCCATCTCCCTTGATCCCATTCCACTTTCAATCCAAAGCTAAGGTTCTCCTCCAGTGCCCCACTGGCACCATCCCAGCAAATGCCAACCGTAGTTGGTGTTTTCTCCAGTCAGTAGAATGCCATTTTTTACCTCAGCTGTGATTATGTTCACCTTCTCCCAAATTCCCTTCTCTTGTTCCCTCCCTCCTGGTCCCCCTTCTAACTGTATCTTCAATGCTTCCACTTCTCTGGACTCGGAATTCTAATGTTAAAATTATACAGTCTACCTAAGAGATTGATTACAATCCTGAGTTGCTTCCACTTTCTCTATCTCTAGCTAATTTCGTGCTCTTGAGCTCCGGACCTGCCTTCTGCACACATCTCCGTAGAGTTCCAGAAAGAACCCATGCTACACAAAACCTAAGTGAGCTCATGTTTGCCCTCATGACCATTCTCATTCTGACTCTCTGTAAACCTACCTGCATGAGAACAGTGATATCACCGCACCCACTCTAGTCAGGCACTGGGAAAGGACCACCTTCTTATCCTTTCCAGTCAGACTAACAGGAGCATGTGGATCTCAGTCCAGTCACATCATTTTTCATCAGTCCTGTAGTTGCTGTGATGGATGGTCTTGGAACTCACTATACATCCTATAGCTCCACAAGCAGCCTTGTTGATGGATCTACCTGGCTCAACTTTGTATATTGATCTTATCCCTCTGCGGGGTAGCCTTCTGACATGTAAATCATTCTTCTGCTCAGAGTTTTTCTGTAGCTTCCATGTGGTGTCTCTCAAACATATGTCACCTCTGATTCATTCTGTCAGAACTAGGACCTAATGACTTGTGCCTTACTGAGTATGCAAGATGGGTTTTGTAATTGGGTAATCTTCAAAGTGTTAAATCCCAACGAATGTTTTGTAGAGCCTCCATACTCTCTCCTGAGATCTAGCCCATGGCTTTGGATGGGTCAGGTGGCAAGTGAGCTTCCAGGAGCTGTCTCTACGCCCAAACTCCAGAGTTATGGGCTTTTAAGGCCACACATGTCTTTTACATGGGTGCTGAGGATTTGAACTCCATTCCTCATGCGGCCAGTGCTGAGCTATCTCTCAGCCCTAGGGGTAACATAAATCTTCCTACATATCAGTGCCCTTTGCTCACCATTCTCACTACCTCCTTCCTGGAATGCTCTATGCACTAGCCTCAATCATGGTAAGGGATTCTTTTCCTATTCTCTAATAAAGGTCGCATAGAACCCCATTATAATGTAGCATGCTCTCATCCTTGCAATCTCTCACTGACACAATAAAATAGGGGATTTGAGACAATAGAAACTCTCTTTTATCCATAACTTTGCAGAACCTAGTATTAAATAAATGTTTGAGGAATTACCAAATAAGCAACTGATAACCACATCAACAAGAAAACATTGGCCTGGATCCTGGCTCTATTTGGCCAATAAGTAGCTATGTCATCACAGAACCAACAACACACCATCTCAGAACTTGCATTTTTCCATATATAAAAGTGATAAACTTAATGCATGATTTTTGTCTTATTGGAAACATTTTGTTATAGAAAATTTCAAACAAATTCAAGAGAACAATGATCATGTAACCAATTCTTTTTTGATTCATGCCTCACTTCAATCCTTATATACTACTGGCCAGGCCAGAATTTTTTTCTATACCTCTACTCACTTCTCTTTCGTTCATGTTATTTTAGTATAAATTTAAAATCATTCTTTTAATCCATGAATAATAATCTCTTCCATCCCACAAAATTCCTTGGAAATTTTCTCATGTGAAACCATGGCCCCACCCTGGACATAGTTCTTCATGTCACCCCAATAGTTAGTGACCCACACACTACCATCAAGTAATTTCTTCCCTCTTAATTCTGAATTCCTCTGTGTGAATTGTTGTCTTCAAAGGGATGTTAAAAGACATGATACAAACAATGCTTGAAGGATGATTTACATGATTCTCCTTACACTCCCTGGTTTTTCCTAAGAAAAGCTTGTGTCTAAGATTTTTTTTTAAAGGCATCTTCAGTCTGAAGCTTAGAGTCATTTTAAGCTCACAAAATGCATGCCTATTGCCCCAGCCACTAATGTTCTGTAGTCGCTTCAAATGCATTAAAATTATCCAAGATGATATCAACAGAAACCAAAGATTAACAAGTATTTCTTAATATAAAATACTAATTAAATTAAACGATGTTAACAATACTTTATATTTTAGAGGAAAGCATTTGCATATAACTTTTGTGGCAGTTTGAATGAGAAGTGTCCTCCATGGGCTCCCATAGTTGAATCTCATTTCCCAGTGTGTGGTGCTGTTTGGGAGATATGGAGCCTTCAGAGGTAGCTTGCTGGAGGAAAATAAGTCACTGCGGAGGGCTTACAAAATTTAGTCTCATTCTAGTCCTTGTTCCCTCCTCTGCTTCCTGTGCATGAATGGAAATGTGATCAGCCGGCTTCTTAATACCAATTTAACATCATCTTATCTTTCAATCCATAAATGAAATAATAATCTCTTTTCCCAAAAAATTCCTTGGAAATCCTTTATGTGAAAGCAAGCCACAGACTGGACCAGCCACCATGCCAAGTCTTCCTGACATTTATGAATGCTATCCTTCTGGAACCATAAACCACAATAAGACCTTCAAGTGCCAATAGATACCTGCAGAGTTGAAATCCCCACCCGGACAGAGATCACCTTCATTGAAGGTTCATTGCGCCGTTCCCCAGTCTCTTCTCACCTTGTATCCCCTTCCATTGGCAACCGCAATTGGTTTTTTTTCCTAGCACAAGTGTGTATTGGCTGTTCTAGAACATCATGTGTGGAATCTTACAATGATGCTTTAGCTTGGCATGATTCTGAGATTCATCCCTGATGTGTATGACTCATTCCTTTTCATTGATGAACAGCATCCTGAAGGCTGATAACCTCCGTCTGTTTAGCCACTCTCTTCATGGTCTACTGAGCTATGCCCATTTCTGGTCATTATGAAAAATGCTATTCCAAAAATGTTTATATATCTATAGACATATATTTTTACTTATCTCGAGAAGACTTGATTGTGGTATTGTAGAATAGCAGTTAGTTGTTTCTTTAGTTTATAATAAGTAGTCATTGCTTTTTCTAAGGTGGTCGGACCTCTTTACAGTCTCATCAATTGTGTGTTATACCCTTACCCTATACCCTTGCCATGCTTTAGCCTCCCCAATCTCTTTAGCATAGCTTTATTGGATAAACAATGGTATTTTACTGTGATGTTGATTTTTCTTTTCTCTTTCCTTGATGATTAATATTGGTGGTCAAATTGTCTGGACCTGGAACCAACTAAAAAGACAAGCTACTGGGTACTCCTATGAGGGGTTTTCTTAACCAGATTATTTGATGTGGGAAGATCCATCCTAATGTGCACCTTACCAGTGACAGTCTGGATAGAAGATGAAAGAAGGAAGCTTTGCTTTTGCCTGCTTGCTTTCACTTTTGTTGGCAAGGTCATCTAATCTGTTGCTGGCATGGCTGCATTCCTTCATGGATAATAGTATTCAGTTTTAGGTTTCCAATCTGGATTGAAAATTATCAACTCTACAGGAATTTTCAATACCCTTAGCTCCATATTGGGACTCTCGAAGCATTTGGCTTAGGAAGTGAGCTTGTTCTTGTTCTCTCTGGTGTGAGACAGTCATTGTTGGACTTCACAGACAGTATCACATAAGCCAACCTAATAAACCCTCTTTTAAGATGTGTTATTATAGTCTGTTCCTCTAAAAAACCCTGACTAATACAGTGATATTCAATATATTTCCATGTGTCTTTTGGCCATTCACATATGCACTTTGGGAACTGTCTGTGCAAAGAATTTGCCAGCTCCATATTAGATCATTTGTCTTTTCCTACAATTGTAGGAGTTTCGATGCTTTATTTTTTAATATAATCTTATAATTTACTTGCCAGACACACATTTTATAAATATATTCCTGTAATCTATGCTCTATCATTTATATTTTAATCCTGCCTTTAAAAGTTTTGTTTTGTGATGATTATTTTCCCAATGGAAATACCGTGAATGGCTAAACTAAGATATCACAACCAGAACACTAACATCCAAACACTCAAAACAGCCAAAAACAATAAATTAAATGCCAAAAAAGAATTCAAATAATCTCCAAAGATCTGGAAAAAGGGACTATGGGAAGATAATAAAATGGATTAATAAAAACTGAACAATAAAAAGGCAGACTCAAATGGAGGCACATTCATAGTCACATTACATTTTAATAGACTAAACACACCAATTACCCTAAATTTTATGAACAGAGTTGATAAGTTGGTCTTGAATTGTATTCAGAAATTAAAATAAAATAGTACAGGAAAAATATTTTTGAAAAAGAGAGACAAGTTGGGATACTTACTTACTTAGGGCATATTAAAAAGCTCCACTACACATATACAGACTCACAGACCAATGTGTAAGACTCTGGACTAAGATCAAACATACCATCAACTACTTTTTTTTAAATAAAAGATCTCCCAAGATCATTCAACCAAAAAGGAATATTTTTAAAAACATAGTGCTACAGTAACTACATTTCTTTCTCATAAGAAAAAATTAAACTGAATATATACAAAACAGAAACAAAAATAAAGCACATCATAGAAAATATAACGGGTTGAAAATGAGACCTCAAGCGTCAAACTTAGGAAGGGCATTTTTGTAAGTAAAATAACTGTTATCCTAAGCCAATCAGAAAGAGTGCAAATGCAGAAGCAAAAGGAAAAAAACTAATAAATGCATCCACATTAATGGAGCAGAGCAACATGGACACAGACTGGCAGGAAACGTGAAGTTTGTGTGAGGTAGAACCTTTGTGTCTAGAATACAGTATACTTAACTTGGTCAGAATGCAAATCTAAGAAGGGATTGGTGAGCAAAACATTTAATCAACATTCATCAAAGGAGATGGGCGAGCATCGGTAAACAGATGAGGAGCTATGGAACATTGGTAAATGTTAGGAAAATGAGGGAACTGCAGAGCAAGTGGCACTGGCCTACCTTGCTGGTTCCACTGACAGTGGCAATTGAGAAAACAACCAGGCATTTATGACAGTGAATAGATGCTTACCCCGTTACCCTTTTTTGTAGATACTGGTTTAAATTAAACAAACATGTATTTCAAAATGACTCGTGCTTGAAGGCTTGTGGGGGCAGCAGCATTAGTAACAGCAGCCCTTAAAGCACACAGGCATCTTTATATAGTCTGCTATGTAAAGAAACTGTATGGTCATCAGCTCTGCAATGTATCCAGCTATAAAAAGCAATGAACAGGGACGATTCTCCAAATCACCACACTACAGGGCATCAGCGGAACTCAGGATGACTAAAGATAGATAGTATCTTACCCAGGTGACCAGCTGTAGAGAGGTCGGGTAACAGGGTAACACAGGAGAACTTGACAGTGACATTGGTTGTACAGCTATATACAATTGCCAGAATCATCAAACTGTTGTTTAAAATGGGACTATTTATTCTATATAAACTATACCTCAACGCATTAAGAAAAATGCACAAAAATAAAAGATAATAGGATGATCTCAGTACTACAATGCTCAGATTAGAAGACATGTTTTGATTTTCTATCATACGGAAAAACAATAATGAAAGAAAGGATTAGCAGGCACCCCTCCCATTCCTTCTTTTTCCAAGGAATCAGTGAGTCAGTCTGGAAGAGGCTATCATCCACAATGATATGCCAAGACCCAGCACAATGAGAGGACAAGCTGAGGTTATCACACCTAAAATTCCCTCCCAGGACTGCAAGTGATTCAGAGGAAAGGAGAGACACGACATAGACTGGTGGAATCCAGTAGCTTCTGAAGCCTGTCTTCTGAATTGGCTCTATTTACCTTGCTAATCTCATGGCGTCTCATCACATTCTCTGCTGTTCTCCAATACAGAACCTACTCCCCTCTCCCAAATACTGCCTGATCTGTGCTAGAAAGCAGACCAGAGATGACAAATACCACTAGGGCGCTCTCGTCTATGTGAACTCACTGCTTTGTCCATGCGAAACAACAATTCGCTCAGTGACTGTTAAGGGAAATTGAAGAGAATCAAGATGGCTGAGAATTAGTTATGCAATATATAATTTGATGTGCTGGTTTTATGTGCGTGCGCGCGCGCACGCACGCGCACACACACACACACACACACACACACACACACACATGCACATGCTACTTAAATACCCTTATATAAAAATTAAGCATATACGTTAGCCTTTGCATCTTTGTCTTTATGTGAGTACAGGTGTCACCCTTCACAGCCCTCATGTGCAAATCCAAGAGCAGTTTTGTGTGTGGATCCTCTCCTACCACCTTATGTGAGGGGATCTGTTTATTGTTCCCTGTTGCATACACCAGAGTCGCTTGCCCACATGCTTCTGGGAACTGCCCTGTCTCTGCCTCCCATCTCACTGCAGAAATACTCAAACTACAGATGTGAATTACTGCATCTGGCTTTCAACGGCATTGTGAAGGCTTACAATCAGGCCCTCGCTCTGTACTGTAGGGGCTCACTTGCTGAGACATCTCCCCAGCGTGTCTTTTATTTGGTGGGGGTTGATTCAATTCTACGATTATATATTTTTTGATTATATTATTTTTCTCTCCCAACTTATCCCAGATCTTCCCAATTTCATTCTCCATTCTCTCTCTCTCTCTCTCTCTCTCTCTCTCTCTCTCTCTCTCTCTCTCTCTCTCTCTCTTTCTCTCTAAAATAATGTCAAGTGAAACAAACAACAACAACAACAAACAATGACAAGAAAGAAAGAAAGAAAGAAAGAAAGAAAGAAAGAAAGAAAGAAAGGAAGGAAGCAAGCAAGCAAGCAAGCAAGCAAGCAAGCAACAAGAGAGAAAATACCTAAATGAAACAAAAGGCACACTTGAACTTGGAGTCCATTCTGTGGCCAACTACTTCTAAGCATAGGCCTGACCTAGAGTGTGGTTGATAAGCCTAGTGAGATTCCATGAGAAAAGTGCCCTTCTCCTGCAGGTACCAGTTGCCAATGGCTTATTAGGGTTGGGACTTTGTGTCCACTTCCCCTTCTCAGGGCTGGAATTTTGGCTGACTTGAGCCTGTGCAGGTCTTGTACAGGCTATCACTATCCCTGAATGCTTTTCTATATCAGACTTCTTGTGTCCTGAAGATGCTATTTCCTTGGAGTTATCCACCACCTCAGGTTCTTTCAGTTTTTCTGTTTCCTTTTCTGCATAGATCCCTCAACTTTGAGGAAAGACGTTAGATAATGACATCCCATTTGGGGATCAGTATTCTAAAGTCTCTCACCATCCACACACCATCCAGTCGAGGATCTCTTTTTGATTCTTACAATCTGCTGCAAAAAGAAGCTTCTCTGATGGGGATGAATCAAGGCATTGATCAGCAAGAATTACAACATGTCTTTAGGTGTTATTTTACTGCTATGTCCCTTTAGCAGAATTGTACTAGTAGGTTTCATCTAGACACATGACCTATCTAGTCTCAGGTTCTTGGTGACTTTAACAGTGTCAGGCAGGTATGGGTTCTGTCTCAGGGAACGGGCCTTAGATCCGACTTTTTAAAATATTACCTTTATTTTTATACATTCCAGCCTTTGCCCCTCTACCAGGCCCCCCTTCCATAGTTCCTCATCCCATTCCTCTTCCCCTCTCTCTGCCCCTCCCCCAAAAGCCAGGGCTCCCTTAGGCCTCAAGTCTATGCAGCATTAGTACATCTTCTCTCTCTGAGGGCAGACCAGGCAGTCCTCTGCTGTATGTGTTGGGCAGAACAGCTGGTGTATGCTGCCTGGTTGGTGGCTCAGTGTCTGAGAGATCTCAGGGGTCAGGTTAGTTGAGACTGCCGGTCTTCCTATGGGGCCGTCCTCCTCCTCAGCTTCTTCCAGCCTTTCCCTAACTCAATCATAGGGGTCTTTGACTTCAGTCCAATGATTAGGTGTAAGTATCTATGTTTGTTTCAGTCAGATGCTTCTTGGGCCTCTCAGAGAACTGACACGCTAGGCTCCTGTCTGCAAGCACACCATAGCATCAGTAACAGTGTCTGGCCTTGGAGCCTCCCCTTCAGATGGATCCCAATTTGGTCCTGTCATTGGATCGTCTTTCCCTCAGTCTCTTCTCCATTTTTGTCCCTGCAGTTCTTTTAGACAGGAATAATTCTGGGTCAGAATTTTTGACTCTGGAACGATAACCCCACTTGATGTCCTGCCTTTCTACTGGAGGTGGACTCTACGAAGGTTGTATATTTCTACTCATTCTGCTGGCCTCCAGGGCTTCTCTATTGTTTCTCTCCCCCATACCTGCTCATGCTCTCCATTTCCCCTCTCCCTCTGCTCTCACACAATTAAGAAATTACTGGCTGCTCTCATGCCATTAGGGTCACCATCACATCAGTATATGTTGGAGGCAGGTCTCTGTTCCAAGTCACAGGTTTTGCAGCTTTCCTAGGCTGCATTACTAAACATTATCTACTAAAGTCATTCTGTGCAGTTTTTCGAGATTATCTCTTGTCATGCTGACCCCAGACTTTTAATGTAGCCTTACTTGTCATGTCCAAATTACAAATGTTGAAACAGGGACACAAACACACACTAAAAAAAACATGCCCAGGACATGCATCATCCCATGCCCGCTTTATTATATCATGTACTGTGTATACTGCGCATGTAAGAGAAGGAAGAAGTCATGAACAAGAAACTATAACCACCTTTAAGAGGGCTCCAATAATACAGTCAAGGGGTCTTAACAGGCACCCTGAGAAGCTGAGGGAATAGTTCAACACTACTCTGGGTTCATGGATATATGCAAATGTCTACGTCTGTAACAAATATGCACAATGTGACAAAAAAAATCAAAGCTGTGTGTTTAAGTTAAAACTATTTCTTTTCCTAGGAGAAATTCAAGTTTTCTCCTTGATTGCACGATTCTGGTTGGGAATAATGTTTCATTTTTAAAATTTTTCTGTACATCTTATACTATAAACTCCCTAAGGATGGGTATACCGTTTAATGGATACCTTTAGCTTTTAGAAACAAAATTAGCAGGCATTTGAGTTCAGACTTTCAATAACCCCTGTTTATTTTAGCCTAAATTTAGTGGCTCCCACTCCTCAAACTTCCATTCTAATTAAATTCACATGAACATTTCACATTCATAAGAAGGAATGCAGAGAAGACCCAATGTGTTTGCCCTTGCAGTAACTTTGAGGAGACATTTCAGCTAAAGTCCAACCGAGCTGAGACTGACGAATAATGGAAGGAAGGGGAAATTTAGAGAGGAGGAAAGGAGAGGTATTCTTTTTCTAGAGAACCAGTGTTTTGAAGGAGGACAACCGGCCAGAAGTGTTTTATTCATCCTCTTGATTTCTGCACTTCATCTCGTCTATGTACTCTAGTCAAAACACAACTTCTCTGAGTCTGGTTTTTTGTTTTTTTTTAAATCTGCAACTCGTAGATAATTACACCAATCCCAACCTCTTCAAGTTGTCTCGGGGCTTAACCGTGACTGCACGGATGAAAGCAATGGGAGACTTCTAAACTTTACCACAAACATCCGCCATACCAGAAGAAGGTGCGTGTACTGTTGCTACAGTTCAGTAATGGGAAGTAGGAATCAATTGTATCTGTCCAGAACTGAACTCCCTCTGGTACCCCCCACCTGCCCTCAAGCAGCCTGAAAGCTGAGGGATGCAGCCGGTAAAAGAAAGTGACCCTAAGAAGCAGGATGAAGTGAGATGCCAAAGAAGGGAGGAGAGTGGAAACAGGAAGAGCTGGGGCGGGACTGTTTAATGTTCGAAATCAGTGCCAAGCTAAATTGGAAACATGAGTCCGCGTACCTGGAACTTACCTCATCCGTATATAATTTGTAACCTGAGATCCCCTCGCAGAGAAGTAAAAATAGCAAGGCTCTCTGGCAGGTCTGTTCTCTGCAGACTGGAAGGTCAGAACGGGGAAGGCAGAACTTGGGGAGAGCCGGAAAGCTGGGCCACAGAATACCCATCATGTGGTTTTGGCAGGGACACCTTCTCCCCTGTCTCCTGTGTGATGACACAGGAAATACATCCAAGGAGGTGGTTTCAGGATTCCCCTGGGAAAAGTGGGCATGCTGTGCTCCACACACATTTTTCTTCTTCTCTTTGTTTTTGTCCTAGGCACTAGTGAAGCTCTGAGCTCCGCCAATCCCACGTGCTTGAACCTATAAGAGGAAAAGGTTGACCCGGGAACGAGCAGATGGCTGTGCTTTTCAAGACACGCAGCTGGCACCTATCTTGTGGAAGCAATGATCTGCTAAATGTTTGTCTCACTCTCTGTGCGTCTTTCCCTCACAGGACAGCATGCCTGTGAGAATGGTTCACCTGCATCTACTCTGAGCATGCTTTGCTATCGATTATCCAGGGATGAAGAAAGGCTTGGTGACCCTGTGCCCCGCCACGTGGAGAAGACGGGAAAAGAAGGAGAAGAGAGGGAACTGGCTGATTCAAAATTAATAACATCAACAATATGCTGGGGGGATGGGGAATGCTGTTAATGGGGTGAATGCAATTCTGAGATGTCCTAAGGTTAGTTAGTCCTGTTAAATAACCCTTGCTTCTGCTAACCATACTCAGAGAACTTTGGGAGAACTAATTCCTCTCTCATATTTATGTTTTAGCATTCATTGTTACAACTCCGTTTGTTCGTGTAAGTGGGTTTCTTGTTCATTTTTTTTACAAACTGAAGTACTCCTCTAGCTGGCATTTGACGAGAAGGTATTTTTGTGCACTCTGCCTTTGATTATAAATTGAGTTACAGAAACAGTGTTATGAAGACTGGAGAGACAAAGCATGACAGCTCTCCACCTCTTTGAGCGAAAGCTGTATGGTGTTGCATGGCAGAGAGGAGAAGGGAAGGATAAGAGCCTTCCCAACCTGGCCTATACTCCTGGCTTCACCTCGCTAGCCCCATAATTCCTCAAAGGCTAAAACTTTTTTTTAATTCATCCCATTATCCTTCCTATGAAGGGGGCTGGGGAAAGGGGCTGTTGTCTTGGAGTATTCTAATGATTCAGTGACATGGCCAAGGTTTTCAAAAAGCCTCCCAATCCACACTGTCCAACAGAAATAACATGCGAGCCATGTCTGTAATTTTAAACGTGCAAGTAGTCACACTTCTGAAAGGCAGAGAAGGAAATTAATTATAATAACAGCACATTTTATTTAATCTGATGTATACCAAAATATTATCATTTCAAGACCTAGTCACCGAATCTAATTTTTTTTTTTTTGGTTCTTTTTTTTCGGAGCTGGGGACCGAACCCAGGGCCTTGCGCTTCCTAGGTAAGCGCTCTACCACTGAGCTAAATCCCCAGCCCCTCACCGAATCTATGTTAATGGAATATTTTACATTTATTTTACTTCCTACTAAGTCTCTAAAAGCCAACGTGGATTTTACACACTGGGACAGTGCACTTTCACAAGAAGTACTCACTTTATATTTAGATTTGTCAAAACTTGCACTTGAAAGAAAAAGTAGATTCACATACATAAGTCCTGCCAAAAGTACTTCAATATTTCCCAAAATCTGAATCAATTTAAAATAATTAAGATAAAATAAACTTTGAAAGTTAGTTCTTCGGTCATGGACCCCCTTTTCATAGCTACATTTGGTTAGGTGGTTACCGTGACCCCTCAGGACCTTGTATCCTAGAGGAGAACTTGCTACCCCAGAGGTAGTAAGAAATAAAGAGCTCCTCTGTTGCTGCTTTCTGATAAGCTGAAGTTTGCTTAGCTTTGCGGCTTCAACTTTGACAGCAGCATCATGACCTCTTTGAGTAGCTTAGCAATATATGTAGAGAACCAAGCATTGATGTGCCATTGTGCCTGCTTCCTATCACAGAGGGTATCATGGTGGGACAGGAGGCAACCAGCTTCTCAGGTCACCTGAAGTAATTCTGTTTGCCGTATTGTTTTTACTATACTCAACTGGTTTTCCTAGCTCCAAAGATGAAGATAGATGGATGGATGGATAGATAGATAGATGGATGGATGGATGGATGGATGGATAGATAGATAGATAGATAGATAGATAGATAGATAGTTTTTGTTGCATGTAAAATGTGGGTATACAAAAAGGAGAATTAAATGTCATTGCTTGAAGCTTATGAACTCTTATGCTAAACAAAAATGTCTATGAGCCTTAGTCAGAGTATTTAGTTAAGAAAAACAAGGAGCATCTAAATGGAAAAGGGAGCAATAATAGCACTTGCTGATGACATGGTCAGAAACATTACTCTGGAGATTTCTAAACACTGTTAGAACTGACAAATTAATTCCATAAGGTCATGGCACCTAAAATAAATGTACAAATTAGGAGCAGTCCCACCATTTGAAATAGCATAAAAAAATGATTAAATGGGGGCGGAGGAGATGAAGATATGAGTCAGTGGGCAAACTGGATGACATACAAGTGTGAGACTTAAATCTAAATTCTCAGACCCCAAGTGAAGCTGGGTGCTGCCACACATTAGCACACATCGTTCATCTCAGCACTGGAGAGAAAGAGACCAAGATAGCCGCTGGCCGATTAATCTAGCTAAATTGATGAGCTCCAAGATCACGTGTAAAACTCCTCCTCGAGAAGATTTAATGGGAACAATCTATGAAGACACTGACATTAGTGTGCAGCCTCAACATGTGTACCAGAGTGCATACACTCAAAATACATACATCTATTACACATACAAACGAAATAAAATTCAATCACGTGAAGTGAAATTATAAAATACTTAGGAATAAAGTTAATGGAGGAACTGATAGATTTGTACACTAAAAATCATAAGATTATTGAAAGGAGTTGAAGAAGGCAAAAGTGGGTAAGAACATCCCACTTCGAACTTAAATTAATACAGTTAAAATATCTGTGTGACCCAAAGTTATATGCCGATTCAGTGCAATGCCACTGAAATTCCGGTGATATTTCCCCCAGAAACAATAAAAAACAATCCTAAATTCAATTTAGAGCCTAAAAGGAGTCCAAAAACCCATATAAAACTGCTGTCTGCCTTTAAAATATATTATAAAACCACAGTAGTCAAAACAACATAGGACTATCCTGAAGCAGACAAAATAACAAATGCAACAGGATACAGAGCTCAGAAATAAACCTGCAGATTCATAGCTGACTGATTTTTGACAGCCTCTTTAATGAGCAGTGTTGATACAATAAGGTATGCACAAAAAAGTAAATAAAATTGGATTCTTGTTTCTCATTACATGTAAAACTCAACAAACATGTATAAAGACATAAACATAAGGCTGGAACCGTGACAACACTGGAAATACAGGGAATCACAACACTGTATGTGCAGGATTTTGTGAAGGTAAGACTGTAACTACTGGCAGAAAATGTGAAGAAGAAAAAAAGATTAATGGGACTGTTGCAAACTATAAAGTTTGTGCACCAAGTAAGCTCAGAGCATGGCAAAGAGGCAGACCAAGATGGGAGAAAGGGTTTGCAAGCCATACATTTGATAAAGAACTAATAACGTCAGAATATTGACAGAACTTGGCTCAATCTTAGGAGAAAAACAGCCCAATGGGGAAAACAAAGGGAAGACTTGAACTGAGATTACTCGAGTCAAGCTGCCCAAAAGATACAAGAAAAACTATTCAGCATCAGGAATCCAGAATTTGCACATTACAATCACAGTCTGGTGAGTCATCACACACACGAGTTTGAATGGCTCTTATCAAAACCATGGAAGAGAGCAAATGTTGGTGAACATGTGGAAGAAAGGAAAACTGATGTTGATGGGAATGTAAGGGTATCAGGGTAGAACATGCAACGGGGAATCATCAATAAACTGAAATTAGAACTACCATATGATCCAGCTATCCTACCTTGGAGACGTACATCCAAGAAAACCTAAGTCTGTATGTAGAAGAGATAGCTGCACTCCGTGTACACTGCAGGGTTATCCACAGTAGCAAAGATTCTGAAGCAATCGAAGTGCCTTCCGAGGGTGGATGAAGGAAAATGGTACGGCATATCCAATAGCATTCTCTTCAAAAGAAGGAAAGCCTTTTGTGGAAACATAGCTGAACTCAAGGGGTAGTGCTATGTGAAAAGGCAGGCATAGAAAGACTGACTTGTAAAAGCTAAAAACGTTGAATTTACAAAAGCGTTGAAATCAAACTTGTAGAATGGCAGTTGCCAGATGCCAGGAATGAGGCAGTGGGGAGAAGCGATAAGACAAAGCTTGCAAATTTTTATTACGCAGGATGCTCTTTGGTGCATCGTGGGAACCATATTCAACAGGACATTGCCTATTTCAATGCTGAGAGAATGGATTTTACATGTACTCATGACAAAAATAACCAGTATCTGAAGTGGTAGACCTGGTTATTTAGCTTAATGTAACCACTCCTCAATGTGTACACATATTAAACTTTACAAGTAAAAGTCCAAAGTCACGTGTCAGTCTAAGAAATACATATCTCACATTCTTAGAATGTTTGGAAGAGTTTATCCTGTCGCTATTAATGTGAAGCTGTCTAAGCCATGCATTTATAGCCTACATTGAGAAAATCAGGGTGCTAGTGTGTGTGTGGGGGGGCTGTTTTTCTCCTAACATTGAGCACACACACACACACACACACACACACACACACACACACACACACACACACACACAGGTTTTTTTTTTATTTCAAGAATGGAGAGTTTTAAAAAACAGAAAAGAAATGGAAGTAATCTAGCAGTTTATAGTAGTAGAAGATTAGCTCTTCGGGGATCAGTTTTGGGTATTGCAAGAATATTGTAGGTTTAGTCGTGGGGACCCTAATGGTTTTCAGCTCCATGAAGACAGCATCAAATACAGTAATAGCAATCATCTGGGGCAGTTGGTATCTCGAGTTTAGACATAATGCGCTATTGTTTTCATGAGCTCTGCCCTCCTCTCTATCACACTAGTAACTGTAACAGTCCATTGAAGAAATACCTTTCCATTGAATACAGTCTGATGGGACTCTCAAGTCTCCCTGTCACCTTGACCAACAGGAACATGTTTTACACTCACAAAACCAGTTCTCCCTTCTTGAATTTGAATCCTGAATAAAGTGTCACAGAGATTAAAAATAGCCACTATAGTTCTCCGTTCTAATGCCACACCCAGGCCTTCAGGAGACTGTCTCTGGGTGGCTGCACTGGATTCTAGAGTTTCTTTGTTCCTCCATTCTAAGGACTGAACTTCATGTTGGGCTTCTTCTTCTTCTTCTTCTTCTTCTTCTTCTTCTTCTTCTTCTTCTTCTTCTTCTTCTTCTTCTTCTTCTTCTTCTTCTTCTTCTCCTTCTTCTCCTTCTATCCCAGTTTCTTCCCCTTCTCTGCTTCCTCCTTTCTCTTCTTCCTTCTGTTTTTACCAGTTACCCATGTCTGTTTGCTGCCTGGATTCCTCTCTGAAATAATAATAATCCTCCACAATAAAATATGAATTCTCTCAGGCCCATGCTTGCTTGGCCAAAATGAACTTGCCGCTCTTTCTCTGCCTATGCAAACAGAAAGATGCTTGTTAATGAGTTCATGGGGTTGAGTAACAGTCTCAAACAATTGCTGTGCCTCCCAAGAGCCCTAATTAGAGTCCTTTATTTGTCTCCAACTGAGGTAACCTCTGTGGAGGTGAGGATCAATGACCTGGAGAGAACTAGAGACTCTTTCAATTGTTCTGACCTGTGAGAAACCCTTCAGAGTGATTCTAACTGGTAATACTGTAAAAATGACAGTCATCATGCTAAATCAAATATAGCTGTGGCCAAACACATGTTCTTCCATTTTCAAGGGAAACAGTCCTCAGTTTGAAGAGTTCATTTCCCTTTCCACTAACCTTCCTTTCCCTCTGTTAGTCTGTGCGGCCTCTTACGTTTCTACTTCTAGTTACTGGAATAGTGGGAAGAGGCAAGCTTCACTCATTGTCTGAAATAAACACAAACAACGGCAATGAAATGAAAATGCCATTCACAGTCCAAATCTTTACAGGTATGGCATAGACAGAGCCCACTGCTTCTGCTGATGATGGCAAGAAGTTTTCACGCTAAGGGAGATGCTAAGCATTCTTCAAGCACGGCACAAAGATGCTGCCAGAAGGTAGCACAGTGCTGGATGTAAGCTAAGTTCCTGCAGCCCTACACTTGCACTCTTAATTTAAATCTCGTGATTTTACTGCTGTCCTGTGCTCCATTTACCTTCCCTTGGAAATGTCTTTACTCTGTAGTGACATGCCCCCTGGAATGTTCCAGGACCTAATGGATCTTGAAAGTAAGCCATAGGCACACCTTCCTCGTTTTCAGAAGCTTGGAGTGGCATGAGCTTGGTTAACCAGCACCTTACCACAGTCATGTACTATCTATGTCTTGTTCATAATAGGTATATGTCTGGAAATCAGAAAATTCTTTTAGGTCTTTCTGGTCCTACCTGAATTCTTAACATCCTAATGTGTACATCTGAAGCAGAGCAGCCTAGAGGAAGGGGGACAGCCTCTAGCTGTTTCCCTGGGTAACAGCTACGATCTGGAAAAGCAAGGGGAAACCCTATGCGTTTGACTTCTCACCACTTCAACAACTCTGTGGCGTGAGAGTTTTACAATGGGTAAGAACATGATGAAAGTCTTCTTATGCAGGATGTAACACTTCAAGTTTCACTCGAGGGAAAGCAGCAGTTGTTTTATTGTCATTTGTTTGTAGACTTTGCTGCTCCTGCAAAGTAGCTAGTTAGCCTTCCTTGCTTCCATTTGCTAAAGATATTCTTGTTCCAAACTGTCATAAAACCAACACACAGACATCCAGGCATTATACCGTAGAAGAGAAACCCGTGCCTGGAGAAGCCGTGTCTATTATAATGGGCTGTAAGGATACCAGTTCTTTGCTGTGGAATAAACATCACCTCTGGATGCTGGATTATATGAAAACCTGCCTGTCACTGAGGAGAGAGATGAGATCTCTGTCTTCCAAGTTTGCCGCTCTATAAACATCATGGCAAAGATTGCTCTGAATACCAGAAGTTTACCAATGTGCTGTCTCCCTACGCTCATTTATTTACTTTTTTTATGAAACGTCAGACCTTGCTTACATAGGCTAACAGAAAGTAGCCTGTGTGTATGTAAGCTTATTTATCAGTGAGAAATGCTTTTTTTTTGAGAGTGCTATGCCCAGAGCTACAAACTACATGACATTAAATATACCTTTTTATCTTTAATTGAAAATAGATTTTTTTCATACGTTATATCCTGATTACAGTTTCCCCAAACTCCCTCCCCACCCCACCCCCAAGACCCTCTCCACTGTCACTGCCATCCAGATCCACACTCTGTAAATGAAGAATAATAATAAAATAAATAAAAAATAAACAAAATGTAATATGACAAAACAACCGAACAAGAAAAAGCCAAAGGTGGGGAAAGCACAAGAACCACATATAAGCACTGAGACACACCCATTCACATACACAGGGATCCCATAAAAACACAACATTGGAAGGTTATACCAAAGAATCTGTACTGTGGAAAAAGAAAAAAACCAAGTATATTCTTTAATGCTCTAACTTAACATGAAGAGAAAAGAAACCTCCAAAGACAAGTTTGCTTTTTCTTTTTGTTTGTTTAGCTGGTTCATTTGGTTTTCATTTTATTGAAAATAGGGTTTTTTTTTCTCACATACTAAATCATACTGTTCTTCCTATTTCTTCCCCACCCTTCTTCTCCCATCAGATCCACCCTCTTTTTATGTTTCATTTTAAAACAAGTAGGTTTCTAGGGGGCAATAAGGAAAGGAAATAAAATAAGATAAAACAAGAAACTAGCACATCAGAATAGATCAAAACAAGCAGATGGAAAAGTGGCTAACAATAGGCACAAGAAACAGATACAGAGACCCACGTGATCAAACACTCAGGAATTCTATAAAAACACAAAGCTGAAAGCTCTGTGTGTGTGTTGTGTGTGTGTGCGCGCGCGCGCATGCGCACACGCACATGTACATACACATGTATAATTAAAAGTTTTTAAAAAGCCCTGATATGACATCATGAGACAAGGAACCTCCAAAAATACCCTAGAGTTCATTTTCTGTTGGCCACCTACTGTTGGTCACGCCTTCTGCCCTCAAGAGTAGTTTGTTTCCCTAGGGAGACTCCTTCAGAGCAAACTAAATTTTCATTTGCAAGTGACTATTAGCTGGAGTTAGTTTCTGGGTTAGTGGCAAGGGCATGTGTCCAATTTCCCTTGCAGCTCAAGAACCCCGACTGGTGCAGACCCCTGTAGGCCCCATCCATGCTGCTTCTCTGTGCACATCTATTCCAGCCCTGTTATGTCAGAAGGCCTTTTTTTATTGTGTCCTCCACCCCTTCTGACTCCTACAATCTCTCTGCCTCCTCTTCCATGGGCTTCCCGGAGTCCTAAGACTAGGGATTGGTTGGAGGGATCCCTTTAGAACTGAGCGGTCTGAGGCCTCTCGCTCTCTGCATGTTGTCTGGCTGTGGGTCTGTGTGTTTGCTTCAATATCCTGTAGAAGGAAGTTTCTCCAATGATGACTGAGAAAAGTACTGATCTATGAGGATAGCAGAACGTCATTAGTAGAAATTTTATTGCTAGGTTCCTTTAGCAGAATGGTAGTATTTGGTTTTACCCTAGATCCCTTGACCTATTTAGCTCCAGGTTCTTGGCCACCTAAGCAGTATTGGATATGAGTTCTTCCTCACAGAATGGCCTTAACTCAAATCACATATCGGGTGGTTACTCCCACAAGATTACTGCCACTGTGCACTAGTATGTCTTGCAGGGAGATCACTCTTGTAGAATGAAGGGTCTATGACTACACTGATGTTTACCTTTCTCCTTTGGTAGCATGCAATGTACCCATCTAATAGCATGAACACTAATAAAGAGGTAAAGTTTCTCAGCAGGCACCGACTTGACTCTTCTGTGTTCAATAAGTTCTTGTAGGTGTTGACTTCATCATTCATCTGTAAAGACCCACGATAGCTTTGGCAATATCCTGGGTTGTTTGGAGGTGCTCATGGGACCCATTTGGAAAATTAGATGTAGCACATCCCCAGGACTGGGTGCTTCATTTGGTGATCTGAGACGTCCAGTTGGAGCTCTGTCACCTTAGTGTACACATGTATTATAGGAAACTTCTACTGAATTAGGTTGCACTACAAACCTACCGATGGCCCATGGTTTTGCTGTTCCTCCCTGTAATCTCTTTCTTGCTCTCTCTCCCTTCCCCTTCCTGTTTGATCCTCCAATTGCAGTTCTGCTTCCTCCCCACTCACACCCTCTTTCCATCCATAACTATATATCCTAGTTCTCCATATTCTCTACCTAACCCGTGTTTATATGGTTTATAACACATCAGTCCATGACTTAACAACTATCACCTATAAATAAGTGAATACACAGTACTTTCTGTGACTGAGTCAACTTGACTGGGGATGATTTTTTTTTCTAGTCTTCAGATCCATTTCTTGGAATTTCATGATTTTATTACTTTTAAAGCCAGTACTATTCTATTGTGTAAATATACCACATATTCTTTAGCCATTCATGTGTTGGCAGCCATCTTGGTTGTTTTCTACTTCTGACTATTATGAATAGAGAGGATCAGTGAACATGATTGAGCAAGTGTCTCTGAAGTAGGATGAAATTTGTCTTTTGCCCAAGAGTGGTATAGTTATGTCTGAGATAGATTGAGTCCTATCTTCCTGAGGAACTACCACACTGATTTTCATAGTGGCTGGACAAGTTTGCACTCATAGGGGCAGTAGGTGAGTATTTCCCTCATTCCCCATGTGACAGCACGAGCTGTCATTAGTTTTATTGGTCTCAGCCATTCTGACTGGTGTAAGGTGAAATCTCAAAGTAGTTTAAATTTACATTTTCCTGATGACTAAGGATGTTGAACTCTTCTTTAAATGTTTCTCAGCCATATGGGTTTCCCCTTCTGAGAATTCTGTTTGGATTTATACTCTACTTTTTAATTTAGGGTATTTATTTTCTTGATATCCAGATTTCTTTTACTTCTTTATGTATTTTGGATATTATCCTGCATTAGATGTATAGTTGGTATAAATCTTTTCCCAGTCTTTAGTCTGTTGTTTTGTATGAATCATAGTGGTTATTGCCTTTCAAAAATCTCTTCAGAAGTTCCATTTAGCAATTGTTAATCCCAGGGCCTGTGCTAATGGTGGTCTGTTAAGAAAGCCTTTTCCTGTGCCAATGAGTTAAAGTCTATTCCCCACTTTCTTTTCTACCAAGTTTAGTGTACCTAACCTTCTGTTGGGGATTTTGATCTATGTAGAGTTGAGTTTTGTGACGGGTAGTAAGTGTGAAATATTTGCATTGCTTGACCTGTAGTCATCCAGTTTGACCATCAGCATTTATTGAAGACAGTATCTTTTTCTCCAATGTGTATGCATTGCTTATATATTTAAAAAATAATCAGGTGTCCATAGATCTGTGCACTTATAACTAGCTCTTCAGTTCAATTTCACTGATCAATGTGCCTTTTTGTTTGTTTTGTTTTGTTGTTTTGTTTTGTTTGCCAATACCTTATCTTTTTATACCTTATCTTATTATAGATGAATTACAATTTGAGATTGGAGGTGTGATACATTTTGCAGTTCTTTGATGATTCAGGAGTGATTTAGCTATCTTGGGATTTTTCTGTTTCCATGTAAAGCTCAAAATTGTCCTTTCGATATCTGTAAAATTTTGTATTAGAGTTTTTATGGTGATTCTATTGAATCTGTGCATTGCTTTTGGTAGGGTGGGCATTTTTACTATAGTAATCCTACCAGTCCAAGAGCTCAGAAGATCTTTCTGCCTTCTGATAAAATCTATGATATTTTTCTTCAATATATTAAAGGTTTTTTTTTTTATTAACTTGAGTATTTCTTATATACATTTCGAGTGTTATTCCCTTTCCCAGTTTCCGGGCAAACATCCCCCTCCCACCTCCGCTTTCTTTTTTTTTTTTTTTTTTTTTTTTTATTAACTTGAGTATTTCTTATATACATTTCGAGTGTTATTCCCTTTCCCGGTTTCCCGGCAAACATCCCCCTCCCCCCTCCCCTTCCTTATGGGTGTTCCCCTCCCAACCCTCCCCCCATTGCCGCCCTCCCCCCATAGACTAGTTCACTGGGGGTTCAGTCTTAGCAGGACCCAGGGCTTCCCCTTCCACTGGTGCTCTTACTAGGATATTCATTGCTACCTATGGGGTCAGAGTCCAGGGTCAGTCCATGGATAGTCTTTAGGTAGTGTGGCTTAGTCCCTGGAAGCTCTGGTTGCTTGGCATTGTTGTACTTTTGGGGTCTCGAGCCCCTTCAAGCTCTTCCAGTTCTTTCTCTGATTCCTTCAATAGGGGACCTATTCTCAGTTCAGTGGTTTGCTGCTGGCATTCGCCTCTGTGTTTGCTGTATTCTGCCTGTGTCTCTCAGGAGAGAACTACATCCGGCTCCTGTCGGTCTGCACTTCTTTGCTTCATCCATCTTGTCTAATTGGGTGGCTGTATATGTATGGGCCACATGTGGGGCAGGCTCTAAATGGGTGTTCCTTAAGTCTCTGTTTTAATCTTTGCCTCTCCCTTCCCTGCCAAGGGTATTCTTTTTCCTCATTTAAAGAAGGAGTGAAGCATTCACATTTTGATCATCTGTCTTGAGTTTCGTTTGTTCTAGGGATCTAGGGTAATTCAAGCATTTGGGCTAATAGCCACTTATCAATGAGTGCATACCATGTACGTCTTTCTGTGATTGGGTTAGCTCACTCAGGATGATATTTTCCAGTTCCAACCATTTGCCTACGAATTTCATAAAGTCGTTGTTTTTGATAGCTGAGTAATATTCCATTGTGTAGATGTACCACATTTTCTGTATCCATTCCTCTGTTGAAGGGCATCTGGGTTCTTTCCATTTTCTGGCTATTATAAATAAGGCTGCGATGAACATAGTGGAGCACGTGTCTCTTTTATATGTTGAGGCATCTTTTGGGTATATGCCCAAGAGAGGTATAGCTGGATCCTCAGGCAGTTCAATGTCTAATTTTCTGAGGAACCTCCAGACTGATTTCCAGAATGGTTTTACCAGTCTGCAATCCCACCAACAATGGAGGAGTGTTCCTCTTTCTCCACATCCTCGCCAGCATCTGCTGTCACCTGAGTTTTTGATCTTAGCCATTCTCACTGGCGTGAGGTGAAATCTCAGGGTTGTTTTGATTTGCATTTCCCTTATGACTAAAGATGTTGAACATTTCTTTAGGTGTTTCTCAGCCATTCGGCATTCCTCAGCTGTGAATTCTTTGTTTAGCTCTGAACCCCATTTTTTAATAGGGTTATTTGTTTCCCTGCGTTCTGACTTCTTGAGTTCTTGGTATATTTTGGATATAAGACCTCTATCTGTTGTAGGATTGGTAAATATCTTTTCCCAATCTGTTGGTTGCCGTTTTGTCCTAACCACAGTGTCCTTTGCCTTACAGAAGCTTTGCAGTTTTATGAGATCCCATTTGTCGATTCTTGATCTTAGAGCATAAGCCATTGGTGTTTTGTTCAGGAAATTTTTTCCAGTGCCCATGTGTTCCAGATGTTTCCCTAGTTTTTCTTCTATTAGTTTGAGTGTGTCTGGTTTGATGTGGAGGTCCTTGATCCACTTGGACTTAAGCTTTGTACAGGGTGATAAGCATGGATCGATCTGCATTCTTCTACATGTTGCCCTCCAGTTGAACCAGCACCATTTCCTGAAAATGCTATCTTTTTTCCATTGGATGGTTTTGGCTCCTTTGTCAAAAATCAAGTGACCATAGGTATGTGGGTTCATTTCTGGGTCTTCAATTCTATTCCATTGGTCTATCTGTCTGTCCCTGTACCAATACCATGCAGTTTTTATCACTATTGCTCTGTAATACTGCTTGAGTTCAGGGATAGTGATTCCCCCTGAAGTCCTTTTATTGTTGAGGATAGCTTTAGCTATCCTGGGTTTTTTGTTATTCCAGATGAATTTGCAAATTGTTCTGTCTAACTCTTTGAAGAATTGGATTGGTATTTTCATAGGGATTGCATTGAATCTGTAGATTGCTTTTGGTAAAATGGCCATTTTTACTATATTAATCCTGCCAATCCATGAGCATGGGAGATCTTTCCATCTTCTGAGGTCTTCTTCAATTTCTTTCCTCAGTGTCTTGAAGTTCTTATTGTACAGATCTTTTACTTGCTTGGTTAAAGTCACACCGAGGTACTTTATATTATTTGGGTCTATTATGAAGGGTGTCGTTTCCCTAATTTCTTTCTCGGCTTGTTTCTCTTTTGTATAGAGGAAGACAACTGATTTATTTGAGTTAATTTTATACCCAGCCACTTTGCTGAAGTTGTTTATCAGCTTTAGTAGTTCTCTGGTGGAACTTTTGGGATCACTTAAATATACTATCATGTCATCTGCAAATAGTGATATTTTGACCTCTTCTTTTCAGATCTGTATCCCTTTGATCTCCTTTTGTTGTCTGATTGCTCTGGCTAGAACTTCAAGAACTATATTGAATAAGTAGGGAGAGAGTGGGCAGCCTTGTCTAGTCCCTGATTTTAGTGGGATTGCTTCAAGTTTCTCTCCATTTAGTTTAATGTTAGCAACTGGTTTGCTGTATATGGCTTTTACTATGTTTAGGTATGGGCCTTGAATTCCTATTCTTTCCAGGATTTTTATCATGAAGGGGTGTTGAATTTTGTCAAATGCTTTCTCAGCATCTAATGAAATGATCATGTGGTTCTGTTCTTTCAGTTTGTTTATATAATGGATCACGTTGATGGTTTTCCGTATATTAAACCATCCCTGCATGCCTGGGATGAAGCCTACTTGATCATCGTGGATGATTGTTTTGATGTGCTCTTGAATTCGGTTTGCCAGAATTTTATTGAGTATTTTTGCGTCGATATTCATAAGGGAAATTGGTCTGAAGTTCTCTTTCTTTGTTGTGTCTTTGTGTGGTTTAGGTATAAGAGTAATTGTGGCTTCGTAGAAGGAATTCGGTAGGGCTCCATCTGTTTCAATTTTGTGGAATAGTTTGGATAATATTGGTATGAGGTCTTCTATGAAGGTTTGATAGAATTCTGCACTAAACCCGTCTGGACCTGGGCTCTTTTTGGTTGGGAGACCTTTAATGACTGCTTCTATTTCCTTAGGAGTTATGGGGTTGTTTAACTGGTTTATCTGTTCCTGATTTAACTTCGATACCTGGTATCTGTCTAGGAAATTGTCCATTTCCTGAAGATTTTCAAATTTTGTTGAATATAGGTTTTTATAGTAAGATCTGATGATTTTTTGAATTTCCCCTGAATCTGTAGTTATGTCTCCCTTTTCATTTCTGATTTTGTTAATTTGGACGCACTCTCTGTGTCCTCTCGTTAGTCTGGCTAAGGGTTTATCTATCTTGTTGATTTTCTCAAAGAACCAACTTTTGGTTCTGTTGATTCTTTCTATGGTCCTTTTTGTTTCTACTTGGTTGATTTCAGCTCTGAGTTTGATTATTTCCTGCCTTCTACTCCTCCTGGGTGTATTTGCTTCTTTTTGTTCTAGAGCTTTTAGGTGTGCTGTCAAGCTGCTGACATATGCTCTTTCCTGTTTCTTTCTGCAGGCACTCAGCACTATGAGTTTTCCTCTTAGCACAGCTTTCATTGTGTCCCATAAGTTTGGGTATGTTGTATCTTCATTTTCATTAAATTCTAAAAAGTTTTTAATTTCTTTCTTTATTTCTTCCTTGACCAGGTTATCATTGAGTAGAGCATTGTTCAATTTCCACGTATATATGGGCATTCTTCCCTTATTGTTATTGAAGACCAGTTTTAGGCCGTGGTGGTTCGATAGCACGCATGGGATTATTTCTATCTTTCTGTACCTGTTGAGGCCCGTTTTTTGACCGATTATATGGTCAATTTTGGAGAAAGTACCATGAGGAGCTGAGAAGAAGGTATATCCTTTTGCTTTAGGATAGAATGTTCTATAAATATCTGTTAAGTCCATTTGGCTCATGACTTCTCTTAGTCTGTCTACGTCTCTGTTTAATTTCTGTTTCCATGATCTGTCCATTGATGAGAGTGGGGTGTTGAAATCTCCCACTATTATTGTGTGAGGTGCAATGTGTGTTTTGAGCTTTAGTAAGGTTTCTTTTACGTATGTAGGTGCCCTTGTATTTGGGGCATAGATATTTAGGATTGAGAGTTCATCTTGGTGGATTTTTCCTTTGATGAATATGAAGTGTCCTTCCTTATCTCTTTTGATGACTTTTAGTTGAAAATTGATTTTATTTGATATTAGAATGGCTACTCCAGCTTGCTTCTTCTGACCATTTGCTTGGAAAGTTGTTTTCCAGCCTTTCACTCTGAGGTAGTGTCTGTCTTTGTCTCTGAGGTGTGTTTCCTGTAGGCAGCAGAATGCAGGGTCCTCGTTGCGTATCCAGTTTGTTAATCTATGTCTTTTTATTGGGGAATTGAGGCCATTGATATTGAGAGATATTAAGGAATAGTGATTATTGTTTCCCTTTATATTCATATTTGGATGTGAGGTTATGTTTGTGTGCTTTCATTCTCTTTGTTTTGTTGCCAAGACGATTAGTTTCTTGCTTCTTCTAGGGTATAGCTTGCCTCCTTATGTTGGGCTTTACCATTTATTATCCTTTGTAGTGCTGGATTTGTAGAAAGATATTGTGTAAATTTGGTTTTGTCATGGAATATCTTGGTTTCTCCATCAATGTTAATTGAGAGTTTTGCTGGATACAGTAACCTGGGCTGGCATTTGTGTTCTCTTAGGGTCTGTATGACATCAGTCCAGGATCTTCTGGCCTTCATAGTTTCTGGCGAGAAGTCTGGTGTGATTCTGATAGGTCTCCCTTTATATGTTACTTGACCTTTTTCCCTTACTGCTTTTAATATTCTTTCTTTATTTTGTGCGTTTGGTGTTTTGACAATTATGTGACGGGAGGTGTTTCTTTTCTGGTCCAATCTATTTGGAGTTCTGTAGGCTTCTTGTATGTCTATGGATATCTCTTTTTTTAGGTTAGGGAAGTTTTCTTCTATGATTTTGTTGAAGATATTTACTGGTCCTTTGAGCTGGGAGTCTTCACTCTCTTCTATACCTATTATCCTTAGGTTTGATCTTCTCATTGAGTCCTGGATTTCCTGTATGTTTTGGACCAGTAGCTTTTTCCGCTTTACATTATCTTTGACAGTTGAGTCAATGATTTCTATGGAATCTTCTGCTCCTGAGATTCTCTCTTCCATCTCTTGTATTCTGTTGGTGAAGCTTGTATCTACAGCTCCTTGTCTCTTCTTTTGGTTTTCTATATCCAGGGTTGTTTCCATGTGTTCTTTCTTGATTGCTTCTATTTCCATTTTTAATTCCTTCAACTGTTTGATTGTGTTTTCCTGGAATTCTTTCAGGGATTTTTGCGATTCCTCTCTGTAGGCTTCTACTTGTTTATTAATGTTTTTCTGTGTTTCCCTAAGTGTGTTCATGTCTTTCTTGAAGTCCTCTAGCATCATGATCAAATATGATTTTGAAAATAGATCTTGCTTTTCTGGTGTGTTTGGATATTCCATGTTTGTTTTGGTGGGAGAATTGGGCTCCGATGATGGCATGTAGTCTTGGTTTCTGTTGCTTGGGTTCCTGCGCTTGCCTCTCGCCATCAGATTATCTCTAGTGTTACTTTGTTCTGCTATTTCTGACAGTGGCTAGACTGTCCTATAAGCCTGTGTGTCAGGAGTGCTGTAGACCTGTTTTCCTCTCTTTCAGTCAGTTATGGGGACAGAGTGTTCTGCTTTCGGGCGTGTAGTTTTTCCTCTCTACAGGTCTTCAGCTGTTCCTGTGGGCCTGTGTCTTGAGTTCACCAGGCAGCTTTCTTGCAGCAGAAAATTTGGTCTTACCTGTGGTCCCGAGGCTCAGGTTCGCTCGTGGGGTGCTGCCCAGGGGCTCTCTGCAGCGGCAGCAACCAGGAAGACCTGTGCCGCCCCTTCCGGGAGCTTCAGTGCACCAGGGTTCCAGATGGTCTTTGGCTTTTTCCTCTGGCGTCCGAGATGTGTGTGCAGGGAGCAGTCTCTTCTGGTTTCCCAGGCTTGTCTGCCTCTCTGAAGGTTTAGCTCTCCCTCCCACGGGATTTGGGTGTAGAGAACTAGGTTTTTTTTTTTTTTTTTTTTTTTTTTTTTTTTTTTTTTTTTAATCAGACATGTCTTTCATTTGCTTGGTTAGAGTTACCACAAGATATGTTAGTTTTTGAACTATTATGAAAGGTGTTTTTTTCCTTCATTTCTCTCTCAGTACATCTGTCATTTGTATGTAAGAGGGCTACTGATTTTTGTGACTTAATTTTGTACCCTGCTACTTTGCTGAAAGTGATCATCAGGTGTAGGAGTTTCAAAGTGAAACGTTTAGCATCACTTACATGTACTATCACGTCTTCTGCAAGTAGTGATACTTTGACTTCCTCCTTTCAAATTTGCATCCTCATGGTTTCCTTCAATTATCTTATTGTTCTAAATGAGAATCCAAGTACTAATATGGTAGTCATGGAGAGAGTGGACACCCTTGCCTGGTTACTGACTTTAGAGGAAATTTCTTGAGTCTCCATTGAAGTTGGTGTTGACTATGGACTTGCTATCATTTGCTTTTATTATATTAAGGTATGTCCACTGTATCTCTGTTCTCTCTGGGACTTTTGCCATTAATGATGTTGTATCTTGTCAAAGGTCTTTTCTACATTTAATGAGATGATCATGTAGTGTTTATCTTTCAATCTATTTATATGTTGGATTACATTTTTTATGTATGTATATTGAACCATCCATGAATCTCAGGGATGAAGCCTACTTGGTCATGGTGGTTGAATTTTTTTATTTGTGTTCAGTTTGCATGTTTTAGTCTTTTTCTTCTTTTTAGAATCTTTTCAACTATGTTCATAAGGGAAATTGATCTGTAATTTTCTTTGTTGGGTCTTCATGTGGCTTCAGTATCAGAATAACTGTGGCTCATAAATGAATTGAGCAATGTTCCTTTTGTTTCTATTTTATGGTACAAATTGAGGAGTATTGGGGTTAATTCTTTTCTGAGAGTCTGGTAGAATTCTATGCTAAATTCATCTGATCCTGGGCTTTGGGGAGTTGGGAAACTTTTATTTACAGCTTCTATTTCACTAGGGATTATAGGTCTGTTCTTGATTTGATATTGTTAGGTGGTATATCAAGAAAACTATTTTTTCCTAAATTAACCAATTTGGCAAGGTATAGATTTTTTTAAATATATTTTATATGATTCTTTGGATTTCCTTGGTGTCTGTTTGTTGTCATGCCCCCTCTTTTATCTCTAATTTTAATTTGTATAGCCTATATCTACCTTTTAGTTAATTTAGTTAAAGGTTTGTCAATTTTATTGATTTTCTCAAAGAACCAATACCTCTTCCCCATTGATTCTTTATATCATTTTGTTTGTTTCTTTTTAACTAATTTCAATCCTGAGTTTGTTTATTTCTTCCCATATACTCTCTTTGGGTATTATTTCTTCTTTTTGTTCTAGACCTTTTTCCAGTGTGCTGTTAAGCTACTAATATGAGATTTTTCACATATACAGTGTAGTCCCTTACTGCTATGAACTTACCTCTTAGAATCACCTTCCTTCTGTCACATAAGTGTGGTTATGCTGTGACTCTGTTTTCTTTCAGTTCTATGGAGTTTTTAAATTCTTTCCTAATTTCTGTCTTGACTCATTTTTCATTTAGTAGTGAATTGTTCAATTTTTCCTGAGACCGTAAGCATCCCGTTGTTTCTGTTGATATCAAGATTTGATCTGTGGTGGTCAGACAACATGCACAGTATTATTCCAATTATTTTCTATCTGTTGAGATGTGCTTTGTGTTTGCACATGTTGTCAATTTTGGGTAAAGTTTCATGAGCTGCTGAAAATAAGGTATATTCTTTTCTGTTTGGGTGAAATGTTGTAAAATATTCTAGATACAACTGGTTTATGATGTCACTTGGCTCTACCATTTCTCAAGTTTTTTTTTTTTATCTTTTTGTGAGAGTGGGCATTGATGTCATCCACTATTACTGTCTGAGGGTCAATATGTGATTTAAACTGTAGCAATATTTCTGTTATGAACTTGAGTATCCATCGGCTTGGTGTATATATAAGAATTACAATAATCTCTTGGTAGAATTTTCCTTTCTTGAAGACAAAGTTCCTTATCTCTTCTGGTTAGTTTTGGTTTAAAGTCAAACTTGTCAGATATTAAAATGGCCTTGCTTCTTTGGTCTCTATGCTTGGAATATCTCTTTTCCATTCTCTTATGCTGAGGTGATGTCTATTATTGATGTTTAAATGTATTCTTAGATACAGCAGGATGGATCCTCCTTTTAATCCATTCTATTAGTCTGTGTCCTTTTATTGAGTACTTGAGGTCATTGATTTTAACAGTTTATTACTGCGCAGTTTTTCTGACTCCCATTGTTTTGCTATGGTATGTTTTTTATACCACTTCTTTTGATTTGCTGATCTAATTATATTTATTTTTGTGTTTTCTTGGGTATTATTAGCCTTCTTGGATTGAATTTTTTCTTCTATTGCATTCTGTAGTGGCAGACTTATAGATAGAAATTGCTTAAATTCTGTTTTACCCTGAAATGTCTTTCCTACTTCATCTATTGTGATTGAAGGTTTTGTTGGGTATAGTAATCTGGGCTGGCATCTGTGGTCAATTAGAACTTTTAGAACACCTATCTAGACCATATGACTTTTAGAGTCTCTATTGAAAAGTCAGGTGTTACTTTAAGAGGTTTGCTTTTACATGTTATTTGATATTTTAATGTGAGATTTCTTTCATTGTTCTACATATTTAGTATTTTAATTTTTAAGTGACATGGGTCATTCCTTTTCTGGTCGACTCTATTTAGTTGTCTGTATGCTTCTTGTACCTTTATTGACACTTCCTTCTTTAGGTTAGGGAAATTTTCTTCAATGACTCTACTGAAAACAATTTCTGTGCCTTTGACCAGAGTCTTCTCCTACCTCTCTTCCTATTATTCATAGATTTCATCCTTTCATAGTGTCCCAGATTCCTTGGATGATTTGTATCTGGATATTTTTAGATTTAACTTTTTTTTTACCCAAGTATCCTTTTTATTTTATTTTCTCTATTTTATCTTCAATGCCTGAAAATCACTCTTTCATGACTTATATTCTGCTGGTGAAACTTACTTCTGAGGTTCTTGTTCGAGTTACTTCATTTTTCACTTCTAGGCATCTCTTAGTTTGGATTTTCTTTATTGGTTCTATTTCCACTAGAAAGTCTTCACCTCTTCGTTTTACTGTTTAATAAATAGATAATTAGTCCATCTATTAATTTATTCTTTAAGGACCTACAACCTATCCATAAATGTTATTTTTAAGATCCTTTACTTGTGCTTCAGTTATATTAAATTTCATAGAGCCTATTATGGTAGAGTTTCGGGGCTGTAATGGAAGCATTGTCCGATGGTTATTGTGTTTTTACACTGGTGTCTAGGCATCTGGGTTTGGAATAACTGTAATTCTATATGCTGTAAGCTTATCTTGCTTTTATTGGGTGGGTGTTCCCCACCCCCTTGGTTCCTGTTGCCCTCTCTGTGTCTTAGGAGAGTGTGTTGGCTGTGGACTGTGATGTAGGACATGCGTCTGAGATGAGACCAGTGTAACCACAGTTGTTTGGGGTTAGAATGTGTTTCTTGATATTGGGAGTTGACACTTGGAGATGGAGATGAAATAGAAAGGGATTGATGAAAGAGAAAACATGGCAGAGAATAGAAAGATTTGCCAGCAACATCTGCTTAGCCTCCTGGAAACATGGGCAGAGAGGGAGGAGAGGCCACAGATGGTAGTCTGCCACAGAGATAGGGATGAGATTGAGGGGTCATATTTAGAAAAGAAGGGAGAGGGAAGATTTGAATATCACCTACCTGCTTTCTGGGAGCAGTGGCAGTTGGATTCCTGAGGAATGCTAACAGGAGTTAGAGGCTGAGACAAAGGGATGGTGTAGTAAGGAAGGCTGTAGGAGACGATCCCACTGAAGATGGGGGCATAGAGGAATAGGAGAATCCAGCAGGTAGTCTGCTAAAGATTTGGGAATGAGACTAGAGGATTGAATTTCTAGGAAAAGAAACATTAAATATATCTTATTTGAATGACTCTATATACAATGAGATATATATATATATGTGTGTATATATATATATATATATATATTACTTGCGAGAAGTATATCTTTATTCACCATTCATTATACATAGACTATCTTAGGGTTTCCATTGGTATGAAGAGACACCATGGCCAAGGCAAACATTAACATTTTACTGAAACCAAGGATTGGTGGTATTCATTATCATAGGATACATATTCATCAAAATACCCTAATAGAAACTAACTTCAGACCTCAATCAATTTGAGAGTAGTCTATAAACTAACTCTTTTATATAATATTAGACCACCCAAGTTAGCAGGAACAAACCAAATACTCCTCTAGACCTAGACCTTACCGCTTCTTCTGAGATTTGAGTGTAGAAGGTGTTCTTGTCCCACATAGGGCTCAGAACCACACTCTTGGGTTATAATGATCTATATACCACAGTCATCTTCTGTGATGGCCCTCACGCCTCTTGGAGATAATTTTTGCAGAAGAGCCTCACTGACTGTAGGCTATATCCCCAAGGCACAGCATCTGGTTTGAAAGGGCAAAGGGTATTATTATGACTGCAATCATTTCTTTCCCTAACTGCCACTGCATCCGTATAAGCCAGAAACAATAAACAAGTGTCCCTACTTTCAATAGCAAAGTACTTTTCTTTTTTTTTTTTCAGTTTGGTGGAATATAGATTTTTTTTATTAACTTGAGTATTTCTTATATACATTTCGAGTGTTATTCCCTTTCCCGGTTTCCCGGCAAACATCCCCCTCCCCCCTCCCCCCTCCCCCCTCCCCCCTCCCCTTTCTTATCGGTGTTCCCCTCCCCATCCTCCCCCCATTGCCGCCCTCCACCCAACAATCTAGTTCACTGGGGGTTCAGTCTTAGCAGGACCCAGGGCTTCCCCTTCCACTGGTGCTCTTACTAGGATATTCATTGCTACCTATGAGGTCAGAGTCCAGGGTCAGTCCATGGATAGTCTTTAGGTAGTGGCTTAGTCCCTGGAAGCTCTGGTTGCTTGGCATTGTTGTTCATAAGGGGTCTCGAGCCCCTTCAAGCTCTTCCAGTTCTTTCTCTGATTCCTTCAACAGGGGTCCTATTCTCAGTTCATTGGTTTGCTGCTGGCATTCGCCTCTGTGTTTGCTGTATTCTGGCTGTGTCTCTCAGGAGCGATCTACATCCGGCTCCTGTCAGCCTGCACTTCTTTGCTTCATCCATCTTGTCTAATTGGATGGCTGTATATGTATGGGCCACATGTGGGGCAGGCTCTGAATGGGTGTTCCTTCTGTGTCTGTTTTCATCTTTGCCTCTCTCTTCCCTGCCAAGGGTATTCTTGTTCCCCTTTTAAAGAAGGAGTGAAGCATTCACATTTTGATCATCTGTCTTGAGTTTCATTTGTTCTAGGCATCTAGGGTAATTCAAGCATTTGGGCTAATAGCCACTTATCAATGAGTGCATACCATGTGTGTTTTTCTGTGATTGGGTTACCTCACTCAGAATGATATTTTCCAGTCCCAACCATTTGCCTACGAATTTCATAAAGTCACTGTTTTTGATAGCTGAGTAATATTCCATTGTGTAGATGTACCACATTTTCTATATCCATTCCTCTGTTGAAGGGTATCTGAGTTCTTTCCAGCTTCTGGCTATTATAAATAAGGCTGCTATGAACATAGTGGACCATGTGTCTTTGTTATATGTTGGAGTATCTTTTGGGTATATGCCCAAGAGAGGTATAGCTGGGTCCTTAGGTAGTGCAATGTCCAATTTTCTGAGGAACCTCCAGACTGATTTCCAGAATGGTTGTACCAGTCTGTAATCCCACCAACAATGGAGGAGTGTTCCTCTTTCTCCACATCCTCTCCAGCATCTGCTATTTCTGGACTTTTTGATCTTAGCCATTCTGACTGGTGTGAGGTAGAATCTCAGGGTTGTTTTGATTTGCATTTCCCTTATGACTAAAGATGTTGAACATTTCTTTAGGTGTTTCTCAGCCATTTGGCATTCCTCAGCTGTGAATTCTTTGTTTAGCTCTGAACCCCATTTTTAATAGGGTTATTTGTCTCCCTGCGTTCTAACTTCTTGAGTTCTTTGTATATTTTGGATATAAGGCCTCTATCTGTTGTAGGATTGGTAAAGATCTTTTCCCAATCTGTTGGTTGCCGTTTTGTCCTAACCACAGTGTCCTTTGCCTTACAGAAGCTTTGCAGTTTTATGAGATCCCATTTGTCGATTCTTGGTCTTAGAGCATAAGCCATTGGTGTTTTCTTCAGGACATTTTTTCCAGTGCCCATGTGTTCGAGATGCTGCCCTAGTTTTTCTTCTAGTAGTTTGAGTGTATCTGGTTTGATGTGGAGGTCCTTGATCCACTTGGACTTAAGCTTTGTACAGGGTGATAAGCATGGATTGATCTGCATTCTTCTACATGTTGCCCTCCAGTTGAACCAGCACCATTTGCTGAAAATGCTATCTTTTTTCCATTGGATGGTTTTGGCTCCTTTGTCAAAAATCAAGTGCCCATGGTGTGGGTTCATTTCTGGGTCTTCAATTCTGTTCCATTGGTCATCTGTCTGTCTCTGTACCAATACCATGCAGTTTTTATCACTATTGCTCTGTAATACTGCTTGAGTTCAGGGATAGTGATTCCCCCTGAAGTCCTTTTATTGTTGAGGATAGCTTTAGCTATCCTGGGTTTTTTGTTATTCCAGATGAATTTGCAAATTGTTCTGTCTAACTCTTTGAAGAATTGGATTGGTATTTTAATGGGGATTGCATTGAATCTGTAGATCGCTTTTGGTAAAATGGCCATTTTTACTATATTAATCCTGCCAATCCATGAGCATGGGAGATCTTTCGTGACCTTCAGGATAGTTCTCTGGGACATTTTGTGTTATTGTTTCATTTTTGTGTGTTTATATGCCTCTGTGTTTGTGTGTGTGTGTGTGTACATGCCTGTGTGCGTGTGAGTGTGTGCACACACTTTATAAAGCAAAAATGAAAAAAATTATCTCATTAATGAAGGCAACAGCTTCATGTATGCTTCATGAATATTAGCTGATTTAACAGTCAGTTCAACCAAGTATTAGTACACCAATCTAGAAAGTTCAATAAAAATAATTCAGAGATGATAGATAATGTCCAAGCTTGTGTGACTGCTCAGAGAAAAGGTAAAGATTTTAACTAGAGCCTACAAGTTTCATGAGGTTTCCACAACTGTATGAATGAAACTATACCTGTAAAATATCCCATGAAAGGTGGGCTTTCAACACACATCTTTGGAGTTAATTTTAGGAAACAGAGAAGAGCTTTGGAACTGGACTGGTGCATAAAATGATTTTTGACTGATGGGCAGCCACACCAGCTTTTCTATAGATGGGATACAACAACTCCACAGTGACTTTCTGGAGCTAAAGTAGCCAAGATCATGGCTAGTTTTCCTCTTAAACAAAACAATCTTCACTAAAAGGACTCTGCAGACTTGACTGGTGACCTATAATTTCTAATCCAGGACACACAGTTAACTCTAGGTCCAGAGACAGGTACTGGAATGGCTGGGATAGTATTATTCACAGGTCTTTCTACCAGACACGGAGAGTGTCATGGAACCCTGCAGTTAGCAATATTTAATTATTAGGTACGAAGGTTTCTGAGGATCATTACCATACAAATAATGGTTCAAATGTTCTTGTCAACAGTAACACAGTGAAAGCAGAAAAGATTAGAAACCAGAAGACAAAGAACAGGGATTTTAAATAAAGGTGTTAGGAAAGGAGGGAGTGGGAGTGAGGTGGGCAGCCAGCCATGGGCAGACTGACATTTTCTCTTCACCCAGTGCCTGACTTCAGATGCCTGGCAGTAGACGTCACCCTCATGCCCCTTAAGACTAGAATCACTGTCTGCCCTGCTGTAGTTGAGCCCAAAGGCCAAGTGCTTATTAACTAAAAACAATGGTTTCAGGTCAAGGCTCTGTGTCGGGCTGGAGGGCAGCTCAGGAGAGTGTTTGGTCCAGTGGTTTCACAGAGAAATTATAGATTCCTAGAGTTTCACAGTCCCAAAAGGTTCAGGATCATGTCACAAGTTGTACATGAAAATTTCACCTGATCGCAAGTCTCCAGTTGGTGTCTACGGAATGGTTACTCTTCACTGAGCATTCTGCTAGGTGCTACATAGATTTCATAAAGTATCTGCCCCTAAGTCATCAGCGTTACTATTCTCATTGTCTGAGAAGGGAGCTGAGTCTCAGACGCATAAAGAACTGTACACTGACTGACTGACTCAGCTAGTGGAGTTGATGAATGGCATAGCCAGCTTAGCCTGGCTTTTAAGCTGGCATATAAGCCCATAAATTGAGTCTTTCTTGGGACAAAGGATAGTAGACTAGAGCTTGAAACTGGATTCTTAAGTTTTATACTAAAATAACCCTTTTGTAAAAACAATAAGACAAAAAGTCGTGTCTGTATTTTTGCACACTGCAGTGTCACGTGTCATAAAACAACAAGGAATCCTCTTAATGCTTTTGATTAGGAGGCTAGTCATGACTAGGGCTAAATATTTTATTAGCTGAACACAGAAGGTAGAGAGCCATGGTCCTAATATTTTGTGTAAAGGGCAAATGACATCTCTGTAGCATGCAAGAAAAATTTGTGGTGTCTTTTGAAGTAAGGTCTTACTGTCTAGTCATGTCGGGCAACCAATAACAGTAGCCTATATTGATTTGGGTAACTGTGAAGCTTCTATGACCAACACATAGGGAACTAACCCATACTTGTCACTGAGATTTTGATTTGATAATCCAAACTGCATTTTCACCCATTTTTGGATTCCACTGTTTAAACTTCTTTTTAAAATCTGTGTGTGTGTGTGTGTGTGTGTGTGTGTGTGTGTGTGTGTGTGTGTGTGTGTGTGTGTACACATTCTCATGTATGTGGGTGCTGCTGGAGACCAGAAAAAGGCACCAGATCCTCTAGAACTGGAGTTTTAGGCAGCTGTGAGCCCACTGACCATGGATGCTGAGACATTAACTCAGGTCTTCTGTAAGAAAAGAAACACCTGAGCTAGCTCTCAAGCCTCAGATTCACTTGCAAAATTATTTGTTGTCTTACAAACTCATGGCATTCATATGGTTTCCTCATGGATCTATACTTTTGATTAATCTGCCCCTTTCTCTACCTTCCTGACATCACCTTGACTTAGACGATCATCCCCCAGTACTCGCCACCCATCCCTGATCTTCAGATCACATGGGTTTTATTATCCCCTTTTATTGTAATTTTCCAAGTTGGGTTGCAAAATCACTACTTCTTTCCAAAGCCTGTGTCTAATAATAATCAAGAAATGGACACCAGCCTTTTCCTCAAGGCAGATGCCAAGGATTCTCTCTAAGGACAAGGAAGCCTTTCCTGTCCATCTGCTTGATCAACAGTCCTTACACAGCCCTTACAATTTCTCTTTTTTTCTCAGTAATCAATGAAATCTGTGGTCATAGATTCAGGGTCCTAGAGCTTCAGGAGTCCATCACCCTATGTTCCCGTTCTGGATGAGTGCATTCCAGGCAAATTCCAAAATAACAACCTTGAAGAATGCTTGTCCCCTTTTATTTCCCAGATGTCACACAAGGAATGGAAAGTCCTTTCCAAGATGAACTTGGCTGTCTCATACACTTTATTCTAATTCCCAACATGATTTTCAGCTTGGAACTCTGTGTGTGCGGCATACTTCTGTCTCTGTCACAAATGCAGTTTCTGTCTTCTCGAGCTTCAACCATCAGTCTTATTACAGCTGGGTTAAAGAACTTTTCTTGAACCTGTGCCCCAGAACTAGAACTTTGGATCTATCCAAAAGGAGTGTCAGATAACACACACACACACACACACACACACACACACACACACACACACACACAGAGAGAGAGAGAGAGAGAGAGAGAGAGAGAGAGAGAGAGAGAGAGAGATCAAATTGAATGACAACTGTAGAAAGTGGCTTTATTATCATACTCTGCAGAGGGGAAAATGCAATAATTAAATAATTAAATCTTGGAATCAGATTTTTCTCTGATTAGGAGGAACTGGGATCATTTTCAAGCTGACTTCTTGCTTCATGAAAAACTTAGAAAATTGATACTTTAGGTCTGCTCATTAATTCACTCACAAGTTTGTTCATGAAATTATACACATATTTTACTGGGAAGCTTATTAATTTGACCTATTACTTTATAACTTTACTGTTACAAAAACAGCTTATGGGGGAAGTGTACAGCTGTTTCATTAAAAAGAGTATTGATTGGATGTCAGAATTGAAAGTTTAAAATAACAACAGCTAACATTTACTTAGTATATGCAATGTATGGCAGAGACATTTCTACATATTTAAGAAAGATTCACTCACTTCTTCCTATTAATTTATCCCTTTGAAGTCAGTCCTGTACTTACCCATCCACTCTAGCTTTAGGGTCTGAGTACACAGAGCAGTACGTGCTGTTCTCGTACACCCACAGTAATTAGTCTAAGCCCAGCAATCAAACCTCAAGAGTTCTATTCTTAAATCTACATGACCCAAAACATTCTTTTTTCAGATCTTCCATTCTCGAACCATGATTAATTTTGCTTCCCAAAGTCCAACAATATATGTGTACTAAGTGCAGGTTAAATGAAATTTGCATATTCACTCATTTCTAAGTCCGTTAACATACATTCGCTCTCTCTCTTTTTTTTTTTTATTAACTTGAGTATTTCTTATATACATTTCGAGTGTTATTCCCTTTCCCGGTTTCCGGGCAAACATCCCCCTAATCCCTCCCCCTCCCCTTCTTTATGGGTGTTCCCCTCCCCATCCTCCCCCCATTGCCGCCCTCCACCCAACAATCTAGTTCACTGGGGGTTCAGTCTTAGCAGGACCCAGGGCTTCCCCTTCCACTGGTGCTCTTACTAGGATATTCATTGCTACCTATGGGGTCAGAGTCCAAGGTCAGTCCATGTATAGTCTTTAGGTAGTGGCTTAGTCCCTGGAAACTCTGGTTGCTTGGCATTGTTGTACATATGGGGTCTCGAGCCCCTTCAACCTCTTCCAGTTCTTTCTCTGATTCCTTCAACGGGGGTCCTATTCTCAGTTCAGTGGTTTGCTGCTGGCATTCGTCTCTGTATTTGCTGTATTCTGGCTGTGTCTCTCAGGAGTGATCTACATCCGGCTCCTGTCAGCCTGCATTTCTTTGCTTCATCTATCTTGTCTAAGGACAGACCTGTGTCAAGTATTCAAAAAACACGAGGTCATTTAATATTGCAGCAATGGTCAGAAACCGCCATGAAATATGAAATAATCCCAATGACTATTATCACCTCCTATGTAGATGTTAGTTCAGTTCACATCATTCACAGGCTAGATTTAGCTTAATGTCTGCTGAGATTCCTGTTCATAGTCATTTGGAAAGTAAGTCTTATTAGCCACCATTTTTTACAGAGCAGGAAAGTCAGCACTGCTCAGGTAACTGAGATCATGTTCCTTGGTCACATGTAGCAGAAACAGAATGACTAAAATTCCTTCCACCGGGCTACATAAGGCTACATTAATGAGTGTGTGTGTGTGTGTGTGTGTGTGTGTGTGTGTCTGTCTGTCTGTCTGTCTGTCTGTCTGTCTGTCTGTCTGTGTATATCTGTATGTGTGTGAATGTGTTTGTGTCTGCCTGTGTGCATGCAAGCATGTGTGTGTGTGTGTGTGAGTGTATTTATGTCTGTGTGCCTATGTGCATGCAGGCATGTGTGTGTGTGTGTCTCTGTGTGTGTGTGTCTGTGTGTGTGTCTATGTATGTGTGAGTGTGTGTCTGTGTATGTGTGTGTGAGTGTGTGAGTGTATTTATGTCTGTGTGCCTGTGTGCATGCAGGCATGTGTGTGTGTCTCTGTGTGTGTGTGTCTGTGTGTGTCTATGTGTGTGTGAGTGTGTCTGTGTATGTGTGTGTATGTGTGTGTGTGTCTGTGTGTGTGTCTATGTGTGTGAGTGTGTCTGTGTATGTGTGTGTATGTGTGTGTCTGTGTGTGTGTGTCTGTGTGTGTGTCTATGTGTGTGAGTGTGTCTGTGTGTGTGTGTGTGTGTGTGTGTGTGTGTGTATTTTCTATGATTTGAGATGGAATGTCTGCCTCAATTCTTTTCTTCTAAGACAGGCTGAGCAAACTGCTTTGGTGCTTTGGTGTCATGTTTATAAAGTAGAGATAAGTTGACCAAGAAGCAGAAGGAACCACCTCAATTCTTCTTCACCTTCTTACGAAAGCTGAAGGATGTCCAAGGCTCCCAGATCCTCCTCTGAAGTTGGCCTCCTGGGAAATTTCCAGAGTAATCTACTTCCCAAACAGTAGGCAAGTTCTTCATGAATGAGGCTGCACTAAGAGCACTTGTCTCTGTTTTAGTCAATTCAGACTGCTACAGCAAAATGCTACAAATTGAGTAGCTTATGATGGAAATTCATACCACAGTTCTCTAGAGCATGGAAGTCCAAGGTTGGGACACTAGCAGGCTAGTCACTAAGGGACATTAATTTCTTGGTCCATTGCGATGTTCTTTGTGGGGAAACAGGATAAGCCTTACTTGATAAGAACACTAAGTTCCAGCTCCGTGACCTAATCATAGCCCCAGAGGCTTCACTTCCCAACACTGTCATCTTGTGAATTAGGATGTTATGATGGGGAAACAGTAGTCAAGCATTTCTGTCTGTGGACATAGAATGGAAGGAGTGGCTGAACGACACCTCTTCTGTCCCACACGTAGGGAACAATCTCACATCCTCTCAGCCTGAAACAAAGTCACTGGAGCAGCCTGGCTTCATCTTCACAGGCATTCCTGAAGCAGCCACTCCTTTCTTGGACTAAGTCTGGCTAGGGAAGATGCAACTAGCCACACATGGCCATCTTCTGAGATGAAGTGATACAAACTGGTATTATTTTATGGGTAGTTTATTGCAAATTTCCATGTCATTTTCTATTTTAATGCAAGCTTGGAATAGTCAGTAAATGTTACCTTTATCTAATTTTCCATGTAAATATGAAATGATAGGCTTACAAAGGTCTTTTTTCAGCCATATTCTTAATAGTACCTAGGTGACAGGATTAAGTATCTCATGCATAGCCCTAGACATAAAATGGATGACCACCTCTATGAAGAAAAACTGGCCATTGGTTGCAAAAAATTTAAGAAGTGACCAATTTGCAACCTGCTCAACTTGGATCCTGACAACTGAACCTGTGTCCTCTGGGAGGGTTAGACATTTCAGAGATGTGCCCTCATGCCATTTGCCTCTCCGACACTGTTCTTGTCACTCATGCAAACACCCACACCCCTAACTACTGCCAGAATACACATACTCTGCGTGAGAGAATATATGTAATAATCCGCTCCCACTTCTAAATGCATCTGGACATTTTAGGCAGGTACTTTAAATGTATCATCTCCATATACCTTCAGACTGATACAACTCTCCTCACACACAAAAACTGGAAAAAGACTATGTAATGCAGGAATACCAAGTAATCCCCAAATGAAACAAACGCATGTACCCCCAGCCAGGCTGCGGAACAGAGGACTGTAAGGACAATTCTAGGTTTCTGACTACCACAGTGCAGTGCAGTCAAGCTGAGAACAGAACTACTTGTTCCAAGGGAAAACATGAAAGAAATGAACCTCTTTTGAGGGCTCATTGTAGTCAGCGTTTTCTACACTTAGAGAAAGGTAAGCTTGCAGGGTTATTTGCTAGCTGCATCTAAGCGAGGGAAAGTTCACAAGGCTTTTGAACTCTCGCTGGGGGCCGATGTAGGATTTGCACTTAGGATAAAGGATGCTCAGACCAAGTTCAGATGACCAAGTTCAGGCTCACACAGACTACTAGGCAGAAGCTCACTGTTCCAATAGCTCTCCCATATAGCCCCTGGGATACTATGCTATGATTCACTCATACAAGACACGCTTGTCTTATTTCCATAACAAATGAATATGAATTTCAATGTTCATGCCCTCAATTCCAAGTATAGTATCCAAGACCAAAATATGCTCAAATAAATATTGGAAGGATGAATGAATAGCTGTCTATTTCTGGGAAATATTAACATTTTTCAATTCCAAATACTTATGCAAGCTTTTATTGAGTGGATTCTTCCAGATATCTCCTACCAAATTCATCTCACATAGTGGTTTACATCAATTTGTCATAGCCCAGGTCCCTTCAATCAAATATCTTCATTTTACATGAGAATTTCAAAGCATATAATGCCTCTTTTCACTAATACCTTCCTGTAGAATGTCAGCTTTAGTAGGTAAATTTCCTTTGTGAAATGCAGCCCCAGAGTAGGCCTGAAACATCCAGTCCTAGGAAGGTATTTTTAAAGGGTCAAAGCAAACCTTAACTTACCCCCATGGTGCTGAAAGATAAAATTCAGGAAACTGCTTTAATTTCTTGACCCTTCTTTTCATACACTAGTCGAAACTCGAGTCTTAAATCATATGTGGTTTCATAAAAACAGTAATTATAGGGTTATTTAAAAGAAAATGAAAATCAAGAAAAGGTGATGTTTGGATTAGAGAAATCACTCAGTGCCTTTGAATACTTTCTCCCCTGAAAAGTAGCCATTATTAACTTTTAAAATTGTTTCCTTAAAATCTTCCCTCCATTTTAAGAATACATATATCTCCCAGATACTGTGATGTGTCCTATTCTAAGACTTCCACTTCAATCCATCTTATTCCAGGAGAATTCTAGCTCTACTGGGCTCCTGATCCCATTTGCCTGGGTCACAGTCTTCTTCCACATTAGATTGTATAAATATTTTCAGCGCTATGCTTATACGCTTTTTCCCTTGGGCACCTCATTGTGTTTCCTGGAGATAACAAAGCCGCCTCTTAGAAAACCAACTTCTGAGAGCTGGAGAGATGCCTCAGCAGTCAGAAGCACTTTGTTGCTCTCACAGAAGACCTGGATTCAGTTCCTAGTATCTATATGGTGGCTTATGACCATCTGTAACTCCAGTTCCTGGGGAATCAGATCCCCTCTTTTGCCAACCGCAGATGCTGTTCATGTGTGTGATACGGTTACATATGCACAGGTAAATCACTCATAAACATACAGTTTTAAATACTTTTTTCTTTATTTCAAGTTGAATTTCCCTTGTCTACGTTTTAAAAACAAATCCAATTAAACAGCTTCACATGGCCAAGTTTGCTGGCTCCTTCAATGCCTTCTTCCTCTCTCTCTAAATGAATATTAGTTTTCTTCTTGCTGGTTCGCTTTTGTTAGCTCAGAAGTTTCAGTTGCAATCTCCCAGTCTTCTGATTTGTATTGGACCCAGGCTCTCTCATCATTATCTTTCTCAAATTACTCTTATTTTCATGGGAAACAGAGTCTAGTGGCTAAGAAAGATACACTGGAGTGACATCTTTGAGATGTTGCTTCTCTGAAGCATGCTTTCAGTATACTTACTATTGACCAGAAAATAAACTCTGCTATGAGAAGAAAATTTTAAATTGAAAATTGCTTCAATTTATTTTTTGAAAAACGTTCTTTCTGTGTAGCCCTGGCTATCCTGAAATTCAATATGTAAGACTAGGCTAGCCTCAAACTCTCCGTGATCTGCCTGTCCTTTACTGGCAAGTCCTGGAGTTATGCCTGTGTCACAATGATTGACTACTTCAAATATTTGAAGCCAAACATTATTCTATATCCTTAGAGCAATGGAATGGTTTCTCACTCCAACAACACTCTCATGCTTGATCTATTTTAGATGTGAAAGCTTCGTAAGAACATTTTATTTCTTCTTTTCCTTTTATTGAAAATAGATTTCTTTTCCTCATAAAATAAGTCCTGATTACAGTCCCCTACCTGCTCCTTCCAGTTTCTTCCTAGCTCCCTCCTATCTAGATCCAACCTCTTTCTGTCTCTCATTAAAAGACAAATGGGCTTCTAAGTGATAATAAAAAAAAATAAATATAATAAGATAAAACAGAAACCAACCCATCATTATCGAACAACGCAAAAGTAAAAGAGGCCCCAAAAGACACAAGAAACAGATATAGATGCAGAGATCCATTCATTCACACATTCAGGAGCCCCATAAAACACTGAATGGGAAGCCATAATAGATGCCCAAACGGTCTGTACAAGAGGAGAGAGAGCGGGGACGGGAGAGCGTGTAAAAATAAAAATAAAATTTAAAAAGGAATTTAAAAAAAAACCCTGACAAAACATTATGAGACAAGTAAACTCCACGGATGCTATTGAGTTTGTTTTCTGTTCAACATCTTCGCTGGGCAGGCAGCCTACCAATAAGAGCAGTTTGTATGTCCAGTGAGACTTGAAGAAAACTAAATTTCTATTTGCAAGTGGATCTCATTGGAAGTAGCTCTTCACTTCTTTTAGCTCTATGGCTGCAAACTCTGTGCATGCTGCATCATTCTTTGTGAGCTCATAGGAGCATCAATCCTACTAATTCAGAGGCTTTCTTTCCTTGATGTTTGTCTTCCTCTCTGGTGTAGGAGGAACTTAGCCAAGAATGCCCAGCTACTACCTTGGCACATGCGCAGCTGATACTTCTTCCTAGAGCCAACCTGTAATCTGCTGGCCTGGCTAGAGACTGCTGACGTTATATCAGGCGATGGAGTGAGCCAATGAGAAAGAGAAATTATGACATCTGGCTACTTGAAGGAGAATGAGATGCTGGGAGTCTGGTATAAAGGTTTGCCTAGTTCCTGCAATAATAAAGGGGCCTGCTTTTGCCACTTGCCTGACTCCTGGAGACTGTTATACTGTTATTGACGCAACAACTTCTTACACCCCCACCCCAGGGTCCTTGTCAGGGTCACAAAGATCACTTTGGATCTCTGGGTCTTACATTCTTTTGGCCTCCTCTTTCCTTCCACTTTGACATGTTGATTCATGTTACCCTTGCTCAGCAAACATTTAGGCATGTTTGTAAGACTTTATGGGGTTAGAGTCTGAGTCTACTAGGAGACACAACCTCACAGAAACTCCTCAGTATTCTGTCTCTTACAGTCTTCCCAACCCCTCTTTCACAGTGTTCCCTGAATCTTGAGTATACCAATGTTTTCTAGAGGTATCAGTTAGGACTCGCATTTTCATTGGTTATGATTTTTTTTAACTAGTCTTCTTCTCTTGCACAGAGATGTTTCCTTGGCTATACTTATCTGTGGATATCATGGCAAATACTCAGGATGGGGTTTCAGATTATGCTGTTTTAGTAAAGTGGTGGTTATAGGCTTTCTTCCAAGATCCATGACTTCACTAGCACAATGTAGTTGCCTAAGTTTCTGGTGGCAGGCATATTTCCTTCTTGTTGAGCGGGTAAATTAGATAATTGTTACTTACTGCCAAGGTGTCTGTGCCACTACTGCCACCCAAAGTTTATCTCGACATGCTTGTCCTTGTTATGGTTCATAGAAGTCATAGTTGGGTAGGACTGTGGTTGTTGTGTTGGAACAGTTTTAAGAGGTATTAAAGCTTCAAACATTCAGTGCCAGTATTTTTAAATTGTATAGTCACTCAGTATAAAGAAATTTTTTAATTTCTTCAGAACCTACTTTTTCACAACTGAGGTTAGAAAGAGATTTACAAAATACTATATAAAGATAAAAAGAGAGGGGCCTGCTATAGCATTGCTACAGAAGACTGGAACGACAGTAGACCTCACTCAGTTCAGCTTAATTAGACAAATGGCTTCCAAATAACTTCACTAATACAGTCGCTCCAAAAGCTCAAAGAATTCTTTCTTCATCTCAGATCCACTAGATCATAAATCCCTTAGGAATAAAGCCCAAGTCTACCTGTTTGTTATTTTTTAAAGTTTCCATAATGACCATAAGCGCCAAGTTGGCAGACTACGTGTTGACTGCATTGCTGCACCCTTAACCCTTCTCAGGTGATGGTGACGAAAGGCTCTTATCTGCTTCCCACTGTACTGATCCCTGCAGACTAGCTTGTTTGTAATTTGGAACAGAGGGGAAGATTGCATCTGGGTCAGAGGTATGTTGCATCACTTTGTTATTGGATGTGCCCATAAAGCCACACCATGTCTCCTTTGCCTTAAATTTTCTTTGTCTTGGACCAAGAATAAAGATCGGTGCCTTTGCACCGATATTGCACTTTATTTTTGCTAGTTCCGCCTCGTCTGATGCCACCATTTTCCTTTTATTCAGGGATGCCCTCTCCAAATGAACATATATTGCATATTTATAGAGTGGTCTTCCAACTTTCTATTATTACATAGGTTAGCCTACCTCCCTGTCCTTCTGTGAGTATTGTAATAATAAATGGGAGTATGGAGATGACTCCTTCCAGAAAACTGTGCTATATAGGACAGATCAAGAGGTTCAGTGAGATTCAATAGCATCCCTGTCACATCTAGTAGCCCACCAGCTAGTTCTTAGAAACTTGAATGTGGCATTCATCAATGACACTTTCGCCTTCTTAAGTCTTTAAGACAAAACATACACAAAGAATGTAAGGGAGAATAATTCCAATACAGGTACCGGCTGCTCATTTTATTCTCTCCGTCTTGCGCTGGCTAAAACTCTGAGGTGTTAGGTATTAGTCTGATCTTGAAATGCCATTAGGAATAAACTACCACAGCAGATAAAATTCTTGAGAATCAGATCCTTATGTAGAACAGTGGGAGGAAAGTGAAATACCGTTATAGCCCATGGAACAGCCCTGGGTCTTCCTAATTGTAGAGAACAGCATACATGTAACCTCATGTCTGCCCTTCATTCATTTGCCAGGCAAAATTCCAAAGACATGAAGTCAAAATTGTCAGCATGTGAAGCACAACTGAATTGTAATTCCCTTTGCTACACATAAAAGGGGTCAAAGGTATAAAACAGGCCAGGCTTAGAAATAAAAAGGTACACTGTCATATTGTAAGGAACTTGACTTAGAATAGAGTCCTTGTGAAATGACACTTTCAACGACCAATTCAGACTCAATGAAAATACTGGATAGTATTTGTACCGGCATGGCCTCTTGAAGCACATCCAAAGAAATTGCTTGGATTGCCTCTGTGAGCATAATTGTTTATTCTTGGAATTGGAGACCTGTCCTCTCTATGCTCACACTCAGACATAACACCATGCAGCCACACACAGGCTTGGAAGCAGCCAAAAGGGAAAAAAGTGTTTTTCTCTGTAGGCCAAATCCCAAGGCAAAGCAGTTATGGGAACATGCCTAAATGTTCTAACTTCTGAGAACAGAGGCCTCAAAGGGACAGGATCATACATGCTGTGGGCCATGTACAAAAACATCCAGGAGCCAGCAAGAGTAACAGGCTGCCTGGGAGAGCCTTGAAATCAAGGTCACACTGAATGTGGGACTGATAATTTGAAAGTCATTGATGTATAGGGCTGCTGTCTACTTCTGAGGTTGAGGGAATAGGTCAGAAACTGTTGGGAAGTGACAGAGTCTTGCTCTGTCTACTTGTCTTCACAGTGTCTAATACAAGGGAGACCTGCCCAGGTGTAACGACAAACAGGTCAACACGAGGCAGGTGTGGACTCCTAACACAGTGCTCTTTTAGCCTGGGATGGGAGAGTGCCTGAGTGCTTCCAGGACAGATGGTATTTAGAGTCTCTCAGAACCTTGGGGATCCAGTCAATGTCAAGTATTTACAGAATCAAACTCCCAAATTAAGGAATTAAATAATGGCAATATTTTAACATCATCTCTTATTTTAGCCACTAAAAGCTAAGTTATATATGTATTAAAGAATTTAGGTCTGAGAGTAGTCTATCATCCATCCCTTCAGCTTGGTCCTCACTCCCTGTTGGATGGGCTGAGATAAACAGTTCAACATTATGGGAACATCCAGGCATGAGAAAGCTAGAAAAACAATCAGACTCTCAAAGCTGTGAACTGAGATTTTGATATAGAATTTCACATTTCAGACATTTTCTTCAGTCATTACACACACACACACACACACACACACACACACACTCACACATCACACATAAAAAGGTTTGAAACAGTTTTAAAATTTTTCCCATGTCTTTCCTCACATATGTTCACCAGTATAGTTTCATTTACCAAATATCTATTAACTATGCAATAATTTATGTAAAGAAACTATCCATTCTCCCAAATTTCAGTTCCATTAATAGGGCATCATGGTCCACCATAAAACCCACCATGGTCACACATTGACTGGGTCCTCCCTTTCTGCAAGTTAATGTTATATTCTGCAAGGTGAGATCCTAGAGTTCAGAATACATTTTATATCCCTCCATCATGAATTCTAAATAGACACTGGCTGCGTACTAACAGAAGCAAAGGTGGATCCTGGCCTCTTTTAATATGAAATCAAGACGGAAACCCTCATGAACAGACAGGGACCTTTGGGTGCCCTGCCTGAAAGCAATGGAGCTGTGTCAACACGTGAGCTTTTTCTGGCTCCCCAGAAACCAGAGCAGTTCCTCCCCCAGTGATTTTGTGTGCAAGGCTGAGAACATGAATCTTGGATGCTGTTTCAGAAGGAACCATGAGCCATTTATTCTTAGTCTGAAATTGGCAGGCTTTCTATTTTGGAGAATGTTTAATAGGAGTAGCTGAGGAACCAGCATTAGAGATTATTTTCTCAGTGTGGGGTTAGATGTGTAATGCATATGTTTGCCCTGAGGACCCTAAACCACATACTGTAAAACTTTGTTAGAATGCCTCTTTGCTATTAACATTTTCCTGGGCCTATTGTTCATTTCTGCTAGGTCCAGCCTAAAGTCTGCACAGCCATGTTTCCCTACAGACCGTTATTTTTGTGCTGATTAATTAGCACAACCAATATCTCCGATATGAAATCCAAACTTTAGTTACTTAGTTTGGCTGAAAAATCTGTTTTCCTAATTATTGACTGTTTTCTGCTACTTTAAGTCCACCACCTAAGTTCTTGGACAGAGCGAGCTTGTGGGAGCTGGGGAGGTCTCCAATGGCAACAGCCTTGCACACTGAATACTAGAGTGGGAGGAAGGGACTGCAGCTGTCCCTGTCACTGAGGATTTGGGAGGAAGTAAGAGAAAGACAGGAGGAGATTTGTAGGATAGACTTGAAAAGGAAAAAAGACCAAGACCTTTGACAACACTGCCACAAGGGCCAACCCTCTGCAGTTACCAAGGCACTTGCACACTCTTAAAGAGAACACAGCCTTCATAGGGGTTCTGTGAGGAGAAACATGGGCACATCTGCCAAGAAACACTGCGTGTGTCTTGTTGCTTTCCCCTTATGTTTTTGATTGTTTGGATTCATTCCTGAATTCCCAGAACTAAGGTTTTATTTCTAATTTGATAGGAATTTTGGAAGATTGTTTTCTTATTATTTCCAGTATTTCGAATTTACATTGATTTCTCTGATTATTTACATGTGGTAATACAAATATACAGATGTAAATACGTATATACACATGCATATATGTAACATGGTGTATGTAACATGTAAATACATACATATAGTCTCCCACCATCTCAGTCTCCATCAGGGTAGGAAGGACAGGGATGGTCACCAATGGCCAGCATAGGTCCTCAGCTGTGTTCACTGTGACAGTTTAACAACTAAGGAAGAAAGAGTGAGAATCCATTGGGAGCACAGGACTAAGACTGAAGTTCAGAGTTTATGTAACTCGAGAATATGTCAGACTCCAGATACTCATGAAAATAAGATATGAAGCAAAATCTGTCTAAAAACAACAAAAAAGAAAGAAAACAGTTCTCTTAATGTTCTTTTTTTTCAGAAAAGCAGTTTTACAGTATACATGTGCATCAGACCATGTATTGTCTCTTGTTTGTTTATTTGTTTTGAGGTGAGGTCTCATTCTACTACAGTGGCTGACCTGAAACACTCTATGTAGACCACAATGGCCTTGAACTCTCAGCCCATCTCCTCTGCTCCTCAGACACTAACACTAAGGCTTGATCCACCAGACCCAACACAGTTATACAGTATGGCTCGTAAGAAGGTGGACACACACTTGTCATCTGAGCTTGGATGTCTGTGAGGGTGAAAGGCTCACTAGTCAGAATTATGTTGCAACCACAGGCATTGCACAGCAGACATCGTGAGTAAAATGGAGTAAGTGGTTATCTATGCTATTTAAAACATTTCTAAAGACATATTTATTTTTATGTGTATGGTTATCTGCATGCATGTGTGTATCACATGTGTGCCTGGTACCCTTGGAGGTCAGAAGAGGATGTTGTACCACCTGGAACTGGAGTTATAGATGGTCATGGTCGGTTCTGGGGATTGAACTGGGATTCATTAGATGAGCAGTTAGTGCTCATAAATGCCGAGCCATCCCTACAGCCCATCTTCTGGTATTAATAATGTAATAAACCTCTGCAACGATAGCGCCAAAAATCATTTTAGTATCTTTGTACTTTTGTGAGTAGTTCAAGGACAGCACTGTTGTCACTTACCTCAGCTCCACGGTACCTGGATCTTGGCTGGAGATGGTGGGATGACTGGCCTGGGGCTACAGCTCTGGTGATCAGCTGAGCTTATCAGGTATTCACCAAATGACTTTCACTTTGGATAAAATGACTAGTCTCTAATCATCAATGAAGGGAAAAAACTCTAAAGAAAATGTGCGCACACACATACATCAGTAAAAAGTGGGAGTCAATAGGAGCAAATGTTAAAATGCTAAGCCAGTAATGGAGCACCCCTCCCCCAAATCGCATCATAGGGTAAGTATAATTAAAATTTGAAAAATACTTCAATTGCAAATAATGATAAAATTTCCAACACAATGCCTAAAGTGAGTTCCAACTAATAACTTTTCTTGACTAAAACATCATCAATAGCTCTGCATAAAGCTATAAAGTTACCTGACTGTAAGGCAAAGAGAGGGCTAACCTTGCACTCTCTGCAAATGTGACTGTAACGGATGTGGCTCTCAGATAGCCCTGGAGAGCTAGACTTGTAGTGAGGCTGCGAACCTCAGATGTCTCTGGAAGCTGAGGCTCTGGAAAAGAAAGACGTGAGGCGTATACCAGGGACATCACCAAACACTGAAGAGGAAGGTGGATTCCCAGCTCTCATTCCTCATGCCTTTAGCATGAGATATTCCATGACCTTGTCCCTGACTTGTGTCCAGACTATTTTTCTTCCTTCCTACTCTCCCCTTCTCTGTTGCTTCTTACCTCTAAAATGTTCTGTTTAATTTTAAAGGCCCTGAGACATAGCTGTCTGCAGCTAAGAAGGAAGGGCCTCTCTCATTAAACAGGAATAAGTGTGTCTAACGACAACAGTAATTTTCTACACACTGCTGGAAGAATTCAAAATGAATATTCACAACAAGGACTTAAGAGGAGGAGTGCTTCAGTTTTAAGAGGTTTTCTGTGTTAGGCTTGGTGGATGAAGCCTTAGTGCTAGCACCTGGGGAGCGGAGGAGATGGGCCTCTGGGAGTTCTCCCATTCATACTGAATATACACGGATTTTTGTCCTGCTTTCGTATAAAATAATTCACCAGCACTTACACTGTATGGACATTACAATAAAGTAATGTAGACAGGATTTTAAGATTAGAGCAAGATATGATGGGTTTTGTGAGTGGTATGGCAGATTATATAAGAGACTCCACATTTGCTATCTATAGAATGTTTCTAGAACAAACTCACGAAAGACACCAAGGGGCTCCTGCACATTTTAAAGCAAAAGCTCTCAACAGCTGAGGAGACCAGAATTCTATTCATATTAAGACACCTGGTAGCAGAATAAACAGAGGTAGGAAGACAGATAAATTTTGGGGAGGAGGGGTGCTTTCAAATGTTCAGTACCATGCATTATTGAAGGAACACATGCCAGTAGTTTCTAAAGAATAAACTTACTATTAGAGATGAGGATCAGTGTTGTCCGTGTTTACTAAATAACAGTAACTGCTTTGATAATCCATAGTTGAGTCTCAACTGCATACAGTGTTCCATTTCAATACCGTGACTCTACCCAGAAGTTATGACTCTTGACCCAGAGCACAGGTGAGAAGTCTGAAGACTAAAGGAGTCAGGAAGCTGCACGAACATCGAATGCTGTCCAGCAGAGTCGCCAGGACGCATGCCCAGGCATTGTGGTTGCAGAACCTGTTCTCTTAGTGTCTAGCACTTAATCTCTACTTTGGAATACAAGAGAAAGAAGAGTTTAAAAGTACTTAGAAGACCAAACACGAGGGGAAACAAATGTTACCTTGTAAAGAAAATGAATCGGTGCTTTCTTTTTATTCCTTTTGATGAACTTATTGATCTTCTGCTGCAGCCCAGTAAGTCATGCACACATGGCCAAATCAAAGATTCCTGGGCGCCTTTGCGGAGACTGTGGTACGCTGCTGCACACCTCTGCTCACTAGCAACATTCACTTCGATTGCATGCTAAGTACAGCTGCTGAGTACGCGGGCAATGTGCAGCCGTCCTTAGAGGCACTGTTGAGTACATAGGGCTTTGTAAGTGGTGCATCCTGGCCGGGGATATTTTAGGATTTTTTTTTCCTTTTACATGTTAAATGTTAAAACGGTCTCCTCGTGTTTCCTGTGAAAATAACATAGACATCATATCTCTGTATTACAATGACAAAGACAGTTCAGGAAATTCAATAGTTGAAGAAATGTTTTCACACGTATGGCTTGTTTTAAGTACAGTGTGCCTCGTCAGAGTAGGGCAAGGCTCCAATAATAGGAATCAGATGACATTTGTCATCCACAGGGGGAAAAGATAACTTTAGCATTTTTTTCCTCTTAAAGGATGAGCTCAACTTGAAAACAAATCTGTACTCTTCCCAGCAAGAGGAACAAGAACCCAACACCTTTCATTCCCATAGCCGGGGACCAGGGGTCTGGTGGCCAGAGCTGAAAGGCAGAGCATAGAGCACTTGGCTAAGAGAGACGCAGCTTCAGAAGAAGCTCGGTGTGCAGTTGAGCAGTAAGAGTTGCTGTGGGTGCCCTTCTATACCCATAAGCAGGGACTCGGTGCACTCCAACAGCTTCGGGTTTAGGGAGAATTCTTATCCCAGTTTTATAGATGAAACACAAAAACTGAAAAGCAAAGCAAATTTCTTCAAATCACAGATCTGGCGAGTGTTCCTAGGCAACTCGTACCCATGAGCACAGAGTTAAGCTACTTGTCCAAAGAGCGTTTATATTTTAAGGAAAATTCAAACAAAATATAAAAGATCAGTTGACATAAGCAGAAAGAAAAAATGAGGTAAAGTAGTTAGATTATTTGTAGATCCCAAATGAAGAAGAGAGATGTGCATGAGGAAAAAAAATCACCATCTTCCTATCTTGAATAATTGTAAACAAAGCATAAGGCAGGTGCCCATGCAAAAAAATTAGTAATAAATTTCAGGATCAGGGAGAGTTGAACCCACTGTGCTTACATTGGAAAGTGTTTCAGTAGTCTATACTTTATGTCACAGGGTGGATTCTATTACACTGTTTTCTCCGACTAAAATGCTACATTGTGATTCCATTCTTTCCAGCGATAGATATTCCCACTAGCCAAACCCTAGAGCTATTGAACAACAACAGCCAGTGAAAGTGTGTGTACACAGCAATGGAGGAGTGTGGATGGAAGAAGCATGTGTGTTCAGGGGAAATGTCTGTGTACCGCCGTGGAATATGGGCAGGAAAAGTGTGTGTGTGTGTGTGTGTGTGTGTGTGTGTGTGTGTGTGTGTGTGTTCATGCACACGACCGCGTGTGTGCGAGCGTGTGCGTGCAACCATTGACAAGAACTTCACGCATCCATGGCTATGAAGTACGGACCCAGGTCATTTCTCTATTTTCTGGAGTTCTGCAAATGCAGAAAGATTTCTGATTTGTTAATAGTTCCAAGCTTAATGCAAGCCTGCTATTCAGTGCAGTCTGCTTTTAAATGTGGATGGGTAAACAGTATCAAAGGCCTGTGTGTGGTGGAATAATTACCTTATTCACTGTAGTGATAGATATGATAATTAAACTGTAAAGAATTCAGAGGTGCCAGGAAAGAGCTATCAAAATCATAAACAGTAATTTAACAAAGCCTGAAATGAAGAAAAAATAACAACAGAGAAAAAAACCCAGGCTCAGTAAACATAATGGAAGGCTACAAAGTAGCCATTTTACTCAGTGACCACTGACACACATAATGGCGACACTCGGGTTCAGGGTGACTTCATGGATCCAGGTTTTATGGAGCACTGAAAAAGTAACTCTGTATTTTCAGTCTTTTAAAGAAAAGGAGACACAGGTGAGGTAATTTAAACAAAGTCTTTCTGTGAAATTGGGCCTTGATCACATGGCATTTCAGCGTCCTGCAAAGGCCGACGGCCATGAAGTCTAACTCCTCTCAGAGTTGGCAAGCGTTCTGCAGTCTGCTGATCTGCACATGCGCACAACTCTGGCTATTGTCACCACCCAGAGCAGCGCCAAGAGCAAATGTTCTTTTCTGTTCTTGTCGGTGGCATGAAGTCCTGAACTCTGTAACTAAATACTAGCCTTAATTTGAAGTTTTACATAGACGAGAAGAAGTTGGTTCTTTGGGGGCAAGCTTTCTAAGGACCTTTTCGATACTGCATAGCAGAAACCTAGCGCCTGCATTGCAAGCCTTGCTGGGGGAATTTAAATAGGAGCTCCAGAAACTAGCGTGATTTGGCAAGAGCACGATGGAGTGCGGTTGTGAGGTCCCACCAGCAACATATGCTTTCACTAAGCTGTGCTATGCGTTTCAGTCTGAGCTCTTTAAATGTTACTTTATATTTTCTACCATTATCATTCGGAACCCAAACCAAAGTAGTTAACTCTGAATAAAACTATCCTATTATGAAATTAGGCCTCATCCTGGGGGAATGGTATTTAAATGTGACCCCCCCCTTTTCCCCCTCATTCCACCCCCTCCAAACACAGCAAAAAAAGAAAGAAAGAAAGAAAGGGAAAGAAAGAAAGAAAGAAAGAAAGAAAGAAAGAAAGAAAGAAAGAAAGAAAGAAAGAAACTAAAGAGGGGAGATGAAGAAGTCTGCTTATGATTATGAGGTGAACTTTGAACCATGCCTATTGTTCCTGCCAAGAATTTCTGAATGCTAATGTAAAAAGATATATATATATATATATATATATGCATGCAAAGGTATTTTAAGAGTCTACTGTAAAGAACCAAGCTTTCTTCCTTGCTTCATTGTTAAAGATAATATGCCTCTCTAACAAAAATGCTTTCAAGATGTAACCATATTTTGAAATGAGTATCATAATACATCCTTTGCAAGCCTGGAATTTGGAAACAAAGGGCTCGCTTTAATCTGTTTTTCTTCTTACCTGATGAGCAGGGTGACAGCGGAGCTGGAGGACGTTCAGACATGTCCCCAGTCTCGTTCGCTGTCCTTCCCCTTTCCTCATCATGTGGGCCCTGACAGCCCTTCTTTCTGAAGCTCCATAAATTAAACAGGGTTAAGACTCTCAGCCCTTGTTCCAGCTCCAAAACAAGCCAAGACAAGAAAGGACCCCGCAGGTGATGGACAGACTTCCAGTCTCTCTGTTAAACCGGTAGGGCAGTGAAGCTCCCTACTTCCCTCCCATCTGAAGTAACAAGGAAGATTGGAGCCAAGGCTGCCTTTCTTATCCCTCCTTTTACATAGCTAACGGGTATTTCCAATTACACAAAGGGGGGCACTTTTTTCATTGTTAATTTCCACTGTGCTTCACAAATGCTTCTAGTCTTTCAGTGACATCTCCCTGGAAAGGTAGCCCTAAGGAACCTCAGCATGACAAAACCAGAAAGGGGGGGCTTGAAGCACAGCAGTGAACATGCCTCAAATTGACCAGCTGATCTTCTCCTGGTGAGATGTGGTCAGAATAGTGACTTGTGATTCTGTAAATAGATTCCCAAAGAGTGGCAACCAAGGACAACAGATACGACTTGTGTCTTAGTTTGCAAAGTAAGTATGCCAACGTAACCATGTGATTAAAGCCATGACAAGAGGTACCAGGAAGGTCTAGACAAATCATAGCTAATAGAAATGATCCAGTATATTTCATAAGGTCCAAACTGGATTTCCATTTGGGCTTCAAGAAAGTCACCCTAAGAAAGGCTTGGATTAAAATCCTCATCCCTCCAGACAAAGACTTGAAGATCTAGTTTACTCATAGACAGCATTAGTCACCCTAAACCCAGCTTCCCATTGTCAACACCTTCAGGACTTCAGAAAGATGGGCACTGTCAGGAGCCTAAGCCCATCAGCTTCTGTAGCACTCCCATAGAGGAAATGCAACCTCACACATAATAAACTCCATGCCTTCCAGGATGTATGCGGCTTACATAAAAGAAATTCTGAAAATTATTTTGGAGTTTCTCTCCTATTTTCTGCATGATTAATAGTGGTATCTATATCTAACAAAGATCGTTTACATATGAAACCTCTAGGCCCCTCTTCTTATTCCAGTCATACCAAGACTACTATGGAATTCAGCAAAATTTCTACACCACCAGGTTGCTTTGCATGTGATGGTGTCCAACTAAGTACAAGAAAAATGGGCAGAAATTGGTTAAAGTTATAGTTTTATGGGTTTAGATTTAAAATGACTTTTAAAGAGGAATATGTACAACCCTAACTCAACAATAGAAAGCCAAGGGAATAAAAGGCTTAGTTATGTATTCTCTCCCCTCCTGGTGAACCTATGCACATGGACAGCAAATTGAAAAGCTTCAACTTTCCCTGGTCTGAGTAGTTTAGACCAGAAAAGATTTCGAATTTTTTGAATTAAATGGATAAAATGATATAGTCAAATACATCCAACATTTTGCATGCATTATCAAAACCTTACAAAGACAACACTTTGAGAGAAATGAAAATGGTAGCCTGGTTTTACACAAGAGGATCTGGGGCTTAGAAATGTTCAACAAAGAGGTAAAGATTAACACATGACCTACAATTGAGACAGAAGAATACTCAGCCCTAAAGGGTAGTATATACTACTACCTCCCCTAAGGCTCAGGAATTATTGTGGAAGAGTGACCAGGAAGAACGGAAAAGCTAAAAGCAATGATTACCCTCTGGACACAGCAGGGCAGCTGCACACATGAACTCACAGCTGTTGTGACAGTAGGCAAGAGTCATGGAAACACAAGCTAGACCAAGTACCAGCATGGGCAGGGAAGTTGAATACCGAATCCTACCCATCCCTGAGGAGAAGTTGCCAAATTTTAGCATTTGAAAGAGGGGGAGACAATTTTCTCTAAGAATATAGCTCTTGGTAATTCAACCACAGTGCAATGAAAAACCACGCATCCAAAGATGTGGGCAGCACGAAGTGGTCTTGAAGGTTGAAAAAAATAAACACAAAGTTAAGAGGATCCAAAAGGGGGATGGATCTGGGAGGAGTTGAAGAAGAGGTGAATATAATTAGAAGCCCTTGTGCAAAACTCTGAAAGAGCTAATGAATAAAATAAAAAGTACTGGCTGGCAGAGCTATGTCTGACTTGAGACTCTCTTTACTCTTTCTAGACACAAAGATATTGAAAGTATATTTTTGCACAGACAAAACAGGAAATGATGAGATTCCGGATACCTCTCCAACTCTCTTGCTCTTCTATTAACTCTTCGACTTCAGCACTATCTATACAAAAGTCAAGTTGAAGGAGTTAGAACTTTGTGATTCCAAACTGTTCCCAATATTCTCAACTCTTATGAATCAGGCCATTACAACTTCCAAGAGAATAGCTTGAAATTCTAAGTTACAGTTGCTCAGTAAAAAGAGAAGAACTACTCATGCCATAATTTTTATTTGGAGTTGAAAATGTTGTCTTTGTAACCAGAAGTCCCAGCCACACAGGCAGGCAATCGCAGCACAGGCAAACAATCACACAAACCAAAAGACTGGTGTAAAGTGTCTCTGACAAAGAGCTGGTGGCTTTACAGATTAAAGATGCTTAAAGGACAAAAGAAAGGTAGGAATAAAGTGAAAATGTATTTTTAAAATGGAAGCATTATAAGGATAAACATAAAAAGAAACTAAATATTACAGGGCTGAAAACTACAGTATCTAAGTTGAAAAAATCAAAAGAATGATTCAAAGGCAGAGTCAAGCAGTGACATGAAAGTCCTTAAAGATTAAAAAAAAAATTTCTCCTAAGAAACAGAAAAAAATGCTTTTTAAAAACTGAACACAGCTTAAGGAACTCAGGAGACACCAACAGGTAGACCAATACATGCATGAGATAACTTTAGAAGGAAAAGAGAAATAGGGTGTAGAGTGTCAGAGAGAGCAATGGCTGAGGTAGTTGAAAACTAATAAAGACAGAATATGAAACTTTATGAAGCTCAAGAAACTACAAGCTACTGAAGACACATTATATCTAGACTTGTCAAAGACTGGGAGAATCTTATTTGAAATAAGAGTAGAACAGTTGTAAGACCCTCAAGAAGATTACCAATGGATTTCTAAAGATATGGTGGGCAGAGGTCAGAGGCTGAAAGAGTCAAGTTCTAAGTAAAAACGAAACTGTCAAACTTATAAACTATATATCCAGCAAACCTCTCCGTCAGGTATAAATGAGAAATTAAAACATTCCTTCATAAACAGACACTGAAGAAGTGCATTGCCTTTAGCCTTCCCTAGATGCAATGCACAAGAGACAGTAGACAGAGAAACTCAGAGCTTTCCAATCAATGAAAACTCAAAAAAAGCAGAGTTGAAGATACGGGTCTGCAGTCAAGAGCATTGGCTGCTCTTCCAGAAGGTCTAGATTCAATTCCTAACACACAGGTGAGGATTCACAATCATCTATAACTCTAGTTTTAGGGGGTCAAATGCTTTCTTGTACAAAACAGTGTCAGTGTACCCCAGGCACACATATAGTGCACAGATACACATTCAGGTAAAGCACACATTCATGTAATATAAATTTTTGTAAAGAGATCAATAAAGATAAGTACATACATGATTTTAAAAGCTAGTTCAGCTGGTGCCTGAACCTTGCTGATCCTGGCCCACAGCTCCCTGCTCCCAAACCCTGTAGGAAAGAGAGCTCATTGCCCAGATGTGTGGGCAATCCTGAGACTACAGGGCAGGAAAGACCATCACTTCTGCCCACCTTTGCCCACATCCCTGGCCCAAGAAGAAACTGTATAGGGCCTCTGGGAACAGGAAGATAGAGGCAGTCAAGCTGCAGGATCCATGAGGTCCAGACTGCACCCAGATCTGAACAGACCCGGTCAAACATCTCCCTGTACCCAAATCCCATGGGAGGGAGAGCTAGACCGTCAGAGGGGCAGACACACCTGGAAAACCAGAGGAGACTACTCTATATCCACATTTCTGCCTCTAGAGGAAAACACCTAGTGCCAACAGGGTCCCCTGCACACAGGGACCCAGAAGTAGGGGCAGGCCCTTCTGGTTGCTGCCCTCACGGAGAGCTGATACCCAGCCCCAAGGAGAAACTTCATACCAGAGGAAAGACCAACTTTTTTGCTCCAAGTGACCTGCCTAGTGGACTCAGGACACACGCCCACAGACAGCTGAAAGCCAGTGGGCAGGAACAACTACACTCCTGAAAGCAGAACACTCTGTTCCCATAACTGGCTGAAAGAAAAGAGGAAAACAGGTCTACAGCACTCCTGACACAAAGGCCTATAAGACGATCAAGCTACTGTCAGAAATAGCAGAACAAGGTAACACCAGGGACAACCTGATGGTGAGAGGCAAGTGCAGGAACCCAAACAACAGAAACCAAGACTACATGGCATCATCGGAGCCCAATTCTTCCACCAAAGCAAACACTGAATATCCAAACACACCAGAAAAGCAAGATATAGATTTAAAATCATATTTGATCATGATGCTGGAGGACTTCAAGAAAGACATAAAGAAGTCCCTCAGAGAAATGCAGAAAAACACAAGTACACAAGTAGAAGCCCTTAAAGAGGAAAAAAAATCCCTGAAAGAATTACAGGAAAACAAAATGAAACAGGTGAAGGAATTAAAAATGGAAATAGAAACAATAAAGAAAGCACAAAGGGAGACAACGCTGGATATAGAAAACCAAAGGAAGAGACAAGGAACCGTAGATACAAGCATCACCAACAGAATACAAGAGATAGAAGAGAGAATCTCAAGAGCGGAAGATTCCATAGAAATCATTGACACAGCTGTCAAAGATAATGGAAAATGGAAAAAGCTACTGGCCCAAATCATACAGGAAGTCCAGGACAAAATGAGATAATAGGTATAGAAGAGAATGAAGACTCCCAACTCACAGGACCAGTAAATATCTTCAACAAAATCATGGAAGAAAACTTCCCTAACCTAAAGAAAGAGATGCCCATAAACATACGAGAAGCCTACAGAACTCCAAATAGATTGGACCAGAAAAGAAATTCCTCCTGTCATATAATAGTCAAAACACCAAATGCAAAAAAACAAAGAAAGAATACTAAAAACAGTATGGGAAAAAGATCAAGTAACATATAAAGGCAGACCTATCAGAATTACAACAGACTTCTCACCAGAGACTGTGAAAGTCAGAAGATCCTGGACAGATGTCATACAGACTCTAAGAGAACACAAATGCGAGCCCAGGTTACTGTATCCAGCAAAACTCTCAATTAACATAGATGGAGAAAACAAGATATTCCATGACAAAACCAAACTGACACAATATCTTTCTAAAAACTAAGCCCTACAAAGGATAATAAATGGTAAAGCCTAACACAAGGAGGCAAGCTACACCCTAGAAAAAGCAAGAAACTAATCGTTTTGCAAAAAAAACAAAGAGAAGACAAGCACACAAATAAAATCTCACCTCCAAATACAAAGAAAATAGGAAGCAACAAACACTATGCCTTAATATCTCTCAACATCAATGGACTCAACTCCCCAATAAAAAGACACAGATTAACGAACTGGATACGCAATGAGGACTCTGGATTATGCTGCCTACAGGAAACACACCTCAGAGACAAAGACAGACACTACCTCAGAGTAAAAGGCTGGAAAACAACTTTGCAAGCAAATGGTCTGAAGAAGCAAGCTGGAATAGCCATTCCAATATCGAATAAAATCGATATTCAATAAAAGTCATCAAAACAGATGAGGAAGGACACTTCATATTCATCAAAGGAAAATCCACCAAGATGAACTCTCAATCCTAAATATCTATGCTCCAAATACAAGGGCACCTACATACATAAAAGAAACCTTACTAAAGCTCAAAACACACACTGCACCTCACACAATAATAGTAGGAGATTTCAACACCCCACTCTCATCAGTGAACAGATCATGGAAACAGAAATTAAACAGAGACATAGACAGACTAACAGAAGTTATGGACCAACTGGACTTAACAGGTATTTATAGAACATTCTATCCTAAAACAAAAGGATATACTTTCTTCTGACCACTTTGTAGTACTTTCTCCAAAATTTACCATATAATTGGCCACAAAACAGGCTTCAACAGATACAAAAGATAGAAATAATCCCATGCGTCCTAACAGACCACCACAGGCTAAAGCTGGTCTTCAATAACAATAAGGAAAGAATGCCAGATATACATGGAAATTGAACAATGCTCTACTCAATGATAACCCGGTCAAGGAAGAAATAAAGAAAGAAATTAAAGACTTCTTAGAATTTAATGAAAATGAAGTTTTCATTAAATACCCAAATTTATGGGACACAATGAAAACTGTGCTAAGAGAAAAACTCATAGCTCTGAGTGCCTGTAGAAGGAAACAGGAGAGAGCATACATCAGCAGCTTGACAGCACACCTAAAAGCTCTAGAACAAAAAGAAGCAAATACACCCAGGAGGAGTAGAAGGCAGGAAATAATCAAACTCAGAGCTGAAATCAACCAAGTAGAAACAAAAAGGACCATAGAAAGAATTAACAGAACCAAGAGCTGGTTCTTTGAGAAAATCAACAAGATAGATAAACCCTTAGCCAGACTAACCAGAGGACACAAAGAATATGTCCAAATTAACAAAAATCAGAAATGAAGAGAGAGACATAACAACAGAATCAAAGGAAATTCAAAAAATCATCAGATCCTACTACAAAAGCCTATATTCTACAAAACTTAAAAATCTGGAGGAAGTGGACAATTTCCTAGACAGATACCAAGTACCGAAGTTAAATCAGGAACAGATAAACCAGTTAAACAACCCCATAACTCCTAAGGAAATAGAAGCAGTCATTAAAAGTCTCCCAACCAAAAAAAGCCTAGGTCCAGATAGGTTCAGTGCAGAATTCTATCAGACCTTCATAGAAGACCTCATACTAATACTATCTAAACTATTCCACAATATTGAAACAGATGGAGTGCTGCTAAATTTCTTCTGTGAAGCCACAATTACTCTTATACCTAAACCAGACAAAGACCCAACAAAGAAACAGTACTTCAGACCAATTTCCCTTGTGAATATTAATGCAAAAATACTCAAAAAAATTCTTCCAAACCGAATCCAAGAACACATCAAAACTATCATCCATCATGATCACATAGGCTTTATCCCAGTTATGTGGGGATGGTTTAATATACGGAAAACCATCAATGTGATCCATTATATAAACAAACTGAAAGAACAAAACCACATGATCATTTCATTCGATGCTGAGAAAGCATTTGACAAAATTCAACACCCCTTCATGATAAAAGTCCTGGAAAGTACAGGAATTCAAGGCCCATACCTAAACATAGTAAAACCCATATACAGCAAACCAGTAGCTAACATTAAACTAAATGGAGAGAAACTTGAAGCAATCCCACTAAAATCAGGGACTAGAAAAGGCTGCCCACTCTCTCCCTACCTATTCAATATAGTTCTCGAAATCAAAGGGATACAGATTGGAAAGGAAGAATTCAAAATATCACTATTTGCAGATGATATGATAGTATATTTAAGTGACCCCAAAGTTCCACCAGAGACCTACTAAACCTGATAAACACCTTTAGCAAAGTGGCTGGGTATGAAATTAACTCAAATAGGAGACTGCACTCTGCACACATTACTGATTCCAGAGGAAAACACCAAACGCCATCTGGAACCCTGGTGCACAGAAGCTCCCGGAAAGGGTGGCGCAGATCTTCCAGGTGGCTGCCGCCTCGGAGAGCTCATAAGCAACACCCCATGAGCAAACTTGAGCCTGGGAACCACAGGTAAGACCAACTTTTCTGCTGCAAGCGACCTGCCTGGTGAACTCAGGACACACAGAGGCAAAATTCCTCTAGGACCTGACACTTCCGGTATTTAGCTGGAGTCCCAAACTGCTGGATCCCTGCCCGCAGCAGCTCTCGGCTCCCAAACACTGTGGAAGAGAGCCCTCACCGCCTGGTCAGGTGGGCACTCCTGAGACTGCAGAGCGGAAGAGACCACCAACACTACCCACCCCTGCCCACATCCCTGGCCCAAGAGGAAACTGTATACGGCCTCTGGGTTCCCGTAGAGGAGGGTCCAGGAGCAACAGGTCCGCTGCATCTGAGACACCACCGGAACCTGAAGGGACCGACTGGATAAACAGTTCTCTGCACCCAAATCCCGTGGGAGGGAGAGCTAAACCTTCAGAGAGGCAGATACGCCTGGGAAACCAGAAGAGACTGCACTCTGCACACATTACTGATTCCAGAGGAAAACACCAAATGCCATCTGGAACCCTGGTACATGGAAGCTCCCGGAAAGGGCAGCGCAGATCTTCCTGGTTGCTGCGGCCACGGAGAGCTCATAAGCAACACCCCACGAGCAAATTTGAGCCTCGGGACCACAGGTAAGACCAACTTTTCTGCTGCAAGCAATCTGCCTGGTGAACTCAAGACACAGGTCCACAGGAACAGCTGAAGACCTGTAGAGAGGAAAAACTACACGCCCGAAAGCAGAACACTCTGTCCCCATAACTGGCTAAAAGAAAACAGGAAAACAGGTCTACAGCACTCCTGAAACACAGGCTTATAGGACAGTCTAGCCACTATCAGAAATAGCAGAACAAAGTAACACTAGAGATAATCTGATGGTGAGAGGCAAATGCAGGAATCCAAGCAACAGAAACAAAGACTACATGGCATCATTGGAGCCCAATTCTCCCACCAAAGCTAACACGGAATATCCAAACACACCAGAAAAGCAAGATCTAGTTTCAAAATCATATTTGATCATGATGCTGGAGGACTTCAAGAAAGACGTGAAGAACTCCCTTAGAGGACAAGTAGAAGCCTACAGAGAGGAATCGTAAAAATCCCTAAAAGAATTCCAGGAAAACATAAATAAACAAGTAGAAGCCCATAGAGAGGAGTCACAAAAATCCCTGAAAGAATTCCAGGAAAACACAATCAAACAGTTGAAGGAATTAAAAATGGAAATAGAAGCAATCAAGAAAGAACACATGGAAACAACCCTGGATATTGAAAACCAAAAGAATAGACAAGGAGCTGTAGATACGAGCTTCACCAACAGAATACAAGAGCAGGAAGAGAGATTCTCAAGAGCAGAAGATTCCATAAAAATCATTGACTCAACTGTCAAAGATAATGTAAAGCGGAAAAAGCAACTGGTCCAAAACATACAGGAAGCCTAGGACTCAATGAGAAGATCAAAACTAAGGATAATAGGTATAGAAGACAGTGAAGACTCCCAGCTCAAAGGACCAGTAAATATCTTCAACAAAATCATAGAAGAAAACTTCCCTAACCTAAAGAAAGAGATATCCATAAGCATACAAGAAGCCTACAGAACTCCAAATAGATTGGACCAGAAAAGAAACTCCTCCCGTCACATAATAGTCAAAACACCAAACGCACAAAATGTAGAAAGAATATTAAAAGCAGTAAGGGAAAAAGGTCAAGTAACATATAAAGGCAGACCTTTCAGAATCACACCAGACTTTTCGCCAGAAACTATGAAAGCCAGAAGATCCTGGACAGATGTCATACAGACCCTAAGAGAACACAAATGCCAGCCCAGGTTACTGTATCCTGCAAAACTCTCAATTAACATAGATGGTGAAACCAAGATATTCCATGACAAAACCAAATTTACACAATATCTTTCTACAAATCCAGCACTACAAAGGATAATAAATGGTCAAGCCCAACACAAGGAGGCAAGCTATACCCTAGAAGAAGCAAGAAACTAATCGTCTTGGCAACAAAACAAAGAGAAGAAAAGCACACAAACATAACCTCACATCCAAATATGAATATAACAGGAAGCAATAATCACTATTCCTTAATATCTCTCAACATCAATGGCCTCAACTCCCCAATAAAAAGACATAGATTAACAAACTGTATACGCAACGAGGACCCTGCATTCTGCTGCCTACAGGAAACACACCTCAGAGACAAAGACAGACACTACCTCAGAGTGAAAGGCTGGAAAACAACTTTCCAAGCAAATGGTCAGAAGAAGCAAGCTGGAGTAGCCATTCTAATATCAAATAAAATCAATTTTCAACTAAAAGTCATCAAAAAAGATAAGGAAGGACACTTCATATTCATCAAAGGAAAAATCCACCAAGATGAACTCTCAATCCTAAATATCTATGCCCCAAATACAAGGGCACCTACATACGTAAAAGAAACCTTACTAAAGCTCAAAACACACATTGCATCTCACACAATAATAGTAGGAGATTTCAACACCCCACTCTCATCAATGGACAGATCATGGAAACAGAAATTAAACAGAGACGTAGACAGACTAAGAGAAGTCATGAGCCAAATGGACTTAACAGATATTTATAGAACATTCGATCCTAAAGCAAAAGGATATACCTTCTTCTCAGCTCCTCATGGTACTTTCTCCAAAATTGACCATATAATTGGTCAAAAACGGGCCTCAACAGGTACAGAAAGATAGAAATAATCCCATGCGTGCTATCAGACCACCACGGCCTAAAGCTGGTCTTCAATAACAATAAGGGAAGAATGCCCACATATACGTGGAAATTGAACAATGCTCTACTCAATGATAACCTGGTCAAGGAAGAAAGAAAGAAAGAAATTAAAGACTTTTTAGAATTTAATGAAAATGAAGGTACAACATACCCAAACTTATGGGACACAGGGAAAGCTGTGCTAAGAGGAAAACTCATGGCGCTGAGTGCCTGCAGAAAGAAACAGGAAAGAGCATATGTCAGCAGCTTGACAACACACCTAAAAGCTCTAGAACAAAAAGAAGCAAATACACCCAGGAGGAGTAGAAGGCAGGAAATAATCAAACTCAGAGCTGAAATCAACCAAGTAGAAACAAAAAAGGACCATAGAAAGAATCAACAGAACCAAGAGCTGGTTCTTTGAGAAAATCAACAAGATAGATAAACCCTTAGCCAGACTAACGAGAGGACCCAGAGAGTGTGTCCAAATTAACAAAATCAGAAATGAAAAGGGAGACAAAACTACAGATTCAGAGGAAATTCAAAAAATCATCAGATCTTACTATAAAAGCCTATATTCAACAAAACTTGAAAATCTGCAGGAAATGGACAATTTCCTAGACAGATACCAGGTACCGAAGTTAAATCAGGAACAGATAAACCAGTTAAACAACCCCATAACTCCTAAGGAAATAGAAGCAGTCATTAAAGGTCTCCCAACCAAAAAGAGCCCAGGTCCAGACGGGTTTAGTGCAGAATTCTATCAGACCTTCATAGAAGACCTCGTACCAATATTATCCAAACTATTCCACAAAATTGAAACAAATGGATCACTACCGAATTCCTTCTATGAAGCCACAGTTACTCTTATACCTAAACCACACAAAGACCCAACAAAGAAAGAGAACTTCAGACCAATTTCCCTTATGAATATCGACGCAAAAATACTCAATGAAATTCTGGCAAACCGAATCCAACAGCACATCAAAAGAATCATCCACCATGATCAAGTAGGCTTCATCCCAGGCATGCAGGGATGGTTTAATATACGGAAAACCATCAACGTGATCCATTATATAAACAAACTGAAAGAACAAAACCACATGATCATTTCATTCGATGCTGAGAAAGCATTTGACAAAATTCCACACCCCTTCATGATAAAAGTCCTGGAAAGAATAGGAATTCAAGGCCCATACCTAAACATAGTAAAAGCCATATACAGCAAACCAGTTGCTAACATTAAACTAAATGGAGAGAAACTTGAAGCAATCCCACTAAAATCAGGGACTACACAAGGCTGCCCACTCTCTCCCTACTTATTCAATATAGTTCTTGAAGTTCTAGCCAGAACAATCATACAACAAAAGGAGGTCAAGGGGATACAGATCGGAAAAGAAGAAGTCAAAATATCACTATTTGCAGATAATAGGATAGTATATTTAAGTGATCCCAAAAGTTCCACCAGAGAACTACTAAAGCTGATAAACAACTTCAGCAAAGTGGCTGGGTATAAAATTAACTCAAATAAATCAGTAGCCTTCCTCTACACAAAAGAGAAACAAGCCGAGAAAGAAATTAGGGAAACGACACCCTTCATAATAGACCCAAATAATATAAAGTACCTCGGTGTGACTTTAACCAAGCAAGTAAAAGATCTGTACAATAAGAACTTCAAGACTCTGAAGAAAGAAATTGAAGAAGACCTCAGAAGATGGAAAGATCTCCCATGCTCATGGATTGGCAGGATTAATATAGTAAAAATGGCCATTTTAACCAAAAGCGATCTACAGATTCAATGCAATCCCCATCAAAATACAAATCCAATTCTTCAAAGAGTTAGACAGAACAATTTGCAAATTCATCTGGAATAACAAAAAACCCAGGATAGCTAAAACTATCCTCAAGAATAAAAGGACTTCAGGGGGAATCACTATTCCTGAACTCAAGCAGTATTACAGAGCAATAGTGATAAAACCTGCATGGTATTGGTACAGAGACAGACAGATAGACCAATGGAACAGAATTGAAGACCCAGAAATGAACCCACGCACCTATGGGCACTTGATTTTTGACAAAGGAGTCAAAACCATCCAATGGAAAAAAGATAGCATTTTCAGCAAATGGTGCTGGTTCAACTGGAGGTCAACATGTAGAAGTATGCAGATTGATCCATGCTTATCACCCTGTACAAAGTTTAAGTCCAAGTGGATCAAGGACCTCCACGTCAAACCAGATACACTCAAACTACTAGAAGAAAAACTAGGGCAGGATCTCGAACACATGGGCACTGGAAAAAATGTCCTGAAGAAAACACCAATGGCTTATGCTCTAAGATCAAGAATCGACAAATGGGATCTCATAAAACTGCAAAGCTTCTGTAAGGCAAAGGACACTGTGGTTAGGACAAAACGGCAAACAACAGATTGGGAAAAGATCTTTACCAATCCTACAACAGATAGAGGCCTTATATCCAAAATGTACAAAGAACTCAAGAAGTTAGACCGCAGGGAGACAAATAACCCTATTAAAAATGGGGTTCAGAGCTAAACAAAGAATTCACAGCTGAGGAATGCCGAATGGCTGAGAAACACCTAAAGAAATGTTCAACATCTTTAGTCATAAGGGAAATGCAAATCAAAACAACCCTGAGATTTCACCTCACGCCAGTGAGAATGGCTAAGATCAAAAACTCAGGTGACAGCAGATGCTGGCGAGGATGTGGAGAAAGAGGAACACTCCTCCATTGTTGGTGGGATTGCCGACTGGTACAACCATTCTGGAAATCAGTCTGGAGGTTCCTCAGAAAATTGGGCATTGAACTGCCTGAGGATCCAGCTATACCTTTCTTGGGTATATACCCAAAAGATTCCCCAACATATAAAAAAGACACGTGCTCCACTATGTTCATCGCAGCCTTATTTATAATAGCCAGAAGCTGGAAAGAACCCAGATGCCCTTCAACAGAGGAATGGATACAGAAAATGTGGTACATCTACACAATGGAATATTACTCAGCTATCAAAAACAATGAGTTTATGAAATTCGTAGGCAAATGGTTGGAACTGGAAAATATCATCCTGAGTGAGGTAACCCAATCACAGAAAAACACACATGGTATGCACTCATTGATAAGTGGCTCTTAGCCCAAATGCTTGAATTACCCTAGATGCCTAGAACAAATGAAACTCAAGACGGATGATCAAAATGTGAATTCTTCACTCCTTCTTTAAAGGGGGAACAAGAATACCTTTGGCAGGGAATAGAGAGGCAAAGATTAAAACAGACACAGAAGGAACACCCATTCAGAGCCTGCCCCACATGTGGCCCATGCATATACAGCCATCCAATTAGACTAGATGGATGAAGCAAAGAAGTGCAGGCCGACAGGAGCCAGATGTAGATCGCTCCTGAGAGACACAGCCAGAATACAGCAAACACAGAGGCGAATGCCAGCAGCAAACCACTGAACTGAGAATAGGACCCCCGTTGAAGGAATCAGAGAAAGAACTGGAAGAGCTTGAAGGGGCTCGAGACCCCTTATGAACAACAATGCCAAGAAACCAGAGCTTCCAGGGACTAAGCCACTACCTAAGGACTATACATGGAGTGACCCTGGACTCTGACCTCATAGGTAGCAATGAATGTCCTAGTAAGAGCACCAGTGGAGGGGGAAGCCCTGGGTCCTGCTAAGACTGAACCCCCAGTGAACTAGATCTGGACTTACAGGCAGTTGCTTAATGTAGGTACTAGGAAGTGACTTCTCATGAAGTAATTGAAAAAACTGTTGTGTGTGTGCTTCCTTTGTGACCGAGAGCATATGTATATAGAGGTCAGAGGACTACTTCCTTGAACTGCATCTCTTCTTTTCCCCTTATGGGCAATTCCAGGTGCATTAAAGCTGTCAGATAAACATTGTGTAGAAATTGCTCGTTGTGTAGAAAGCGCTTTAGAGGCTAGCAATCCTGCCAACCCCACACTCTTATTAATATATAATGTTCTGCTAAGTATCTTACGTATGTTTTGGGTTTATAGTCTTCATTTTTGTCAGATAAGATCATAGCTGTGATTCCTCTGCTATGTTATTAATTCCATAGAAAATAGTCTTCCATTCTGTGCATTTGTCTTAAATATACCTCTGAATCTATGGGGTCTGGTACTGTATACTTGAGTCCTGTGTTTATTTATCCTACAGTATGCTGAGTGTAGAGTTTAGCATAGTTAGATTTGTAATGACTTCTGGTTAGAGATGGACTCCTGTCTTTTCCTGTATGCCCAGATGCCTTTGTCCTCCTTTCTACTCTGTCTTTCATGCAATGGATTATCTGATTACAGTAACAGTTTTATAGTCACCTCTCATTTATATTTGCACATATTTTACACGTGTTCACTTTGTGGCTGCTGTGAAAATCATACTTAATGTCATGAGATTAAAGCACTTTAATTGAAATTCACACCAACCTGATCTAAACTTCTGAGAATCATGATTGTTTAACGAATTCTTGTTTCAGTTGCATATGTCTCAAAATGGTATTTCTACAGTGTCCTCTCCAAATAATTCCTTTAAATGCCTTAGTCTCTTAAGTTACATAGAAAAAAAAAACCCCTGTGGATTTACTACTCAAAGTTAAAATAAGTTCATAGGTTTTAAAACCAATAATGTCTCCAATTAATAGTAAATGAAAGTGGACAAGCTTTTATTTTATCCATCTTGATTAAATTGGGTATTTCTTATTTATGCTTCAAATGTTATTCCCTTTCCCGGTTTCCAGGCCAACATCCCCCTAAAATCTCCCTCTCCCCTTCTATATTGTTGTTCCTCTCCCTCTCCTCTCCCCATTACTGCCTGTCCCCAAGAATCTTGTTTACTGGAGGTCCAGACATAGCAGAACCAAGGGCTTCCCCTTCCACTGGTGCTCTTACTAGGCTATTCATTGCTACCTATGAGGTCAGAGTCCAGGGTCAGTCCATGTTTAGTCTTTAGGTAGTGGCTTAGTCCCTGGAAGCTCTGGTTGCTTGACATTGTTGTACTTTTGGGGTCTCGAGCCCCTTCAAGCTCTTCCAGTTCTTTCTCTGATTCCTTCAACGGGGGTCCCGTTCTCAGTTCAGTGGTTTGCTGCTGGCATTCGCCTATGTATTTGCCATATTCTGGCTGTGTCTCTCAGGAGAGATCTACATCCAGTTCCAGTCACCCTGCACTTCTTTGCTTCATCCATGTTATCTAGTTTGGTGGCTGTATATGTATGGGCCACATGTGGGGCAGACTCTGAATGGGCATTCATTCAGCCTCTGTTCTAAACCTTGTCTCCCTAATCCATCCCAAGGGTATTCTTGTTCCCCTTTTAAAGAAGGAGTGAAGCATCTGCATTTTGGTCATCCCTCTTGAGTTTCATGTGTTCTATGCAACTAGGGTAATTCGAGCATTTGGGATAATATCCACTCATCAATGAGTACATACCATATGTGTTTTTCTGTGATTGGGTTACCTCACTCAGGATGATATTTTCCAGTTCCAACCATTTGCCTACGAATTTCATAAACTCGTTGATTTGATAGCTGAGTAATATTCCATTGTGTAGATGTACCACATTTTCTGTATCCATTCCTCTGTTGAAGGGCATCTGGGTTCTTTCCAGCTTCTGGCTATTATAAATAAGGCTGCGATGAACATAGTAGAGCACGTGTCTTTTTTATATCTTGGGGCATCTTTTGGGTATATGCCCAAGAGAGGTATAGCTGGGTCCTCAGGTAGTGCAATGTCCAGTTTTCTGAGGAACCTCCAGACTGATTTCCAGAATGGTTGTACCAGTCTGCAATCCCACCAACAATGGAGGAGTGTTCCTCTTTCTCCACATCCTTGCCAGCATCTGCTGTCACCTGAGTTTTTGATCTTAGCCATTCTCACTGGCGTGAGGTGAAATCTCAGGGTTGTTTTGATTTGCATTTCCCTTATGACTAAAGATGTTGAACATTTCTTTAGGTGTTTCTCAGCCATTCGGCATTCCTCAGCTGTGAATTCTTTGTTTAGCTCTGAACCCCATTTTTAATAGGGTTATTTGTCTCCCTGCGGTATAACTTCTTGAATTCTTTGTACATTTTGGATATAAGGCCTCTATCTGTTGTAGGATTGGTAAAGATCTTTTCCCAATCTGTTGTTTGCCGTTTTGTCCTAACCACAGTGTCCTTTGCCTTACAGAAGCTTTGCAGTTTTATGAGATCCCATTTGTCGATTCTTGATCTTAGAGCATAAGCCATTGGTGTTTTCTTCAGGACATTTTTTCCAGTGCCCATGTGTTCGAGATGCTGCCCTAGTTTTTCTTCTATTAGTTTGAGTGTGTCTGGTTTGATGTGGAGGTCCTTGATCCACTTGGACTTAAGCTTTGTACAGGGTGATAAGCATGGATCGATCTGCATTCTTCTACATGTTGACCTCCAGTTGAACCAACACCATTTGCTGAAAATGCTTTTTTTTTTCCCATTGGATGGTTTTGGCTATTTTGTGAAAAATCAAGTGACCATAGGTGTGTGGGTTCATTTCTGGGTCTTCAATTCTATTCCACTGGTCTATCTGTCTGTCTCTGTACCAATACCATGCAGTTTTTATCACTATTGCTCTGTAATACTGCTTGAGTTCAGGGATAGTGATTCCCTCGGAAGTCCTGTTATTGTTGAGGATAGTTTTAGCTATCCTGGGTTTTTTGTTATTCCAGATGAATTTGCAAATTGTTCTGTCTAACTCTCTGAAGAATTGGATTGATATTTTGATGGGGATTGCATTGAATCTGTAGATAGCTTTTGGCAAATGGCCATTTTTAACTATATTAATTCTGCCAACCCATGAGCATGGGAGATCTTTCCATTTTGTGAGATCTTCTGCAATTTCTCTCTTCCGAGGCTTGAATTTCTTATCATACAGATCTTTCACTTCCTTGGTTAGAGTCACACTCAGGTATTTTATATTATTTGGCGTAATTATGAAGGGTGTCATTTCCCTAATTTCTTTGTCGGCTTGTTTCTCTTTTGTGTAGAGGAAGGCTATTGATTTATTTGAGTTAATTTTTTTTATTAAATTGAGTATTTCTTATTTACACTTCAAGTGTTATTCCCTTTCCCGGTTTCCGGGCAAACATCCCCCTAATCCCTCCCCCTCCCCTTCTTTATGGGTGTTCCCCTCCCCATCCTCCCCCCATTGCCGCCCTCCACCCAACAATCTAGGTCACTGGGGGTTCAGTCTTAGCAGGACCCAGGGCTTCCCCCTCCACTGGTGCTCTTACTAGGACATTCATTGCTACCTATGAGGTCAGAGTCCAGGGTCACTCCATGTATAGTCCTTAGGTAGTGGCTTAGTCCCTGGAAGCTCTGGTTTCTTGGCATTGTTGTTCATAAGGGGTCTCGAGCCCCTTCAAGCTCTTCCAGTTCTTTCTCTGATTCCTTCAACGGGGGTCCTATTCTCAGTTCAGTGGTTTGCTGCTGGCATTCGCCTCTGTGTTTGCTGTATTCTGGCTGTGTCTCTCAGGAGCGATCTACATCTGGCTCCTGTCGGCCTGCACTTCTTTGCTTCATCCATCTAGTCTAATTGGATGGCTGTATATGTATGGGCCACATGTGGGGCAGGCTCTGAATGGGTGTTCCTTCTGTGTCTGTTTTAATCTTTGCCTCTCTATTCCCTGCCAAGGGTATTCTTGTTCCCCCTTTAAAGAAGGAGTGAAGAATTCACATTTTGATCATCCGTCTTGAGTTTCATTTGTTCTAGGCATCTAGGGTAATTCAAGCATTTGGGCTAAGAGCCACTTATCAATGAGTGCATACCATGTGTGTTTTTCTGTGATTGGGTTACCTCACTCAGGATGATATTTTCCAGTTCCAACCATTTGCCTACGAATTTCATAAACTCATTGTTTTTGATAGCTGAGTAATATTCCATTGTGTAGATGTACCACATTTTCTGTATCCATTCCTCTGTTGAAGGGCATCTGGGTTCTTTCCAGCTTCTGGCTATTATAAATAAGGCTGCGATGAACATAGTGGAGCACGTGTCTTTTTTATATGTTGGGGAATCTTTTGGGTATATACCCAAGAAAGGTATAGCTGGATCCTCAGGCAGTTCAATGCCCAATTTTCTGAGGAACCTCCAGACTGATTTCCAGAATGGTTGTACCAGTCGGCAATCCCACCAACAATGGAGGAGTGTTCCTCTTTCTCCACATCCTTGCCAGCATCTGCTGTCACCTGAGTTTTTGATCTTAGCCATTCTCACTGGCGTGAGGTGAAATCTCAGGGTTGTTTTGATTTGCATTTCCCTTATGACTAAAGATGTTGAACATTTCTTTAGGTGTTTCTCAGCCATTCGGCATTCCTCAGCTGTGAATTCTTTGTTTAGCTCTGAACCCCATTTTTAATAGGGTTATTTGTCTCCCTGCGGTCTAACTTCTTGAGTTCTTTGTACATTTTGGATATAAGGCCTCTATCTGTTGTAGGATTGGTAAAGATCTTTTCCCAATCTGTTGTTTGCCGTTTTGTCCTAACCACAGTGTCCTTTGCCTTACAGAAGCTTTGCAGTTTTATGAGATCCCATTTGTCGATTCTTGATCTTAGAGCATAAGCCATTGGTGTTTTCTTCAGGACATTTTTTCCAGTGCCCATGTGTTCGAGATCCTGCCCTAGTTTTTCTTCTAGTAGTTTGAGTGTATCTGGTTTGACGTGGAGGTCCTTGATCCACTTGGACTTAAGCTTTGTACAGGGTGATAAGCATGGATCAATCTGCATACTTCTACATGTTGACCTCCAGTTGAACCAGCACCATTTGCTGAAAATGCTATCTTTTTTCCATTGGATGGTTTTGACTCCTTTGTCAAAAATCAAGTGCCCGTAGGTGCGTGGGTTCATTTCTGGGTCTTCAATTCTGTTCCATTGGTCTATCTGTCTGTCTCTGTACCAATACCATGCAGGTTTTATCACTATTGCTCTGTAATACTGCTTGAGTTCAGGAATAGTGATTCCCCCTGAAGTCCTTTTATTCTTGAGGATAGTTTTAGCTATCCTGGGTTTTTTGTTATTCCAGATGAATTTGCAAATTGTTCTGTCTAACTCTTTGAAGAATTGGATTTGTATTTTGATGGGGATTGCATTGAATCTGTAGATCGCTTTTGGTTAAAATGGCCATTTTTACTATATTAATCCTGCCAATCCATGAGCATGGGAGATCTTTCCATCTTCTGAGGTCTTCTTCAATTTCTTTCTTCAGAGTCTTGAAGTTCTTATTGTACAGATCTTTTACTTGCTTGGTTAAAGTCACACCGAGGTACTTTATATTATTTGGGTCTATTATGAAGGGTGTCGTTTCCCTAATTTCTTTCTCGGCTTGTTTCTCTTTTGTGTAGAGGAAGGCTACTGATTTATTTGAGTTAATTTTATACCCAGCCACTTTGCTGAAGTTGTTTATCAGCTTTAGTAGTTCTCTGGTGGAACTTTTGGGATCACTTAAATATACTATCCTATTATCTGCAAATAGTGATATTTTGACTTCTTCTTTTCCGATCTGTATCCCCTTGACCTCCTTTTGTTGTATGATTGTTCTGGCTAGAACTTCAAGAACTATATTGAATAAGTAGGGAGAGAGTGGGCAGCCTTGTGTAGTCCCTGATTTTAGTGGGATTGCTTCAAGTTTCTCTCCATTTAGTTTAATGTTAGCAACTGGTTTGCTGTATATGGCTTTTACTATGTTTAGGTATGGGCCTTGAATTCCTATTCTTTCCAGGACTTTTATCATGAAGGGGTGTGGAATTTTGTCAAATGCTTTCTCAGCATCGAATGAAATGATCATGTGGTTTTGTTCTTTCAGTTTGTTTATATAATGGATCACGTTGATGGTTTTCCGTATATTAAACCATCCCTGCATGCCTGGGATGAAGCCTACTTGATCATGGTGGATGATTCTTTTGATGTGCTGTTGGATTCGGTTTGCCAGAATTTTATTGAGTATTTTTGCGTCGATATTCATAAGGGAAATTGGTCTGAAGTTCTCTTTCTTTGTTGGGTCTTTGTGTGGTTTAGGTATGAGAGTAACTGTGGCTTCATAGAAGGAATTCGGTAGTGATCCATCTGTTTCAATTTTGTGGAATAGTTTGGATAATATTGGTACGAGGTCTTCTATGAAGGTCTGATAGAATTCTGCACTAAACCCGTCTGGACCTGGGCTCTTTTTGGTTGGGAGACCTTTAATGACTGCTTCTATTTCCTTAGGAGTTATGGGGTTGTTTAACTGGTTTATCTGTTCCTGATTTAACTTCGGTACCTGGTATCTGTCTAGGAAATTGTCCATTTCCTGCAGATTTTCAAGTTTTGTTGAATATAGGCTTTTATAGTAAGATCTGATGATTTTTTGAATTTCCTCTGAATCTGTAGTTTTGTCTCCCTTTTCATTTCTGATTTTGTTAATTTGGACACACTCTCTGGGTCCTCTCGTTAGTCTGGCTAAGGGTTTATCTATCTTGTTGATTTTCTCAAAGAACCAGCTCTTGGTTCTGTTGATTCTTTCTATGGTCCTTTTTGTTTCTACTTGGTTGATTTCAGCTCTGAGTTTGATTATTTCCTGCCTTCTACTCCTCCTGGGTGTATTTGCTTCTTTTTGTTCTAGAGCTTTTAGGTGTGTTGTCAAGCTGCTGACATATGCTCTTTCCTGTTTCTTTCTGCAGGCACTCAGCGCCATGAGTTTTCCTCTTAGCACAGCTTTCCCTGTGTCCCATAAGTTTGGGTATGTTGTACCTTCATTTTCATTAAATTCTAAAAAGTCTTTAATTTCTTTCTTTCTTTCTTTCTTCCTTGACCAGGTTATCATTGAGTAGAGCATTGTTCAATTTCCACATATATGTGGGCATTCTTCCCTTATTGTTATTGAAGACCAGCTTTAGGCCGTGGTGGTCTGATAGCACGCATGGGATTATTTCTATCTTTCTGTACCTGTTGAGGCCCGTTTTTGACAAATTATATGGTCAATTTTGGAGAAAGTACCATGAGGAGCTGAGAAGAAGGTATATCCTTTTGCTTTAGGATCGAATGTTCTATAAATATCTGTTAAGTCCATTTGGCTCATGACTTCTCTTAGTCTGTCTACGTCTCTGTTTAATTTCTGTTTCCATGATCTGTCCATTGATGAGAGTGGGGTGTTGAAATCTCCTACTATTATTGTGTGAGATGCAATGTGTGTTTTGAGCTTTAGTAAGGTTTCTTTTACGTATGTAGGTGCCCTTGTATTTGGGGCATAGATATTTAGGATTGAGAGTTCATCTTGGTGGATTTTTCCTTTGATGAATATGAAGTGTCCTTCCTTATCTTTTTTGATGACTTTTAGTTGAAAATTGATTTTATTTGATATTAGAATGGCTACTCCAGCTTGCTTCTTCTGACCATTTGCTTGGAAAGTTGTTTTCCAGCCTTTCACTCTGAGGTAGTGTCTGTCTTTGTCTCTGAGGTGTGTTTCCTGTAGGCAGCAGAATGCAGGGTCCTCGTTGCGTATACAGTTTGTTAATCTATGTCTTTTTATTGGGGAGTTGAGATCATTGATGTTGAGAGATATTAAGGAATAGTGATTATTGCTTCCTGTTATATTCATATTTGGATGTGAGGTTATGTTTGTGTGCTTTTCTTCTCTTTGTTTTGTTGCCAAGACGATTAGTTTCTTGCTTCTTCTAGGGTATAGCTTGCCTCCTTGTGTTGGGCTTGACCATTTATTATCCTTTGTAGTGCTGGATTTGTAGAAAGATATTGTGTAAATTTGGTTTTGTCATGGAATATCTTGGTTTCACCATCTATGTTAATTGAGAGTTTTGCAGGATACAGTAACCTGGGCTGGCATTTGTGTTCTCTTAGGGTCTGTATGACATCTGTCCAGGATCTTCTGGCTTTCATAGTTTCTGGCGAAAAGTCTGGTGTGATTCTGAAAGGTCTGCCTTTATATGTTACTTGACCTTTTTCCCTTACTGCTTTTAATATTCTTTCTACATTTTGTGCGTTTGGTGTTTTGACTATTATGTGACGGGAGGAGTTTCTTTTCTGGTCCAATCTATTTGGAGTTCTGTAGGCTTCTTGTATGCTTATGGATATCTCTTTCTTTAGGTTAGGGAAGTTTTCTTCTATGATTTTGTTGAAGATATTTACTGGTCCTTTGAGCTGGGAGTCTTCACTGTCTTCTATACCTATTATCCTTAGGTTTGATCTTCTCATTGAGTCCTAGATTTCCTGTATGTTTTGGACCAGTTGCTTTTTCCGCTTTACATTATCTTTGACAGTTGAGTCAATGATTTTTATGGAATCTTCTGCTCTTGAGAATCTCTCTTCCTGCTCTTGTATTCTGTTGGTGAAGCTCGTATCTACAGCTCCTTGTCTATTCTTTTGGTTTTCAATATCCAGGGTTGTTTCCATGTGTTCTTTCTTGATTGCTTCTATTTCCATTTTTAATTCCTTCAACTGTTTGATTGTGTTTTCCTGGAATTCTTTCAGGGATTTTTGTGACTCCTCTCTATGGGCTTCTACTTGTTTATTTATGTTTTCCTGGAATTCTTTTAGGGATTTTTACGATTCCTCTCTGTAGGCTTCTACTTGTCCTCTAAGGGAGTTCTTCACGTCTTTCTTGAAGTCCTCCAGCATCATGATCAAATATGATTTTGAAACTAGATCTTGCTTTTCTGGTGTGTTTGGATATTCCGTGTTAGCTTTGGTGGGAGAATTGGGCTCCAATGATGCCATGTAGTCTTTGTTTCTGTTGCTTGGATTCCTGCATTTGCCTCTCACCATCAGATTATCTCTAGTGTTACTTTGTTCTGCTATTTCTGATAGTGGCTAGACTGTCCTATAAGCCTGTGTTTCAGGAGTGCTGTAGACCTGTTTTCCTGTTTTCTTTTAGCCAGTTATGGGGACAGAGTGTTCTGCTTTCGGGCGTGTAGTTTTTCCTCTCTACAGGTCTTCAGCTGTTCCTGTGGACCTGTGTCTTGAGTTCACCAGGCAGATTGCTTGCAGCAGAAAAGTTGGTCTTACCTGTGGTCCCGAGGCTCAAATTTGCTCGTGGGGTGTTGCTTATGAGCTCTCCGTGGCCGCAGCAACCAGGAAGATCTGCGCTGCCCTTTCCGGGAGCTTCCGTGTACCAGGGTTCCAGATGGCATTTGGTGTTTTCCTCTGGAATCAGTAATGTGTGCAGAGTGCAGTCTCTTCTGGTTTCCCAGGCATATCTGCCTCTCTGAAGGTTTATCTCTCCCTCCCACGGGATTTGGGTGCAGAGAACTGTTTATCCAGTCGGTCCCTTCAGGTTCCGGTGGTGTCTCAGATGCAGCGGACCTGTTGCTCCTGGACCCTCCTCTACGGGAACCCAGAGGCCGTATACAGTTTCCTCTTGGGCCAGGGATGTGGGCAGGGGTGGGTAGTGTTGGTGGTCTCTTCCGCTCTGCAGTCTCAGGAGTGCCCACCTGACCAGGCGGTGAGGGCTCTCTTCCACAGTGTTTGGGAGCCGAGAGCTGCTGCGGGCAGGGATCCAGCAGTTTGGGACTCCAGCTAAATACCGGAAGTGTCAGGTCCTAGAGGAATTTTGCCTCTGTGTGTCCTGAGTTCACCAGGCAGGTCGCTTGCAGCAGAAAAGTTGGTCTTACCTGTGGTTCCCAGGCTCAAGTTTGCTCATGGGGTGTTGCTTATGAGCTCTCCGAGGCGGCAGCCACCTGGAAGATCTGCGTCACCCTTTCCGGGAGCTTCTGTGCACCAGGGTTCCAGATGGCGTTTGGTGTTTTCCTCTGGAATCAGTAATGTGTGCAGAGTGCAGTCTCCTATTTGAGTTAATTTCATACCCAGCCACTTTGCTAAAGGTGTTTATCAGGTTTAGTAGGTCTCTGGTGGAACTTTGGGATCACTTAAATATACTATCATATCATCTGCAAATAGTGATATTTTGAATTCTTCCTTTCCAATCTGTATCCCTTTCGAGATTTCGAGAACTATATTGAATAGGTAGGGAGAGAGTGGGCAGCCTTTTCTAGTCCCTGATTTTAGTGGGATTGCTTCAAGTTTCTCTCCATTTAGTTTAATGTTAGCTACTGGTTTGCTGTATATGGGTTTTACTATGTTTAGGTATGGGCCTTGAATTCCTGTACTTTCCAGGACTTTTATCATGAAGGGGTGTTGAATTTTGTCAAATGCTTTCTCAGCATCGAATGAAATGATCATGTGGTTTTGTTCTTTCAGTTTGTTTATATAATGGATCACATTGATGGTTTTCCGTATATTAAACCATCCCCACATAACTGGGATAAAGCCTATGTGATCATGATGGATGATAGTTTTGATGTGTTCTTGGATTCGGTTTGGAAGAATTTTTTTGAGTATTTTTGCATTAATATTCACAAGGGAAATTGGTCTGAAGTACTGTTTCTTTGTTGGGTCTTTGTCTGGTTTAGGTATAAGAGTAATTGTGGCTTCACAGAAGAAATTTAGCAGCACTCCATCTGTTTCAATATTGTGGAATAGTTTAGATAGTATTAGTATGAGGTCTTCTATGAAGGTCTGATAGAATTCTGCACTGAACCTATCTGGACCTAGGCTTTTTTTGGTTGGGAGACTTTTAATGACTGCTTCTATTTCCTTAGGAGTTATGGGGTTGTTTAACTGGTTTATCTGTTCCTGATTTAACTTCGGTACTTGGTATCTGTCTAGGAAATTGTCCACTTCCTCCAGATTTTTAAGTTTTGTAGAATATAGGCTTTTGTAGTAGGATCTGATGATTTTTTGAATTTCCTTTGATTCTGTTGTTATGTCTCTCTCTTCATTTCTGATTTTTGTTAATTTGGACATATTCTTTGTGTCCTCTGGTTAGTCTGGCTAAGGGTTTATCTATCTTGTTGATTTTCTCAAAGAACCAGCTCTTGGTTCTGTTAATTCTTTCTATGGTCCTTTTTGTTTCTACTTGGTTGATTTCAGCTCTGAGTTTGATTATTTCCTGCCTTCTACTCCTCCTGGGTGTATTTGCTTCTTTTTGTTCTAGAGCTTTTAGGTGTGTTGTCAAGCTGCTGACATATGCTCTTTCCTGTTTCTTTCTGCAGGCACTCAGCGCCATGAGTTTTCCTCTTAGCACAGCTTTCCTTGTGTCCCATAAGTTTGGGTATGTTGTACCTTCATTTTCATTAAATTCTAAAAAGTCTTTAATTTCTTTCTTTCTTTCTTCCTTGACCAGGTTATCATTGAGTAGAGCATTGTTCAATTTCCACGTATATGTGGGCATTCTTCCCTTATTGTTATTGAAGACCAGCTTTAGGCCGTGGTGGTCTGATAGCACGCATGGGATTATTTCTATCTTTCTGTACCTGTTGAGGCCCGTTTTTTGACCAATTATATGGTCAATTTTGGAGAAAGTACCATGAGGAGCTGAGAAGAAGGTATATCCTTTTGCTTTAGGATCGAATGTTCTATAAATATCTGTTAAGTCCATTTGGCTCATGACTTCTCTTAGTCTGTCTACGTCTCTGTTTAATTTCTGTTTCCATGATCTGTCCATTGATGAGAGTGGGGTGTTGAAATCTCCTACTATTATTGTGTGAGGTGCAATGTGTGTTTTGAGCTTTAGTAAGGTTTCTTTTACATATGTAGGTGCCCTTGTATTTGGGGCATAGATATTTAGGATTGAGAGTTCATCTTGGTGGATTTTTCCTTTGATGAATATGAAGTGTCCTTCCTATCTCTTTTGATGACTTTTAGTTGAAAATTGATTTTATTTGATATTAGAATGGCTACTCCAGCTTGCTTCTTCTGACCATTTGCTTGGAAAGTTGTTTTCCAGCCTTTCACTCTGAGGTAGTGTCTGTCTTTGTCTCTGAGGTGTGTTTCCTGTAGGCAGCAGAATGCAGGGTCCTCGTTGCGTATACAGTTTGTTAATCTATGTCTTTTTATTGGGGAGTTGAGATCATTGATGTTGAGAGATATTAAGGAATAGTGATTATTGCTTCCTGTTATATTCATATTTGGATGTGAGGTTATGTTTGTGTGCTTTTCTTCTCTTTGTTTTGTTGCCAAGACGATTAGTTTCTTGCTTCTTCTAGGGTATAGCTTGCCTTCTTGTGTTGGGCTTGACCATTTATTATCCTTTGTAGTGCTGGATTTGTAGAAAGATATTGTGTAAATTTGGTTTTGTCATGGAATATCTTGGTTTCTCCATCTATGTTAATTGAGAGTTTTGCAGGATACAGTAACCTGGGCTGGCATTTGTGTTCTCTTAGGGTCTGTATGACATCTGTCCAGGATCTTCTGGCTTTCATAGTTTCTGGCGAAAAGTCTGGTGTGATTCTGATAGGTCTGCCTTTATATGTTACTTGACCTTTTTCCCTTACTGCTTTTAATATTCTTTCTACATTTTGTGCGTTTGGTGTTTTGACTATTATGTGACGGGAGGAGTTTCTTTTCTGGTCCAATCTATTTGGAGTTCTGTAGGCTTCTTGTATGCTTATGGATATCTCTTTCTTTAGGTTAGGGAAGTTTTCTTCTATGATTTTGTTGAAGATATTTACTGGTCCTTTGAGCTGGGAGTCTTCACTGTCTTCTATACCTATTATCCTTAGGTTTGATCTTCTCATTGAATCCTAGATTTCCTGTATGTTTTGGACCAGTTGCTTTTTCCGCCTTACATTATCTTTGACAGTTGAGTCGATGATTTCTATGGAATCTTCTGCTCTTGAGATTCTCTCTTCCTGCTCTTGTGTTCTGTTGGTGAAGCTCGTATCTACAGTTCCTTGTCTCTTCTTTTGGTTTTCTATATCCAGGGTTGTTTCCATGTGTTCTTTCTTGATTGCTGATAGAATGAAATTTTAAACAGATGGAAAACTGTGACAAACACAAATTTTCAGATATTAAATACACATCCCCAAAAAATTGAATCAAAGAGGAAAAAAAGAGGTTTAAAAATCAGAGACAAGTTTGTAAACACAAATATTAAAAATGTATAGGATTCAGTAAAAGAAGTGACATGACAGACTGAAGGGATATTCTATAGGTTCAGGAACAAAACAAAAATGCTTGTTGCTGAAATTCAACGTGGTGCTAGGCATTCTAGACAGAGAAAATCGATAAATTAGGCAAGGGAAAAAACAAAAGACATTCAAAATGGGAAGGAAGACTTAACATTATCTACTTCTCTACTAAGAGGTGATGTGATTACGCCTTGGAAGCCCCACGATGCCACATAAACAAAGAAATAATAGCTAGTAAATTACATCAGCATAGTAGCAGGATACCCAAACTCACTGTTTTCTCACTATTGTTGAACAATATGAAAACATGATAAAAAATATCAAAACATTCAGAGTGTATTTATCCCAACTGCTGAAAGCTGGGTACAATGGATATTAAAAGGTGTATTTGAAATAAATTAAGGATTTATCCTCTGTCACTAGATTTAATGTTATTAAGATGTCAGTATGTTACTCAAAATGACCCAGATTCAATACCATCTCTCTCAAAAATCCCAATTTTCAGGATGTAAACCAATATGGAGAGATTCCAAATAAACAACTCATCTTGGAAAGGAAGAACGAAGCCTTAACTCTGTTTCATGATTTCAAAACTCACCAAAAACCTGCAGTAAGTATGCTATTGTCATAGAGACAGACATGGACTAGTGGAATAGGAAATACAGAGAAAATATCAAGCAGGTATGTAGAAATGACATGAGAGAAGTGTGATCATGACCCCATAGAAATTAGATATCCATACATACAAGAAATAGCTTAAACCACATCTAAACCCACATACAAATTACCTCACAAGTGATCAAGACCTGAAGCAGAAAACACAGGCAGCCAAGAAGATGGACAAGTTTGGGTTGGCAGGAAGTGTTTTGCGGTGAGACCAATGAGTTTCCTGGTCCTTCTTACAGAGCCCAGTCGAGGAGGAGGTACTTACGGGAATGTGGGTGGCCTCCAAAGGGTCCTAACTTCTCATGAGCTCCTTAGTGCATCATGGAGTTTTCTAAGAATGGTCATTACTTATTTAGTTAGTTACTTCTTTGTTTAGTGTGTAGCATATATGTGTATACATGTGTGTGTGGGTACATGCACACATGTACTTGCATGCACATGAAGACCTGAAGTTGATGTTGAATGTTTCCCTTGATCACACTACAGTGTATTTATTTGAGGCAGGGTTTCTCCCTAAACCAGAAGCTTGCTGATTCCAGCTACTTTTGCTTGCCAGTTTGGTGGAGAGGGCCCTGCCTTGCACTCCAGGTGCTAGGAGCAAAGGTATTTTTCATGCCTTTCAGTTTCTATGTGGACTCTGGAGACCTGAATCTCTGGTCTTCCTGTTTGTGCAGCAAGTGCTTCACCCACTGAGCCACCTCACCAACCCCTTTGAAAATCTTTAAAATATGCACCAAAAGACATTGTTGGTAAAGTAGAAAGACAAACCACAGAAGACTTTTATAAGTCATTTATTTCAGCAGAAAGAGTTAATATGTAAAGCATGTAGACAATTTCTAAAATAGATCCAAAGTGGTTCAAAAACAGGCAAGATACATAAGTGAATATTTCTCCAGAGAAGACATCCAAAGAGCTGACGTCACGTAAAAAAGACGTTCATCGCTACGAATCGTTAGATATATGTAAATCAAAATGCAACTCTCCCCCAGGTGGTTAAATATTTAAAGCTTACATATATTTGAAAAATACTTTTGTCTTCTGAAGCTTCCTTGTATAAAGTTCATTGTTGCATGGTAGGACACATATGAATATTAATTCAGTTTCACATTAATCACAATAATTGTGAATGCCATTTATTGGTCAGCCATCGTTCAGGAAGATAGACACTGTCCTCAAGCCCTACAGCATCTTAGCATTAAGCATTGACACTCTTTTCATATTTTTGTCAGGGTCTCACTGTGGAGCCTGGGCTGACCCAGGACTTGCTATATAAACCAGTCCAGCCTCAAACTCACAGAAACCTGTCAACCTCTGCTTCACAAAAGCTGAGATTAAAGGAGTATGTCACCACACCCAGCCAAGCACTGATGTTCTTCCTTTATTGGTGTAACTGTTGAGACTCAATGAGAAACTTTTTTTAGCAGCATCAGCCAGGGATAGAGAGGAAGTAAAATAATTTTCCATTATTGATTTTAGAAGGATGCATTGACTCAGTTACAGGGGTGGTAGCCCATCTCATCAGGAAGGGACTGAGGGAGGAGGCAGGGCAGTTTATATCACAGTAGCCAGAAAACGGGACTGGGAGGTACAAGTTCTGAGCAAAATGGACCTCCAGTGATATACCATGAGTGATCTGCTTCTCCCAGAATGGTCCCACCTCTATCTTCTAGCACTTCCTGATAATGCCACTAATTTGTGAAAGGATAAATCCATTCACTAGGTCAAAGCCTCCATGATCATGTCATCTCTTGAAAGGCCACCACATACACCCAGAGGCATGGTTTTTCCTAAACATTTCTTAACTCAATCAGGTTGATCACAGAAATTCAACCTTGCAGCAAGGTGGCTCCTCCAGCCCAACTCTTCCTTACTGCAAGAAAGGCTCTGACCTTCCAATGAAGCACAACTGCTGGGAATTTTCTGCTGAGAGAGAAATGTGTTTTGCAGAGCTTCGCTTTGCTCATTTCGAACACATGGTAATATTTTTCTATAAAATAAGCCTGGCATAGACCTATGCTACATCTGTGAAAATTGTCTAAGTAAAATACACACTTTATTATCTGTCAGGTTCAAAACTGATGATCAGAGGCTCAAATATGAAAGCTGAAAATATAAGAGGTATTCCTCTCATCATTGCTGATGTGCTATTGCTCTAAGGCCTCCTCCCTTCCTCTCATAGTGCCCCAAAGCTTCTTCAGAAACTGAGCCCAAGATCTCAGGGGGGAGAAAAAGAGGGATGTTATGCTGAAGAGCCTACAAGAGTGACTGATTAGAACTTTGTATTTGTAGAGTTAGAATGTTGCAGTCCAGAGCCAAATTATCTGCTGCCTTAATAGCCATCCATTGTCTACCTCTGTGTCTGACCTAATATCTTTATTGACTATTAGGGAACCCTACCGAATCATCAGACTATTCGCTTCTACCAATCCCAAGGCTAAGAATATTGTCAGGCAGCCATCTCAAACCTGAAACAATTTTTTCCACTTGACTATAATCTATCTACCTGATGCTATCACCAGTATATTTGAAAACAAACCTAATTTGGAACTTTATTTTTCTCTGTAACTAGTCTCATGACATCATTTCCACAGTGGAACATGTTATTTGAGGCAGTCTATATGCTCGTTCCCAGGCTGCAATCAGTTATTTGATTCAAGAATAAGTTGTTCTTCCTTTTGAAGTGCGGGCTGTGCTTTCCTTTCAAAAGAGTGCATTATATTCTAAAGGCAGAGCTCTAGGCTAGATCTCCAAAAGACAAGGCACTGAGTCACTGGCCACAAACCTCTTTCTCAAGTAATACTATTTCCACCAATCAGATTCAAAGTTGGCTTCTCCTAGTCTAACATTTATTTCACCAAAACTCACTTTTCGCCAGAGACCTTAGTGGAAATTTATGCCGTCTTACCTCTAATTTATACTGAAGATTGGCAGAGTGTGGTAGACTTTGACATTGATCTGGAGGTCATATTTCAAAAGTATTTATGTATTGGAAAGATACCTCTGTAAACTTCCTAAATTTGAAACATAAATGCTAACCGTTGAACTCTCCTTATCAAGGCTTCGTTTAGTAGCAATGGAATCAGGCCTCTATCTTTGTATATCAAGTAGGTAGTTTGTAAACTCAATGGTGACTCTTGAGAATTTGATAAAAGCGATGATTCATCCAGAAGTGATGCAAAGGCCTAAAATTTGGTGAGATGTTTGTCTCTTAGAACCACTGTTTTTAGTCTCTAGTAAGAACCTCTTGCTTTATTAAGAAACTAAAGCAATGAATTTGATCTCGTTCTCCTGGTCCTGCTGAATAAATAACAACTTTAAGGAGTTTTCTCCAAGTAAAAATTTTATGTGGTTGATTCTATCAACTGTCACGATTATCACAGTGAGGGACTTGACATACGCATTCAATGGTGGAGACCTTAGGACACAAGCAGAGAGCAATGCTGTCACTCTCCTCAAGATATTCTTACGTTCAGGATTGGAGATGAACAAGATGGCTTCTCTATTCCCACTTCGCCAGCCTTACTTTTATCTTCTACAAGTTCCAAAACAAGCTATTTGTCAATTTTATGTCAAATAAAACAAAGGCAACCTTTAGGTTTAAAATGAAATGCTCATGTGTAAATAGAGACAAAAAGCTGATGAGAATAGGTAGACATGGACCTGTAGAATTAAGCATGTGGACCTACTCATAAGGCTTCCGGCCTTAATGGGCAAGAGGCGGTTTTCTGACCTACTGTATGCTATGTATTTACCTGATTGCACAGGTTTGCTGATTGTTCAGTAACAGCCACTGTGGGTAATTTAAGTAGATTTGCCAAATTAATAGGAATATAAGCATTAGAATAGGGACTTGAACTCAGTCCTCTCAGCTCTGCTACTAAAGATCAGAGAGAAGCCAACAAGAGAGAATCAGAAGTAAGTTGTTCTTTTGTTTTTTTAATGTTCAACTTTTCTTTATTCCCATTTCTTTGAAAGCCTATGGCTCCGTCCTCTTAGTTCACAATCTTTTTACCCTGTCTTTTTATTTAATCTTCTTTTTTAACACCATATTTTATTCCCCTCCCGCTCCACCCTCTGACTGTTCCACATCCCATACCTCCTCCCCACACCCCTGTCTCCAGGAGGATGTCTACTAGAGGATGTCCCCACCCCACCCCACCGGACCTTTAAAACTCCCTGGGGCATTCAGTCTCTTGAGGGTTAGGTGCATCATCTCTGACTGAACCCAGACCTGGAAGTCCTCTGCTGAATATGTGTTGGGGTGATCATATCAGCTGGTATATGCTGCCTGGTTGGAGATCCAGTGTCTGAGAAAACTTGGGGGTCCAGGTTAATTGAGATTGCTGGTCCTCCTACAGGGTAACCCTCCTCCTCAGCTTCTTCGAACTTTTCCCTAATTCAATCCCAGGGGTCAGCAGCTTCTGTTCATTGGTTGGGTACAAATATCTGCATCTGACCCTGTCAGCTGCTTGTTGCATCTTTCACAGGGCAGTCATGGTAGGTCCCTTTTGTTAACACTCCATAGCCTCAGTGATAATAGTGTCAGGTCTTGGAGCCTCCCCTTGAGCTGGATCCCTCTTTGGGCCTGTCACTGGACCTTCTTTTCCTCAGGCTCCTCTCCATTTCCATCCCTGCAGTTCTTTCAGACAGGAACAATTGTGGATTTGACTGTGAGATGACAACGCCATCCCTCACTTGATGCTCTGTCTTTCTGCTGGAGGTGGGCTCTACAAGTTCCTTTTCCCCACTGTAGGGTATTTCATCTAGGGTCCTCCCCTCTTTGAGTCCTGAGAATCTCTCACCTCTCAGGTCTCTGGTACATTCTGGAGGGTCCCCCCAACCTCCTACCTCCTGAGGTTGCCTGTTTCCATTCTTTCTGCTGTCCCTCGGGGCTTCAGTCCTTTTCCCTCACCTAATACCATATCATATTCCCCTCCCCCTCCCCCCACATAAACCATGGGGAATGGCAGAGGAAACAATGCTGATCTGAACATTAAAATCAAAAATTCATGAGCAGAGCCTAAGAAATGTACAAAAATAGACAAAGGGATCACACACACACACACACACACACACACACACATTCATGCAGAAACACATGCACATGCCTCTCAAACATGCCAAATTCAACCTCACAATCATATCAAATCAACTTCCTCTAAAAGATAATGCTAACATATCCTAACATCTATGGAGTACATTTGAAACTCTCTCAGGTTTTTGTCAACCAAAACCCTGAGACTCTTTTATCCAAACCATCAAATACAGCAGATATGTTGTGATTCCTATGGTGTTGAAGAACACCCTCTGGAATACAGATGCGTGCTAGCTCTTCACCACCCAATCAAAGTCCTGCCTCCCCATATATTCTACCAATAAACAAGAGCAGCAAACACTGCTCAAGAGCTCTCTCCTGGGCAATCCTGAAACCCTGGGGTCTGCAAAAGAATGACTGCCTGGGTGTGAGCAAACAAAGGAGACAGTTTGCTTAAGAATACAGATTGTTCTCTGGCTCTAAAGTACTTCTTGATTCTGAAGCACTGGAGAGTTGCCTGCAGTTTGCTCTGTTCCTTCTCTGACTCCATTTCAGGGCTTCTTTTAGCCCTTGGGAAAGAGCAAAGCTCCACACATGCTGTTCTAACGCTCTAATATATCCCTTATTTCCATAGCCCAAGACTGAGGTCACACATGACTGATTATCCATCTTTAGTCTCCCCCCATACACCCAGCACCACAGAGTGTATCACATTACCCAGGAAAGCAGGGGGCCACTGAGAAGTTGGAGAAAATACACTTGCAAATGCTGGAGTGAAAGCCTGTCTGCTAATCCTCCTAAACCTCCTTTTAGTGACGATCATAACGAAAATGATTTCTTAAGACGAAAATGATTTCTTAAGAATGTCTAAAGAAACGGCAACTCACAAATATCATGAGATACTTTAAATCTTCTCCATGGAAAGCAGTGAATTTTACTGAGTAGGACTCTCTGAAGGTCAAAGAGGGAAGGAGGTTTAATTAAAGGTTATTTGTTTCTCTTTCTCATTCCCAAACAAAAGACAATCAGTAACAATTAATATTTAGAATCTATGCCTTTCCTCAATCATAAGAGTAGTGCTTTTAATGTCTCAGCTCCCCAGAGCACTCTTGAAGTCACGAGGACCAAGCTGGAAGAACATCCCTTTCTTGGTATGCAATAAGTCAGTCATTACATGTTAAATTGTGATCAAGTGCTTATTAGAGTCTACCCAAGGCATAGCAAGTTTTATCAACAGTATTCTGTTTAACTTTCAGTAATTATGTCACTTATAATCAATTGCCTTTTTAATTAGTCCTATTATTATAGCCTATAGATGGTTTCTATTACATAATTGTTTATCTTCAATAAATACATTTTAATAAGCAGATGTATTTATACTCCATGAAATAACAGTGTCAATTAATCTATGTTGAATACTCATTTGGGAACTTAAACTCAAACTCCTGCCAAACACTGCAAGCATGAATCACGTGAAGAACACGAGGTGGACAACGTGTTTAGAAAATACATGTTGCCAAGACTCCATTTCACCAGAAGATCAGGAGTTCTCTTTTATTTCTAAAGTTTATGATATTTCAGAGAAGGAAGATCCCGTTCCTGAGAAGGGTTCTCCACGTGCTTCCAGGCAGGATGAAGCCCAAGTGCACAGTCTTACACATATTCTCTTCTATTTAATTGTCTTGGACAACAAACTGAAGAAAACTACCGTGTAATAGCATGAAAAGAGGACAGAGTGTCTGGAGCAAAGCTTTGGACAGCATCATTTTAATACAGGTAGAGCCCAAGTGTTACATCTCATTTAAATGAGAAACATTAACCAAAAGCACAGAGTCCAGTTTTCGTTTTTCAAAACTATGAGACTGAGCTGTCTGGGAGGTGAGACAGAGCTGCAAGAGGAGCTCTGCTGTTAACCAGACTGTCTCCTCGACAGCCTTAGGATATTAAAAATTAACTCAAGGAAAATAAAAGGGTTTTTTTTTTTACTAAAAGTAAAGAAACAACCCAGTATCTAGTTTTCATTGTTTTTAATCAGACAATCAATTTCCTGCTTTGTGTTACACTCTTAAGAAATTCAGAATATGACAGGATGAGGAATGTTCTAGAATTGCGGATCCCCTAAAAAAAAAAAAAAAAAAAAAGGAAGAGAAAGTAATGTCAGTGATATTCCCTTGGGTAAAATACTTTATTTAATACATGTAATATATGTGCTGCGGTTACATGCAGTTAATAGCAAAATCGGCCTGAGGAAGACCCAGACAGACTCATCTGAAGGATGAAGGAACCCGAATCAACCTGTGCAGGTCTGAGATAGGAGAACTCAGGAGGCCTGAGGGCAGCAAATCTCAGTAGAGCAGGTCACAAGGAGAATTTTCAGTTTAGAACCTCACATTTTAATGGAGTATCTGAAATGCCCTACTGCACTGGGCTCTTGCTTGTCAACAGATTTTGAAAACCTCTAGAGCCGTGAAATAACTTTCAGTGATTTTTGTGAGGTCATGCTAAGGTCAGCATAGAAAGAGACCACCCACATAGCCAGACTGGCATGACTCTCCTTGATTTTTATTGTCAAAAGGACAAAGGAGCTATTTTAATGAAGTGTTTTTCAGTTGTCTTTTGTTTCATGTTTTACACAGGAAAAAGGAAAATGTTTCTTCAGCTCAGGGCGTCTGAATCATATTTCCACGGGGACGGGCATTTTCAGAACAGTAAGTACTAAAATTATAAATAACTTCCAATAAATTAAACTGTAGTCTAACCTTTTTTTTCTTTTTTTGAAACATTTTAGCCTTCAGAAAACTTAATTGTTCTTCAAAATTAAAAAGACATTTGCTTCTAAAGTCTATAAGACAATTGGGCATCTGTCAGTTACGAAGCAGTGATGAGATAATGTGGCCCAACACTTCAGCAAAAGCTTCACAGAGCCAATGAATGCAAATGTATTCTAGCTTTCTGCCTCGTATCATCTGACTCAAATTGCAAAACTGGACAAGCTCTTACTAGAAGACCACACCAGTCTTTATAAGCCCGTGGCATGTCGTCACAGGTACAGAGAGAGGGATCCTGCAATCAGTGGCCAGAAAGCAAGCTGCTATCTGGAGGGTTTAGATAGTTTTTCTCGGTGTCTTTTCCCCTAGTTACCTTTCTTCATAAGCAGAGTCTGCTCTCCACAGAAAGGAGATGTGATTCAACAGCCTGCATATCGCTCGCCATGCAGAGGAGATGGGAGGTGTTTGATCCTAGTTATGAACTCCAATGTCATATCTGTCTTTCACAGTTCTGGAGTTGGGTGAAAAAACAAACCCTTGGAATTTTGGGGTTCTCATATAATCCTGATCAAGGGAGGAGTATTTGGGGGAAATTACACAGGATGAAAGAGAGTAGTAATCAAGACAGAATTAAATTGTTTCTCTGGAGACTTCATGAGTCAAAGGGAGAATACTGTTAGATGGGATCTTTCTGTCATTCTTCAAATCCTTTCATAACATACTATACAAATACAGGACCACACACATTTATTATAAGCCATTAATGAAAACTTCCAGAAGTAGAAAACAAACAAACAAACCAAAAATCAAGATTCAGTCTTCTGTAACCCAACTGAATTTTCCTTAATTGTAGCTCATGGCAGGATGTTTGTCCAACCATTTTTCTCCAAGTCTGCCCTCATTTTTTTATAACTCAATTAATAAATATAATAAGAGAATATAACTAATAAGAAGAATCATTTACTATTCTTTAATGATTTTATTTTTAATTATGTAAATGCACATGTGTCTGTGTTGGGTATTTGCAGGGTATCTATAGATTCCAGAGGTGACCCTGGAGCTGGAGTTACAGACAGTTATGAGTCACCTGATATGGGTGCTGGAAACCAAACTCCAGTCCTGTGCAAGAACAGAATGCATTCTTTTTTCCAGAATGTATTCTTGGTCACTGTGGCCAATCCAACCCCCAGGGAATCACTTCTTCATACTAAGGCTTAAAACTAATTTTTTAGAATCAGGCTGTAGCATTCATAAGAAAAACAGTCAGAACTATGCCATATCTACATATGAAGTTAAAGGGGCAGGCAAACTTAGCTCCTAGTGATGTTTAGAAACATAGGCAGAAACAGAAAAACAATACAGGAAAGACAGCATCTCAGGCAGTTTACTCCAGCTTCACTTCTCATATCTTGGATAAGAGGTGAGCACTCTTGGCCAGAGAGACTTGAAGAAGAATGTGACACCTACATTCCAAGACCAGTCCCTTGGGAATGCTTGATGAATGAATGACAAATTACATTAGAAAACGTGGAACCTGGAAAAGGCGCAGACGAAAGTTCCCATTGTTCCCATCAGAGCCAGCTCACTTGCTCAGAGAGCGCCAGCGAGCCTATTTTCTTAACACCTGGCCATAAAGCCAGTGTTCACAAAGGTCAGCACTGCTCTCTTGCTCTCCTTTCCCTGCCTTTCCTTTCTTTTCAAACTTAGGAAGTTTGTCTAAGCATATTACTGTAGAGACCACTGGGCAGATGGCCAACTATTCTCTAGGGAAAGCCAATCTTGATTTTTCCTTTTAAATGAATACTGGTGTTATGGCCCTGGGTTACTTGTAATCAGAGAATATACATTGAATTTGAACTCTCCCAGACATGTCCCAATTTTCACAGTATACCATGTGGATCTTTCCAACCTGATATTTTCAAGTCAATATAATTGCCCACATCCTGCCATTAAAATAATATGATTTCAGAGCCTGCAAAGCACCTTGAGACCTCGCCTGCATCATTTTGACTTCCCTCAACTACAGCAGTACCCACTTGTTACCATGCATTTCTTTGATTAGTATTAGTAAGATGCATGTTTAGTCCTCAGCGACAGTCACAGTAACTTACTCTTTGCCTGTAGAAGACCTTTATTTTGCTTGTTTATGCATAGGCTCTATCTGATTGTAGCTCCCATAGTCAAGGTATTTAATAATTCTAAGAGGTTTAGGGCTAACCAAAGTTGTTACTTCTCTGAGACTATTCATCTTCTAATCAAAAAAGCTACTAAGCACTTTATCTGCATCTCCCTCCTTTGAGCACCACTGGATCGCTGACAGGTAGTATAATCTAGGCTAGAAGGGAGAAACCTGAAGCTTAAAGAATGAGTAGCTTACCCAAACTCACTCTGGTGGAAAACTGGCAGAAGCCAGTTTGAACATAGGCCATTTGACTCCACACTGTGTGCTTGGAGCCATTGTATAACCCTGCCTTCTGGTCAGCAAATCAAGGCCTACTAGGTCCTTATTCCAAGAATCATTTCTTAGAAAGAACCCAGGTCTGGTTCCTGTGGTAGGCAGCCAGCTGTTCCAGGATATTCTTCAAATCTCTGAGTCTCCTCACAGAAGCCCCAACACTCTTTAAGGAAGCCTGTAGAAGTGAATCAAGCTCAGGCCCTCAGTGGCTTGAAGGCCAGGGTACAAGTTAGGTTCCCAGGACAGCAAAAGCCAAGCACATGTGAAATGAATCATCTGAAAATAGGGGTCTTGTTTTTGAACAGGAAAAGGACTTCAAGTCACCTGTTCCTACTGAGAGAGCTCCTTTATAACTCTATTTAGCCAAATTTACATTCAAGGGGTCTCTACATTTGCCCCTCAGGAGATTATTTTTCAACATTTCCTTATAAGTAATTCTCTTCAAGGGAAAAAATGCAATTAAATAGTCAATGCCTTGAGCTATTATATGAAAAGAATTCACGTTCAAGCAAGAAATGTCTACATTTAGGCTCACGGCTAGCACTGAGACACAACAGGTATGAATGATTGCCCAATCATTCATGCTATAACGTGTCTTCTTGCTTAATTGGAGCAATATGACCTAGGATTCACTGGTTTATTTTTTCCCCTTGATTGACGTCATCCTTCATTCTTGAAGCAAGGAACTGGGGAAGAAGTCCTCATAACAATGTAGTGTTAGTTCTATTCACCAATGTATCCCCAGGTGTGGCTTATACGCAACTCTTGGAGCCCTTTCTGCCCAAAGTCTCTCCCAGGATATCATTACATTCTTATATTTAAAGCGTTGCCTGAGTAAAATATTGATTCAGGGATACTCTTGAAATTTTGCAGCAATTCAAATAGTTTTAGTATAGTAGAATATGGTGTTTGTTCCTGCCTTCCTCCTTTCTCTCTCTCTCTCTCTCTCTCTCTCTCTCTCTCTCTCTCTCTCTCTCTCTTTCTCTCTCTCTCTCTCTCTCCCTTCCTCCCTCCCTCCCTCCCTCCCTGCCTCCCTGATTTCTGTTTCTCTCTTTGTGTCTCTCTCTCTTTGTCTCTCTCCCTCTCTGTCTCTCTCTCTCTCTGTGTCTCTCTCTCCCCCCTTACTTTCTCCAGGAAACACACAGACACTCTGGCAAGTTCAGAATCTCAAGTAGCCCCTTACAGAAAGTCTTATTGTGTACTAATGCTGGAGTCAGAAATGTTAACTCTTAGACATTGGAGGAGGAGGAAGAGGGTATGCTGTCTGTGTGAGGGTCCGACGTTACTACTGAAGTATTTGATGCTCAGGGGAACACTGCTACAGAAACGGCACTCCCAACTATCAGTGCAGTTGGCCTAGGAGTCAGGATTATTGGGCACAGTATGAACGCCATGGAAGGGAAAATTACCTATAACAATAAATAATCACATAACATCTGACTTTTCACTTTGTGCCCACCAGTGTTGCACAAATCTCCTGTGTATTCTTTCATCTCCATAGTTAATACTTCTGCATTTTATCCTAAGGGTTGTGTTAGTCACCATCCCAGGTTACCCAGCAAGCAATTCAGAAACAAAAGCATGAACACTGTTAGAACTCTGATCTGTTTTTCACTGACCTGACTCACTGGAAGGAGGAAGCAGATGACGCAGCCTACAATACTATTGTCCTTACATAGATGCCATTTGTCTTGGTCTTGCTAAATTTGGAAATAGATTCTCCTAATGCCCACCTCAAAAGCTTACTACAGTTTAGTTAACTTTCATTGACCTGTCTTATGCATTAGTTTTTATAGCATCTAGAAAAAAAAAACTAAAAAACCTAAATAGCCAAGAAAGAATGTTGTGTTTTATGTGCTTGGATCTCCCCGATGAAGTGCAAAGTAATTGTCAGGTGACATTGCCAGACGCTTCCTAACACTGAGAGGAAGAACGTGCTCATCAGTGTAGGACCCTTCATCTCACTAGTGAGGATGATAAAAATATGAACTAATTGGAAAAAATAATAATATGTCAGTGGTTCTCAGCCCTCCTAATGCTGTGACCCTTCAATACAGTTTATCATGTTTGGTGACCCCTGAACATAAAATTATTTTCTTTTTTCTCCTTTTTTATTGAACATTTTATTTATTTACATTTTAAATATTATTTCCTTTCCTGGTTTCCCTTCCACAAACACCCTATCCCATCCCCCACCCCCTGCTTCCATGAGGGTGTTCCCCACCCACCCACCCACTCCAGCCTCACTGCCTTGACATTCCCCTACACTGGGGCATTGAGCCTTCACAGGACCAAGAGCCTTCCCTCCCACTGATACCAGGTAAGGCCATCCTCTGCTACATATGCAGCTGGAACTATGGGTCCTTCCATGTGTACTCCTTGGTTGGTGGTTTAGTCCCTGGGAGCTCTGGGGGGTCTAGTTGTTGTTGTTCTTCCTATGTGGTTTCAAACCCCTTCAGCTCCTTCAGTTCTTCCCCTAACTCCTCCATTGGGGTTCCCATGCTCAGTCTGCTGGTTGGCTGTGAGCATCTGCATCTGTATTGGTCAGGCTCTGGCAGAGCCTCTCAGGAGACATCCATATCAGTCTCCTGTTAGTAAGCACTTCTTGGCATCAGCAATAGTGACTGGGTTTTGTGGCTGCATATGGGATGGATCCCCAGGTGAGGTAATCCCTGGATGGCCTTTCCTTCAGTCTCTGCTTCACTCTTTGTCCCTGCATTTCCTTTTGACAAGAGGAATTCTGAATTAAAATTTTGGAGATGGGTGGGTGGCCCCATCCCTCAATGGGGGGCCTCTCTCCCCTTTGTTGCGTATTTCCCCTTTGGGTCCTAGGAGCCTCTTGCTTTCCTGGCATCTGGGACTTTCTGGTGCCTACCCCAGGTCCCCTTCCCCATTGCTACAGCTCTGTTCAATTTCCTGACCCTCTGTACATCTCCTATCTTCTCCCACACCTGATCCTGGCCCCCCTTTTCCCTCCCCCTCCTCTCTTCTTCCCAAGTCCTTCCCACCCTCTCCTTCCCATGATTATTTTGTTCCCCCTTCTAAGTAGGACTGAAGCATCCACACTTTGATCTTCCTTCTTGAGCTTCCTATGGTCTTTGAATACGTGGGTATTCCAAGCTTTTTGCCTAATATCTGCTTGAGTACATAGCATGTGCGTTCTTTTGTGACTGGGTTACCTCACTCAGAATGATATCTTCTAGTTCCATCAATTTGCCTGTGAAGTCATTTTAATAGCTGAGTGGTAGTACTTCATTGTTACTTCATAACCATTATTTTGTTACTATTATGAATCATAATTGTATTAGTTAGGGTTTCAGCTGCTGTAAAGAGACACCACGACCAAGGCAACTCTTATAAAGAACATTTAATTGCAGATGGCTTACAGGTTCAGAGGTTCAGTCCACTATTACCAAGGTGGGAACATGGCAGCTTTCAGGCAGGCATGGTGTAGGGAGAGCTGAGACTTCTACATCTTGTTCTGAAGACAAGCAGGAGAAGATTGTATCTTCCAGGCAGCTAGGATGAGGGTCTCAAAGCCCATGCCCACAGTGACACACTTCTTCCAACAAGGTCACATCTCCTAATAGAGCTACTCCCTGGGCCAAGCATATTCAAAGCACCACAATAATGTAAATATTTTTAATGAAAGAGGTTTGCCAAAGGGGTCGCAACACACAGGGTGAGAACTGTTGTTCTGTGGATTAGTAAGCATTAGGAGAATTCTAGAAATGACAAAGGACAGTGCTGGACATCAAGAGTGAAGAAAGAAATGTGAAGAAAGGAAGAAAGGAAGGAAGGAGAAAGGGAAAGGAGAAGGTAGGACAATTTGGGACAATTAAATAAGAAAGGAGGAGGAGTGATGGGGGAAGGAAGGGAGGAAACAGAAAAGCCATCAGAAGTATCTGTAGACAGCTGGAACTCTCAATGCACTATTGCCCTATTTAAAGTGACTCTGAAGCCCAGCAGTATCTTTATAACTTGTGCTGTGCTGTTAAGGACATTACAAACTTGTTTGACCATTTATCCATGAACACAGATGGGAAAAGGAGGACAACAGATGTAGGTGTCAATAAACATGTAAAGACCACTATAAGTTCCATGGAACTTGGCCAGGGAGTAGCATTATTTGGAGGTGTGACCTTGTTGGAGCAAGTGTGGTCTTGTTGGAGGAATTGTGTCATCACTGGGGCTTTAGGACCCTCATCCTAGCTGCCTGGAAGCCAGTCTTCTCCTAGTGATCTTCAGATGAAGATGGACAGCTCTCAGCAGCTCATGCCTGTCTGGATGCTGCCATGCTCCCGCCTTGATGATAATGGACTGAACCTCTGAACCTGTAAGCCAGCCCCAATTAAATGTTGTCCTTTATAAGAGTTGCCTGGGTCATGTTGTCAGTTCACAGCAGTAAAACCCTAACTGAGACACCTCTCTAAAAGGATATTGAGTCACACTTTGGTCATTTCATAAGTGAATACAAGGATTAAGCTAATTTTGCCTAAACCGTGTTTTTTCCTGGAATTGACTTTACTTAACTTCTTCATTGACTTTTGATTCAGAAACCTAAATTATTACTGCACTGCTTTTCATGTGAAAAAAAATAAAGTGAAAGGAATATCATTGCTCCCCAAGTCACAGTTGAATAATATGTTTACCAATGGTACTGTCTGGGGTACTTTAAAGAGTATATAGGAACAGATTTTAATTTCTTTTTATCTACCAGAAAGATTTTAATAGTGTATAATATTTGACGTACTATCCCTGGGACTCCATTTCCCTAGAGATGAAGAAATTGCCTCATTATTTTAAAGTTAGCATCAATACAAGACATATTGGAGTGGGTGGGTCTTGTATGTCTTCATCAGTTCAGGGAGCGTCTCGGTTTTTTGAAGAATGCCTCATTGCAACCATATCCTAGTGGTAGCTTGTTAAAGAGTCTAAGTCTAACTAAACAATAAACACACACACACACACACACACTCCCACTTTATACTGGCCATGGGGGACAAACGTATGTATACTAGTGAATTTGTTTTAAAAATAAAATGCAAATAAACAAAGCAAACCAAGAAGTTTTTGAAATTATAAAAAGTCTCCTTTGCACATTTTGAAAATTATATTTTGAAAGCCGAGGTTTTTGTTGTTATTTTGATTGTGGATTCTTTCTGCTTAAGAATAGAACAGTAAATTTGGCTGACTGTCTCGAGAGGAGAATTCCTGGCAGCACATCGTTGTGACTGCATAATCAGTTCACCCTACCCATTCTCTAGATTACAAAGACATTTATTTTTCAAAAAAAAAAAAAAAAAAAAACAAATCTATGCTTTATTTGGAGAAAGACAGTAATACTTCCTGAAAATTTATCAGTTTAGGGATTAACCTCTACTCGTGATTCATCTTGGACTTCAGGAGCCCCAGTTAGGGCTTACAGCTCAGCAGCTGAGTACTTGCCTAGGACAGGTGAAGTCCTAAGTTCGATTCCCAGTACCACCAAAACAAATCATTGGAGAGATGTATAATATACTCTTTTTTATGCTGCCAAAAACCGGGGAGAGTTTTGTAAAAATAATTTACATATTTAACAAACCTGTTAGTGTGGTTACACTGCATCTGTCCATTGCTGACCCAGCTGTGTCCATTCCTATGTTTCCACTTCCAAACTACAACTAGTGGATATATGTGGTTAGATCTCTCAAACTCTGACCCCACATTCATTTTCATCCTCTCTTCTGCACAGGACTTCAGGAGCAGGGATTTGTCCCTCCTCATGGTCCACAGCCTGCCTTCCATGCCTTGGCTCCCCAGGAACTCCTGTTTCTCTACCTCACTTCCTACCTGGGAAATTCCTTTATCTCTTGTTAGGCCAAAAGTAAATATCGCCCTCTCTATAAACCCCACTCTGATCTCTGGACTTCCAGGGGTAATTAATCACTTCCTTTTCTGTGATATTCAATATGGTAGCTCTTATCACTTTCAATCTTTGAAAAACAATTACCTGTAAACCTATCTCCTTTATTAGACTATTGGACCCTTGAAGCCAAAGATATCATCTTAATCATTTTCATTTCCATAGCATAGCAAAACCTTTAGTGCACAGTAGGAGAACAACAAATATTTGTCAAATTCATTAGTCCCGATTTCTATCACATGTTAACATAGTAGATAACGACCAAGCCATGAGGTCAGGGGCGGGCTTGCCTTACTCTTAGCTAACTCGTAGCATTATGTGCACAGCAAAAAAAAAAATCATGCCAATACGTTTGACATACTACATTAATAGTCGCTTCCCCCTTAGGAATCATAGTAATATTCCAAAGCTGACCCAAGAGGATCTAGGGGTAATACATATATATCTGTTCATACACTCAAAAAACATATATAGTGAGGGAGTTTTCAAAGCCTACAAAGCAATCTTCAAGTCAGGACTATATTGTGTACACTATAAAAAGTATCTTAGGAAGAATTAATATCAATTTTACACGAACTCAGAAAATAGTTATGTGGAATACATCTTTACTTGCTTTGTGGTCTATAATATTAAACTGGTATCAAAGGCCAATTAAAAAATTCCAAGAAGACAGTGATACAGATCTCTGGAAGCTGGACAAAATTTACTAACTAAATAGTAGGATAACTAGCTCTATACATACAAGAAGAGAAACATGTGGTACCCTAGTGGGGTCTTTTCAGAGTCATAATATTCCAAAGTCAATGGACACACCATTTAATAAGACCAGAGGGGGAAAACAAAACCTATGTGATTACTCAACAGTCATACCAAAGGCATTTGGGAGAATTTATTGCCGGTTCAAGATAAATACCCAGACAACTTGGAAGGGAAACGAGTATTCTAAAATAGAAAAGGGCAGGTATAAAACCCACAGCTAGAGTCGCTGATAAGAATTTTAACAAGTTCACTCTTAGCTTCAGAAAGAAAAGAGCCTAAGTAATTTCCTCCACCTAATTCCACTCAACAGAGTACAGAATACGGTAAGATAAAGCAAGAGCAAGACTTTAGAGGTGTTGGGCAAAGTAGAAGTGTTTCTAACTCTATGAGCGTTCGTTTACACAAGTGTGGATTGAGAACTACAATTGCAGTACACGTTATATCTCGATTGACTGTAATCAGTTTCCTTGTTGAGGTCAGAGGGCAGCAATGGAATATCGCATAGGATGATTGTGTTGGAACTTACAGCAGAAGTCAGGATGTAGCAGGTTTACATGCTGTGCTCTAGAACGTCTGACCTCACTTGCACGGCATTGCTATGCCCTCCCTTAAAACTCTCTAGGATAATGTTTAAATCATTTTTTCTCCTGTATGCAACTTTTGAGTCATTTCTCTATTGCCCCCATTGCATATTGAGGTAGAATGGATTCCTTAACTGTTATGAGGATTTAGAGAAGCAAGCCTATAAAAGCTAGTCACTGAAATGGAGAGGGAAGAAGCACATTGTGCACGATGAACAAATTGTGTGTAGGCACGAAAATGACCATTAGTTCATGACCTAAAACTTAAAAATTCTAGCCTTGCATTGTCTCATTTCTGGATTATAGGAATAGTACAAGGAATGAGTGCAAGGAACAAGGAATAGTACAAGGAACGTTAGTATCACTGTTGCCATTTCACACAAGAGGTTAGAAAGTCATTCCCTAAGTCCTACCAATAACACCCAGCAGAGACAATTATGATGTTAATCCATAGTTCTTATGTGAAGAATATAAGCAGGTGGTCAGTCCATGTGTTTAATTGTTTTTTAATGTTCAAGTGACAGAATTATAAGGAAGTAAACCCAAATGGCAAAATGTGTCTAAATACTAAATCTGGTACCAAATGCCTTCAGTCACTGGTGGTATTCTACTGAAGTGTATGGATGAAGAACATCAAGGTACCATCTCCTAATGACCCTTCCGTGCAAGCTTCTGGTCATTCTCTAGGTCTGTCTAAGGACAAATTTCAGACTAGGACTTTAACACTGTCTGGCTTTGAAGAGCACTTAAGCTTATAAAGAAATAAATTGGTACGTTGCAGTGTCAGGTTAAATAGATGATTTATTGACACTTCTTCAGACCTACTTGAGGTTATTTTTTGTGGCATGTATCCAAATGGAATAGCATCAAGGATTTTACACAGGATATTCTACACCACTCCAATATCTGGCATGAAGTATATTACAGAATTTAACCTTTCCATTTCAACTGAGGCCTGGTCATCATTTAAGCTAAAACTTGACCAGCATCTGAGTACTCGAAGAGGCATACTTGCACCAAGCAATTTACATGCCGTAGGCAAGGTATCTGCCAATGACTTTGCATTGTGCTACTCTGAGAAAGTGTAGGAGACCAGAGTTGGTGCTAATGTATAAAGAGTGTAATAAAGAATTTTACTATGTCAGAAAGAGAAGTATGAAGAGATAGATGTTTCCTTGTGTGTGTGTGTGTGTGTGTGTGTGTGTCTGTCTGTCTGTCTGTCTGTCTATGAGTGTGTGTATATATATATATGTGTATGTGTGTCTGCCTGTCTGTGTTCCATTACAGGAGGTTGCTTGGGTAATTGTGCTTGTTCTGCTTGAAGTACCAGCTACACTGAGCTCCACAATGTTCCCAGAGTATCCAAAAGCACCACTTGAATGACAGGCTTATGGTTCTGCAAGTTCTGGCCAACCCAAAGTCTCCTGTTCATTTCCCAAGACACATAAGAGTTTAGATTTTAGAAGAAACTGGATGTTTGCATGTCCAGTTTTCACCTTTAGAAAAAGTGTGCTGCCACAGTCAGAACTCAATCTCTCTCTCTCCCTCTCTCTCTCTCTCTCTCTCTCTCACACACACACACACACACACACACACACACACACACACACACACACATGCAAATGCACAATCAAAACTCACTCTCTCTCATCTCCTCTTCAACCTAAGTGGTCCAAGTTCCTATAAGAATTTTTTTATTTTTTTTTTTTTACAAATCATTTAATCCATTAATCTTTTTGCATTTTCCTTCAGTTGCACATTCTTTCTCAAGTTACAAGGTTCAAAATGGGACATGAGATTCTAAATAAAGATGCAACCACCAAGGCCAGCAGGCCTATGTATAGACGGAGTTGAAAGCTGCCAGCCTAGTTTGATTTGAGATACAGCATTGCTCCAGCTCTCCTCTTCTGCAGCATTGCTCACTCGCCCAAAATAGCTGCCCTATCTTGCTTGCCAACCTGATTTTCCATCCCAACACTACAGGGCCTTGGGAAAGGGGGTAAACGAAACCCAGCTAATATTTCTAAAGAAAGTAGAGTTGGCTGGATGCTAAGTACACTACTTTATTTGAATCCTGCAAGTATCAGAACATAAAGAGGGTAACTGGTATTCTGTACACAGACATGGCTCTATAGTCAATAGTTGGAGGATTAACCTCTACATCCAAGCCAGGAATTTTGCATGTCTGTAAGTTCAGCATTTGGGAGGTAAAGGTGGAAGGATCAGTTCAAAGTCATCTGTGTCTACCTAAGTTCAAAACTACCCTGGGTTTCAGGAAACCTGATTGAAATAACAATTAAAATAAAAATAATAATGATAATAATAACAAGACATCATTCACCATTTGTAAGGTCTTAGCTCATTTGTTTAGCCTCTCAAAGACTTGAGGTCCCTAAACTAAGAGTCTATTTCAATGTCTGCCACTTGCCAAAATGGTGCTCAGTATGTCTTTCGTTCCTCTTTTCCAAATGAGAGAACTGAGAGTCGGAGAACTTCAACAGTTTACCTCAGGGTACGAAACTGAGAAGCAACAGATGCTCCCAAACCTCATTCTGCCTTCAGAGCTTACATGCTCTACCACGTTGTTTGCAAAAGGTAGTTCCTAAGTTGTTATCTGTCTGGGAGAAGGGATATGAAATTTCATCTACCACAATTTGAAAGTATCCAGATTGGGAGCTAGTATCCAGAGTGCAGCCTGCAGCAAGGTAAGGAGAAAAGTCAGTCAGTCATAAGGGTAGAAAGAACTAAGGACTAGTAAACATAGCTGGGGAAAAAGATGACAGCAGAGAGGACTCTGGGAAGCTCACTGCCCAGGGCCACTGTCCACAGACATTATGTATTGAGAGCAGGACAGAGCAATGTTAAAAGCACAGGCCACCTAAGCTGTGACACCACAGAAAGCAGTTTTCCTTTTGGGAGCACTTCATTTATTGAGACTGGTAAAGAGAAATGTGATGTTACACATTAAGGCAGACAGGTGGTAAGAAGCAGATGAGTGGAAATTTGAAGGTGACCCCAATAAGAAGCAGGTGAATGGAAGTTTGAAGGTGACCCCCTTTCTCTACTTTCCTAGAGTTTTTCCAGAGTCTGTTCCTGGACTCGAAGTCTGTTTTGGTTTAGATCATCAGACAAAATGTGGTGACAAAGCTGATTACCGCAGACACTGCCTCCTCTACTTGAAGCATCATGATTGTGTGTGACTCCATTCTGTGTGCCACAGTTTCTTTACTCATGTGATGAGGATAACCTACCATAGAGCTAGGCCTGAGAATGTAACCCAGTTGATACAGTGCTGGGTACCATGTATGAAGCCATCAATTTGATCTTCAGCACCAAATAAAACCAAGTGTCATGACTCACAACTGTAACCCCAGCACTGGGAAAGCAACAGCAGAAGGATCAGGAGTTCAAGGCTTTCTTCTAGTAGGTCAGAGGCAGTCTGATCCATAAATCCATGGACCCATAGGGTTCAATAGAGGCAGTGAGTTCAAGTACATAAGTAACCAGCACACAACAGATCTTAGCTGCTGCAAACCATCATGTTTAATCTTTACGGTGAGTGGAGAACTGACATTTAGGTCGTATGGTGGCTCGGTCAAGCTTTTTCCTGCCAGCAAACAGAGAGATTATAGCCCAGATGGGGACTGTGTGGCTGAGGCTACTGTTCTTCCTCACCAAGACGTTTCTGTTGCAGGAAAGGGGTGGTAGATAGATCAAAGCCCAGACTGCGATCAAATGGTTCTTTCCAGATTATCTGGTATTTCGTCCTATTGCTTCATAGGCATGACTGCTTGGATGCAAAAGGAAGACTAATACACAGCGCCCTAGTTTTCTCCCTAAACATCACTGGACAAATTATTGGACCTGAAGTGCTAGAAACTTTGATTCACACTGAACAGGTAGAGAAGTTCCCAGGCTCTCTTTGTCCTCCCCACCAAACAGGAACTAGAGTGGAAGATGGGTCCTGCTTAGACAGCAAAGGATCCCCTTCAGATGGATCAATCTTCAGCTGGTTTACTATGTGGCTGTAAAAATGGCTAAGGAAGCAAAGAGGTACATAAAAGGAAGGAGCAGAGATCTAACAATGGTATTTGTGAGCTAGCATATGTTTGTGAAAGAATGACTTTCAAATTATAAGGCAATTTAAAAATCATTTCTCTCAGCCCTTGTTCCCCATCACTAAGGGACTCAGCACTTAACTCTGTGTGTGTGTGTGTGTGTGTGTGTGTGTGTGTGTGTGTTACAAGTGTATATGAATGTGTGTGAATTTGTGTTTGTCTGTTGTATATTGTATATGTATATGTACATGTGTGTGTATATGTGTATGCATGTACACTTGAACTTAACGTGTACATACGTTTGCATCTGTTGTGTGGACCTAAACACATACAAAGCAGCATGTCTACTGCTCATATTGGTAGAGATAGTTCAAAAACTCTGAAGAGCCTACCACTGCCACAATTCACTGGAGGTTCCTGTAGCCACACTGAATGGTCCCATGCAGCATTTGGAGCTTTATTCTGGCAAATGATATCAGGCTTCAGGAGACAGTGATTTTAAACATGAATCACCGCCATTTTCATAGGTAAAAGCACTGTCATCAGCCCCATCGTGAGGCTCAGAGGTAACGGAGATGGGTCTTGAAGAGAGATCAGTCGTACAACCGTGCAGGAAGGTGTCCCAAGAGAAAAAGGCAAGTGAAGGTTTTAGATAGTTGTGTTGTAGAGGACCACAGATGTGTGCATACAAAATCTGCAGGATGCATGACTAGATAGAAAACAGGCCTGAGAAGCCCTCAGCAAAACAATGTACCAACTGAAGGACTTAAAGATAGACTCAGGAATAATACAAATGCTTCCTTATCATTTGAGGGGGTGGCTCCCCAATGCAATCATCATAGCCTTCACCCACCTCAAATGCAGCTCTTTAGAAAAAATATGGAAAGAACTGAACAGAGATGGATCGCTTCAGTGTGAGTGGCTGGGCTTTCCAAACCACAAACAAACAAACAAAAAAAATCTCTAACAGAGAGGAGAAACAAGGGTAGGTGAATCAGGCTCATTTCTATGATACAAAACAATTGGTCAAATATTTCAGTTGTTTTCTCTAGCACTTCAGTGCCCCACAGAGCAGAAGACTGTGTCCCTCACCTGTGTGGCACTGGGCTTCTTTAAACAGGAAGGGAGAGGTGACAAGCAGAGTTTCGGGTGAGAGTTCTGTTTCTGTGATGAGTTGCCTTTTCACATAAGTTATATCAAAGCTGATCACTGTTAAGCGTTAGTACGACAAAGTGAGTGCATGTGGCCAAAAGTCGGCCTTTGTGGGCTGGAGAGATGGCTTGGAGTTTAACACCACTTACTGTTCTTGAGAGGACCCAGGTTCAATCCTCAGTACCTACACTGTGGCTCACAACCACTCCCTACTCCAGTTCCAGGGGATCCGACACCCTCTTATCTCTGAATACACCAGGAACATATGTGGTGCACAGACATGCATGTAAACCAAACAGTCACACGCCTAAAATAAATCTTTTTGTTTTTAAAGTCAGCGTCTGAGATGAAGGGGCAAACAATGGCTCTGCCTCAGACATGCAGGAGACTCTGATCTAAGCAGCCCCGTTAGGAAGACCTCAGCCCTTCATTAACGCTGCTTCATTCCGAAACTCAAAAGGTGAACTCGGCTCATGAACCTGCTTTTCTGCAAACTCTCAGTCTGGCTCTGGAGGAGTCTCTGTCAGGCGTTCTTGCTTAGAGCAGAGGAGACGCGGGGGGAAAACACAGCGGCCAAGTGCTGAGCCCGGGCACTCAACCCTCAGCAATGGGTGGTACAGAGTGAGTGGTAGAGACCCCATCACAGGAAATCGGGCACTTCTAGCCCTCGTGGAGTCCTCTCAAGTGACAGTTCTTCACTTTCGCTATCATCTCCTACCCTGAAAATAAAGCTAACCAAGTTGGGGTTTTGCCTCGAGGCCACGGACCAAGTACCTCAGCCAGTATCAACACAAGACTGGTGACGGACGGCCACAGGCATGAGCAGGAATTGGGACATCCTCTGTCTAACAAGCCTGGGACGCCACAGGCCTGAGCCCCAAAGCCCCAAATCTGTCTGGCTTTCACTGAGCCTTGAAATAATGGATTTAAAGGACTATAAATTATCTTCCTCAAACTGGAAGTTGCACAGAGCAATTCATAGATGAGGCTGTCAGAGGAAACATCCAACAAAATATAGGGACAGAAATATATGATCCCGAGAAACTGGTTTCCCCATTTGGAGAGGCACTGCATTTTATTCTTTTATTTTTCAGAGATACCTAAAAACGAGAGCAATATCTTAAATATCTTTATAACACCATACCTGTGACAATGCCCAGGCAGTTACTTAAAACCAGCCTGTGTTTGCTCAATGGCAGATGCATGAGTATCTTTATAGCATGACTTTATAGAGCAATAAAAAATATGCCCTGTCTCAACATTAAAAGCGTCACATTCTTTTTACGCAGTTACTGAGAGCTCTGACTCCAAGGAAGAGAAGTGGAAGATGTTTCTTACTGTCCAGCCTTAGAGTTAGATTTGGTACCAAGTATATTGAGTGTGAGGAAAAATGCGCACACACAAAAAATTAGATACCACTTGCCAAGATACCGTATATGATCAAAAGCTACGCTCTATTGTCCATCTAACTTGGTTTCAATTGTGTCCACGTGCTTGTGTGCGGAGTTTTGCTTGAAGAAGAGTGTAATAAATGTTTTAAGGTTAAGCAAGGTCCTAGCAAAACTGAACAGGCCTTTGTAACACAAGCCCCACAGGGTTTTAGAAGTCATTTAAGAAACATTAGATTGGCTCTGGTCCCCATTAACTCTTAGTTTAGGGTCTAAGATTTCTGAATACCTTGAATATACAGAAAGGGCATTAAGGATAGAGAAGAGCACTACTAATGAGGAGAAGGGAGCATGGAGCAGACGAGCCATAGGAAAACTACGCAATAGGAAGAAGGCACTGCACTCAGGTCAGGGGAGGTAAGAGGAGTTCAGAGTAACATTAGGGGAAACTATTAAACAAAGAGCCTGCAGAATGAATAAGCAGTTTGGAGATTAGCATTTTTGTAGTTAAGAAAGTTCAGGCATGCAAGCCAAGTCAAGATAAGAGACTGCCAAGAAAGGCAATACCAATAAGATCAAGAAGAAAAGGGCATATTATTTAACTTTTCCTCTCTATCTGTGACATTTATAGATCTTTAAAATACACACTGGAGGAATTTTTTCATTTTTAAAAATTTTATAATTTTGGAAAGCCATAGCACCTATCAGCAGTATCTGATGGCTTTAACATTGGAAAGGTCTATGATAGAGATTTTGAAAGCTAGCATTAAGTGTCTGCTAAGCTTGGCTATAGATTTTTAAAGGACTAAAAAGAAAAGGAGAAAGAGAAAAGAGAAAAGGAGGAAGAGAAGGAGGAAAGAGGAAGTAGAAGTAGAAGAGTAGGAAGAGGAAGAGGAGATCACTTCAGCCTAAAGTTAAAATATTTATGCCACAATAATGTAATTAACAATATCAAGATCTCCCTTCAGCCCATAGGTTTAGAATTTTTTTCTTAAATAGTTAATCCCTCATGGTAGTTAGAGAAACAGCGCTATCATTTGGATACCAAAAGTTGCTCAAAGACCTGGATATTATAACATTGTTCCTGGATTTTTCCAGAGGTGGTAAAACCTTTAAGAAATGGAGCTTAATGAAAGATCTTCAGGTCATTGGGGGTGTCTTAGAAGGCAGTAATGGAACCGCCACTTTCTTGTCTCTTTCTTTCATTACCAGGATTAACACAGTTTTCTTTTGCCTCATTCTTCCACTATGATTTGCTGTGTTGCCATGGGCCCAAAATAACACAGCCAATGAACTATGGGCTTAAAAGCTCCAAACTTTAAGCCAATAATAGTTTTTTTTCTTTTTGTTTTTGATGTCAGAGATTAAACACAAGGTCTTTGACATGCTACACAACCACTCTATCATTAAGCCATATCTAGTGGGCCAGAATGAAATCTTTCCTCTTTATGAGCTGAGTATCTCAGGTACTTGTTACATTACCAGAAATAAGATGAACACAATGAGTTAGAAAAGCAGTTTGAGACACCATTTGGTCACCAATCAGGCTATAATAAACACACCTCCTCTGTGATCCTTATAACGTGGCTTATAGACTGTGATCCTTCTTTCTGGTTCTTCACTCCTAAGGGGAGGTTGCTGTCCAGTCAAATATACAGGTGTGTGAGGCAAACTGAAACTACATTTCCTCAAACCATGGTGCCCACCTTACCCACCATCTTCCTAGATGTATGATAGAACTCATTGGCAGAAGCACTCAAGTTCCTGAAGCCAAAGATGGGCCCGTTAGTACTTCGTAAACTGCCTGGGGAGAAGACAGGAGAAGATGGTGATGGGAACAGAGGAAGACAATTTACAGAATGTACTCTTGTACACTGCTTTTAGAAATGTGAAGTTGTACAGACTGTGGAGTCCTGTATAATGAAAGCACATGATTACCATATGACTCAGAGACGCCACAGATGAGTATGTATACAAAATAGTTTAAAAGAAGAACTCAAAGAGATTTTGAGCACAAATGTTCTTGCATCGTTTGTTATAATTCAAAGTAGAAATCATTAAATCTCCACAGGAAAAATAATGAGTAAACAAACTATTATACACAGAAATGCAATTCTATTCAATCCTCTAAAAAACTAAAATTGTGAGGCATACTACATTATACAAGAGCCTCAAAGATATTATGTTGAAGTCACGAGAACACAAGCATTATGTGATTCCACATCTATGAGGTACCCGAATCAGATTGGAAGATGGAAGGTTCTGGAAATAGACGGCAGTGGTGTTGGCAGGATACAAATATACTTCATACACACAGCACTGTGCACCTAAAATTGTCAAAACTTTAAACTTTATGTTAAGTACACTTAAGTACAATAAAATCTATTCACAAGAGTATCAAAGTATTCTTATTACTTCGTCTCATTTCTCTCATCTGGGAAAGTTAAGTTCATGTTCTTTTTCTAATGTTGCCCCTGCCAGAAACTGCCGGGAAATACATTTCATGTTCCAAGCAATTCTCTCATGGCTCCAAAAGGAAATGAAAGAGTAGCGGCTGGTCAGGGCAGCCCTCAAGTCCTATTCATGAGACCCCATGGACTGACAAACACCAAATATCAGAGATGCACAGCAGACACCAGCAGCAGCCCATTCTGGGATGGGCACCTTCATTTTAAAGCGGTTGCCAACACTGGGGCAATTCTCCAACTCACGGTGATTTCAGAATCAAGGATGAGCCCCTCAGATCAGCCAAGTTCTACCAAAAGCCATCAGACATGTGGACTAGGAAATTCTAAATTCTGCTGCAAAATGGTCCTGGACTAAACTTAAGCAATTACCCAGCTAAACCAAAAAGATGCTCCACTGTAAGAAACGTAAAGCTGAGGCGGAGTGTCCAGGCCACTTTCATTTTGATTAATTGCCTTTTAAGTATAAAACTCAGCTCCATAGCCAAAGAATAATAAAACCAGGGGACACCAAAAAGGAAAAAGAAACTAGGCAGATCACTGTATTCCATTCCACCATTTTGGAAATAGGACAGCCGAGAGTCATAGCTTAAATTTTCTGCTTAAAGACACAGAGCGGAGTCCAATCAGAACCCTAGCCTTTGAAGCTCCTAGCTAGTTCATCCCACAACACCAGCTGAATACCTGCTCACAAGGAAGAAAGATTAATATTGACAAAATATAAATCATGTTGCAAAACAAAGGGAGACCGTAACTGCTTCACTTATCTTGTTAATTATTTGAAAACATTAAGCTAAACATTTAATGTAATGCATTTTAAATTTTTTAATTAAAATATAATTACATACCTTTGCCTCTTTCCTTCCCTCACCAAACCTTTCCCAGGCAACCCCCTCCCTTACTCACTTAAATCAAGTCTCTATTTCTTTCATTTTAATTGTTGGTGTGTGTGTGTGTGTGTGTGTGTGTGTGTGTGTGTGTGTGTGTGTGTGTGTGTGTGTTTGTGCCTGTGCGTGCGTGCGTGCGTGCGTGCGTGCGTGTGTAAATGCAACCGGCTCAGCCTGTAATGTTGCTGTGTAGATATGATTTCAGGGCTGATCACATGGTGTTGGATACACAGTCTCGCTGCTTTTCTCAGGTGAAAACTGTTTCTCCCGCTCTCAGCATGCATTAGTCACCTGTAGTTCTTTGTCTAGGGTTAAGGCCCCTTGAAAGTCTTCCCCATCTGCATTAGCGTCTCTATTACTGTTCTTGTTTAGGTATTGTTCAGGAAGCCATGGTCATAAGACTTCGTGGATAGAGATTTTTCTGACATTTCCAGGAGATGAAATCTCACAGTAAACTTCCTGGTACTTTGTCTCTTACCATCTTCCTATCTCCTCTTCCACCATAAACCCTAGGCCTTAGCCAAAGGCCTTAGCTAATGTCTTAGATGCACCACAGAGTGGTGGACTAGATACCACAGAGTCACTTGTTCTCTGTATTTTAATAGGTTGTGATTTTCTGTAATGGTCTTTGCCTGTTGAAAGACCTCTCACTGATGAAGGTCAAGGCCTACTCTTGTCTGTGGGGATTAAGATACATGTTTAGAATGTAGTTAGAAACTGTGCTGGTTTAGTGGAGTGGACATTGTGAGTTCTCCTCCAATGACAGCTGGAATTACAGTACCTGACATGACTCCCCTCTTAGTGAGTGAGCCCTAAATCCAACTTAAAATCTATTGGCTACTGCCATTATCGTACCCTTAGGAATACAGTGCCATGTCATACAAAGCATTTTAAAGTTTTAACACATCACTCCACAAAACAACCAATACTGTCTATTGTCTCTTCATGTTGCTTTCCTCTTGCTTTTAAAAAAAAATTCTAAAGTCTTAGAAGCTGGGCAATACTTTTATATTATGGGCAATTCTCTTATTTTTAAAATGTTTATAGCATATGTGACAAAAATTGCATACAATTTTTATAAGATATATTTCCATATCAAAATAAAGCTAATGCAAAAATATAAGGCTGTCTGATCTCTGGTGTCCTTCATCATACTGCACCAACATCTTAGACTTTCAAATACCATGTTTCTTAACCCTGAACTTACTTTTAACTAGAACATGACCACAGACTAGATGAATAGTGATAGCAGTACCATGTTCTGCATGAAGCTTTCTCCAGACAGCATTCTACAGAGGCCTCTGTTTCTCGGTCCTCTGTTTGCACTCCACACTGTCCTCCCACAGGGTTATTTTCTCTCTACCATCCAGATCTCCATTTCTGTCTCATTTTCTTTCCCCTCCATTGTTGCAAGTGAGTTTACCAAAGAACCCTTTAATCACCCAAAGACCCTCACAACCATCCGGTCCCTTCATCTACAGGGTTGCTGCCAAGTCACTGTTACATCATGGCCCATCTTGTCCTGTTCCAATTTCTTCTGTGGACATGAGTCAGAGCTTCCCATGCAAACTGTCTTCAGCCTGAACAAGTACCAACTGAACCAAAAGATGCAAATATGTGTCTGTTTTGGCCATGATCTGGCTCCTTCTCATTCTTTGGCTCATTGGGTCTTTACCTGTGTCTAGCTTGTTCTCTTTGCAACCAGTAAATCTGTCCCAGTAAAAACTGCCTTTGAACTGAATTGTTATGAACTTAATTCCATTGCACTGCCTCACAACTGACTTACCCCCAGCTGACTGACTAGAATTTAGAGATCTTCGTGCTCTTTAATGCTGGGAGTAAAGATGTGTACTACCATACCTGGACCTAAACTTTTCTTTACCTGAAACTTGGTCTATACCAGGCTGGCCTTGAACTCAGAGATCTGCTTGCCTCTGTCCCTGGGATTAAAGTTGCACCTGTATTCCAGCCAGAGCAGATATTTCTATATTAAAATTCCTCTATAATTTCTGCCTTCCAGGGAGATCCCTACATCTCTCCTGGACTTCTTTCCTTCTTACCTAATATTTTTTGGTCTATAGATTATAGCTTGATTGTCATTTACTAATATCCCATTATTGTCTTTTGGGGATTGGGTTACCTCACTCAGGATGATTATTCTTAGTTTCATACATTTACCTGTGAATTTCATGCTATTGTTTTTAACAGCTAAGTAATATTCCATTTTCTAAACATACCACATTTTCTTTTTCCATTTTTCTGTTGATGGACATCTAGATTACTTTCTCAAGAAGCAGCAGCAGATGAGAATAGATCCACCCAGATATGTGGAAAGTCTAAATTGAAGATCTCCATCAAATCCTTCCCCTCTGAGCTCAGCTAGTAAAAGAAAATGTAGGAAGATCTTAAGAACCAGAGGAGGTAAAGGGTACTAAGAGAATAAGGCCCTCTGAATGAACTAAGCAAGACTTATATAAGCTCACAAATATTGAATCAGCAAGCAGTGGTCTTCAATAGGTCTTCTGTATATATATTATAACTATTAGCTCAGTATTTTTATGGGACTATTGACTATGGCAATATTTCTCTGACTCCTGTGCTTGCTCTTTAGACTCCTTTCTTCCTTTGCTGTGTTCAACACTCAATATGGTAGTTTTTCCTCTATCTTATTCTATTTTATTTTGTCATGTTTGTTTATTATCTCTTTGAAGTCTGCTCTTTTCCAATGATAGACAGAAATGGAGTAGATCTGGAGGGGAGAGGGAGAGGGGAGAGAGAGAAATTGGAAGAACTATAATCAGGATATATTGTATAAGAAAAGAGTCTATATTGAATGCCTGTGTGGGAGGAGCCTGGCTAGACTCACAGGAACCTCAGGGGAGTTCCTGCTTCCTGTACCTGGGTGAGCTACAGTGTCTTCCTATGGGAAACGGGAACACTAGGTACACGTTATCTGTTCTTTTGCTTTTGGAGGCTTGGGAGCACCTACACGTAGGTATCCCATGAGTTACCCAGAACAGAGTTCCTACACTAGGCTTGCGGAGGAAGAAAAGCCAGCTGTGGGCTGTGTGGGCTCATAGGTGGTGTCCTGGAGAGGGTGGGATTTGAGCTGAGGCGGGGTTCATTTTGATAGACAGGTGTAGGAAGGGCACGGGTGGAAGGATTTTTCCCAAGCCCAGGCTGATTTGGGGGCTCAGGTGAATCAGAGGGAGGAGCTTGCCTCGGGCGTGAGTGTCTTCCATAAAGTAAGAGCCGTCCACCAAAGCTGTTGGATAAAGACACCGGTTGCATGTTGGTAAAACCATCCTAAAAAGACCATTTTAAAGGTCTTATCTACTATGTTTTAATCTACTTTGTATGGGGGCGCACCCCGGGATTAAAACATGTGTCATCATACCTGAAAAAAAAAAGAAAAAAAGAAAAGAGTCTATCTTCAATAAAAGATAAAAGGTTATTGTAGCATTTAAAGAAATGCATCTCATTTGTGACAATCATTCTGAGAATCTATGTGCAATGCCATGCATCCTTTACTGCTATAAAATGAAAACTACCAACCATAATATACAAGAACACCGCCAGATAAGAAACTTTGGTTCAAATGACTTCAAACCATTTCTCTTCTCCCTAATTTCTTACTATTGAGTACACATTTAAAAAACAAATCAGTGATTTTTTATTAAAAGAAAATATCTGCAAGAACAGTAAATATATTCATGTTTTATGCTCACCTAACTCCACAACCTTCAATATAGTGGATGCTAAGCAGAGATGTCATTTTGCACCAGACTTAAGAAATGCTGGTTTACTAAAAGCATTATTGCAAATTTCAATATGAGTAGAGTCTGCCATATGGCCAGAGAAATTACTGATTAACACTAACAATCATCAGGTAAAGAGGAATTCACCATATTTTAAAATTTATCAATAAATGTTTAGAATTACTTTAAGTAGAACCAGATATGTATATATATACAAAGAATAAGATAGAGTTCTAAAGCATGGTATATAATATATTATACTATATATATTATAGTATATAATTACTAATTTCTGCATTAAACTACAGAAGAGAATAGAAGTATTTGTGAACAATTTGTCATTCAACAAAGCACATGCAGGGGTAAAGCTGGAAGTCACCAAAATGGGAGGGAAATTGATGAGGACCTGGGATTTATATGAGTTTAAAACATCTCTCCATAAATTCCCTATTAGTCATAAAGTAGAGCAGGAGACATGGAGTGCAGAAGCTTGGTGAATACTGCCTTAACCACTAATGGCAGTTAGTACCATAGGTGCACAAAGAAAGGTCAGTCTCGTCCCTGCTCACAGAGAGGTCAGAGCAGAATTAAACATCATGACTTCAGTGCTGTTTCCGCACTGTCCAAATCCTCAAAACCATTAGCCATGTTGAGACCGAGAGTCACCTATGGAACAACAGGCCTGAACTCCTAAAACAACACTCAGCAAGAAGGGAAGAGAAAGGATGTGTGACTGCTCCATAAGGAGATATAGATGCATAAGGAAGCCTAAGTAAGGATGGAGACAGAGCAGAGCTGGGCCAGCACAAACAATGGGATAAAGGAAGTGATTGAAACAGCTGTAATATATGAATTCAGACCACAAACTAAATAGTACCATGCTAGCAATATTACTTGTTTTCAATTTGTAATGCTATCTTGATGGTGATCATCTTGTAATGTACAAACTACAGTATTTAGAGATGAGAGAAATTCCCAGTCTTTTTTATCATTAAATTTATTTATTCACTTTACAACCCTATATCAGTCCTTCTCCTCCCAGTACCCCCTTACACAAGTCCTCCCCCCATTCCCCTTAGAAGAGGAAGCCCTGTTCTTGGTGTCAAACTCTCCCATCCCCTCAGCTCCTTACGCCCCCCCCCCACATGCCTCACATCAAGTTGCTGTGGACTGAGCACATCCTCTCCCACGGAGGCCTGACAAAGCTGGCCATTTAGGGGTGTGGGATCCATAGGCAGGCAGGTAGGCAACAGGCAGCCCTGGAACAGCCCCTGTTCCAGTTGTTTGGGGGACCCTGTATGAAGAACAAGCTTCTCATTTACTACATATGTTCAGTGGACCCAGGCACGTTCTTCAGTTAGTGATTTAGTCTCTGGGAGCCCCGGATGGTCCAGGCTAGTTGACTCTGTTGGACTTCCTGTGGAGTTCCTGTCCTTGTTGGGTCCCTCAATCTTTCTCCCAACTCTTCCACAAGACTCCCTGAGCTCCATCTATTGTTTAAGTGTGAGTCTCTGCATTTCTTTCCAATGACGATTGGGTGGAGCCTCTCAGAGAACAGTTTGCTAGCTCCCATCTGCAAGCATAACGGAGCCAGAGGCATTGGTTCTTACCTGTGGAATGGATCTCAATTTGAGGCAGTCCGTGGTTGGTCATTCCCTCAGACTTTGCTCTATCTTTTGACCCTGTACACCTTGTAAGCAAGACATATTTTGGGTTGAAGGCTTTGTGGTTAAGTCAATGAAATAACCCAGTCCCAAAAGGGCATACATGGCATCTACTCACTGATAAGAGGTTATTAGCCCTAAAATACAGAATAACCATGCTAGGGTAACCATGCTGTAATCAACAGACTCAAAGAAGTCAAAGCACAAGGGAGGATGGTTGCATCTTTATCAGAAGAGAAAACAAAACAAATACCACAGATAGATGGAAAGAGGGAACTGGGTAGAAGAGGTAGGGGGGATATCATATGTTGCAAGAGCAGGGGAGAGAAAAAGGAAATCTGCTGAAGGGTAGAGGCAATCCCAAACTTAATCTTAAATAGTTCACAACATACACAAGCTGCTCATCTGCTACATATGTGTAAGGAACCTGGGCTCCCTCTTTGGTTGGTGATTTAGTCTCTGGGAATGTGTGTGTGTGTGTGTGTGTGTGTGTGTGTGTGTGTGTGTGTGTGTGTGTGTGTGTGTATGTGTGTGTGTATGAATGAATGTATAAATGTATATATAATGCAAATTGGAACAGATATAAATAGTCTATGATATTATATAAAAATAGGTTAGAAAACAAATATTTTAAGAAGTAAACTCCAAGTGACAGATGATTCTTATTACTACCTACATGATTCTTAATGTACTTGACCAATTAGAAAGCATATGCTAAGACCAAGTATCTTACTAAAGTAAAAGAATTCAAAGCATCAGGATCAAATATGTGAGCCTGGATGAAATTCAGGTCAAGAGATCGAATGCTGTACACAACCAGTGGCTGACACTCTCCTAGTGGATATTACATTTTTGAGATCATATCCTTTCTATAGTGTTTTGGCCCAAGACTCAGTACAGGAAATTATCTGAGCTGGCTGAGTGGACCATCCTCAAGTGAGCAGTCACATCACTGCTGATATTACATCTCACTTTTTACTTGAGTACATGGCATGGAAAAGCAATTCGTCTCCTGGAATATGTTTTATAAGAAAAACAGAACTCTCTGATTCTTTTCCAAGTAATTCTGAGGCAACGGTGAATTCTGCATCCAAAAACTGAAAGGAACATTTATACAATTTGAGACCGGGATGCAAATACTTTACAGATACTAAAGACAAAGGAAATAATATCCAAGCAACTATCCTGGCCACACTCACCAAATAGTTTTAAATTACTGAGCACTGTGCATGTCCTTGTAACATATTAGAACCACATTTACTGTACCTTATAGAAATAAGGTGGACCTATTCTAATTTTGAAAATGAATTTAATATTAAGGTATCTAGCCAAAACTGAAGAAAGTTTTTACCTAAGTGCAGCAGTCATGCATTCCTTTTCTATAAATGTCAGCACAGAAGAACAGTCAGCCAGCTAACTCAGACATTGGAAGACACTGTATATGGGGTCTATTCACCTTCAGAAAAAAAAAATCTCAAGTTTAACCTCCAAGTTAGGGCTGCTTCCCTCATCTCCTCTCTACATGAAAGACCAATCCTTGCTGCCTGAGGGGCAGAGTAGTGAGACTCCATAGCTCTGTGTTGGGATGTTAATATTCTTATCTCGGTCTCTTTTGAGTCATCTCTCAATTACTTCGTGATCCGATTTCATGGTATGTTGTCTTTTGTTTCCTTTTGTTTCTGTTTGTCTAAACAACAGGTCGACTGGAGCACTTCTCCTATTCCATTATCCCTGGTTGGATAAGTACTTACCACTAAACCAACAGTTCACACCACAACCTGGCTTCCTTTCCTGTGTCCCGTGAACCTCATTCTTGCTAGCACTGCCTGAGTCCCTGTTCTCTGAGCATTAAGTTGCTTCTATCTTTAGGCATCCTCTCCCCCTAATATCCTTCATCTCTGCTCAGAATGTTGAGGTCCTGTAGACATAAACCAGAACAAAAAGACCCAGAAGTCTTCTTCATTGCCTTCTAGCATCCTGTCAGTCATTTTCTTTACAGGATCTCCTAAGATATTTTGTCATAGCTAAGATCATTTTTCTCTACAAGCACAGTTTTTGGTCTTGTAGGGGGGCACAGCTATGTCTTAAGCCTTTGCTATTGCTGTGTAATTTTAGAAGATCTTGCTGAACACATTCAATGAGTGAACCAATGCATTAACAATGGAAATCTATCAAAAGGCTTTGGTCAAGACAAATTGAGCTATGGGAAATCAGGAATGCCGTGACTGTGTAAATCAGTCAGAGCAATCAAAACAATGGCTGTGATATCATAGCTTGATTTTAAGAAAATAAAAACATGTTCATCTTTTTCTGAACTTTATTTCCAAAAATATTGGCCCAAGGAACATCAAGCTCTCCAAAGTTTGCCCCATCTTCACAGGACGTTCCTGACCGTCCTCCGGCCCCTTGCAGGAAGAGATGTAGAAAGCGAACATGAGAGTGCTGTAGAAAACCATACGGGACTTCAGAGTGGTCATTGCTGACCTTAAAACTACGTGGAAGATCTTTTTCAGTGTGGGGCCCTGTGTAGTTATGAATGTTTCTCCAAATTTTCACACAGGATCATTAATAATTTCCTAATGTAAATGTAACAAAAGAGGCTCCTACTTTAAAATTCTAAGACCTGTTGAGGAGGTTTCTCTGGACCTACTTTTAAATTATTTTTTCCAGATTTCCAGTCCAAAGGGGGAAAAAAAGCATACAATAGTTTTCTTACAAAAAAGCAGGGATGTTTTATTATACTGCAGTCTGTTGATGAATGTTATACGTGTTTGGCTACAGTTTCTCTGTTCTTAGGGTAACTGAATTTAAAGGGGAGGGAACTTTTCTCAGAATGTCTGCATCCAACACAGGAAAACTTCCTTTTCACAAGAGCCAAATGCACAGAATTGACTCTGGCCTCCCAGGACCCTTTATTTTTAAGAGTATTCCATGTGTGAATACAGCCTGCAACTTGAGCTTTCAGTGGGGTGTGACTGAGTAGGGGGATAGTGGCAACAGTGACAAGACCCTGCCCAATAGGGGAGTCGCCTGGAGGAATGATGGGTATAATTAGTGGCACAAGGTTACAGCTTGCATGTAATTTCCCTTGAAGCTTAAAGAAAAAAAAAAAAAAAAAAGGCCAGCCTCCTACTACGATATGCATTTACTGGTTTTGAAGGGAGTCTTTGCTGACCTTTCCCTCAGATTGTCTAACTGATCCCTTTTGCATTCCTCCCTTATTCCAGTGAAGACTTTTTTTTACCCTTTACACAAATATACACCCATACCTCTCCCACTTACACTCACTCCCACTCCAGCAGATGCACTGGGGTACCATGTTGGGGGCATTCCCCAGCCTATGTGTCTGGAAATCTCTGACTCTTGGATGCTGTTGCCAAAACCAACTGTGCTCTTCTGCCAAGTTTCTCCCCCTTTGAATGACATCTGAAGGGACAAAGGGGCACAAGATGATCACAAAGACTTTTTTTGTGTCAACACCATTTTACATGAGGTATTCAAGACCTCTAGTCAAAACAGGGAAGGGAAAATGATGGTAGGGAAGAAGAGCTGGCAGGACAGCCAGCTAGACAAACCCCAAGACCCTATGCAGTAAAGGCTGCTCCTTGCTTCCTCTCCAAAGCAACAAAGAATTTAGAAGAGTAGAGATGTCTTTCATCTGAGCAGAACATTGCACCCAGCATGTACCCTTCCCCAAACCAATGCTACTCCAGAAGAAGGAGATGAGCCTCCACGGACCAATAACTACCATCTAGGCTCACATCATTGGTTCTTAGACTCTGAATTAACCAAGGCAACTTGAGATATTTAGTAATTTACCTAGTCAGATTACTAAAATAAACTTTATCCATTAGGTTTTTATTGATCTAGCCTCTCTCCAAAGTGACAGGTACATCTTCCTGCTGCCCCTCCTAGTTTGACCACAGAAGAAAATAAGTCACAGTTCTCACAAAGCAGCAAGTGGGCTACTCTTACTAAAAGTTCTCACTCTACTTCCTCACACTCCCTTTTCCATGTTTTACTCTGAGCGGAGGGGGTGGAACAAAATTTTATTTCGGTGGGCTGTTGCCTTTTTAATTTTATAAATGTATTGTTATTTAAAAACACTTGCAAACAAGCAAAAAAAATTCACATGTCGAAATTAACCAGACTCAAAGTCTACACAATTTAATAAACTTCTATACAATTACAATAGGCATTCAGAAAGTGATTCCAAAGCCTCAACTTAATTTTATACTTTTAGTATTAAATAAATATATCTTATATACTTATCTGCCACCACCGCCACCCCTAAAAAGTCCATGAGGGTATTAGAACTAGAAAAAAAATTTATATATCATCATATACTTTATAACAAGGAAAGAACATAAGTTACAAAATACATTTTGAATCTTCCCAGATCCCACGGAATATATTCATAAGAACCATGTCTCTAATTTGGGGTTTTTATTTATTCTACAGGTATTCACTGAAGTCCTATGCAGCACAGACCTGAGACACCACTAGAGATATGACGTGCAACCTCACCTCCCAGAAAAGAAAACTGATGTGAGTATCTCAAACTCCTTTAGTACGCAAGCTTGATGACCTAAGCACTTCCAAGTCTCATTTAACACTGAAATTTGCACAGTTCAAATCTCTATTCTGCTCCAAATTTCCAGATGCTATAGCATTCAACACAGGGTTACCAAGAACAAAACCACTTGTTTTGAGCATCCAGCCAAGCCTGTCAGAGGCAGGGCTACCTGGCTGATAGATTGCTCTGCTAGAAGAGGTGGCTGCACACATGGACAGGATACATGAGGTGGCTCATAAAACTTATGAGCCATGTTCTGTGGTGTGGCCTGGGTGAGAGATGGTTCGGCTTCAGTGGAGGGATAATTAAAACCAATTAAGTGTTGCTGGAGAGATGGCAGAATTCCACTAAGACTTCAAGGGTGTGTAAACTTGCTCTGGGAGAGGGCCAGAAGCCCAAGGCCCTCACCTTATTTATTTAGGGAAGAAAAAATCGTAACAGATTGTTGAACCATGGGAAACCCTGTATACTGGCCATTTAGCCTCATCAAGAAGATATCATCTAATGGAATCTAAGAAGGATTTTGGATCTCTGGTTCTCCCAAATGTCCTAGGTCATCTGAATATGAAATGTATACTAACCCAGATGATCCTCTCTATATATAGAAAAAAATGCCTGATCCCATAAATGGATTCCTTCCTTTGATTTGCAGGCTAACACCTTTGGGAGTTGAGTTTATACAAATGAGATACAGAAAAGGAAACGAAAACAGAAATCTAAGGACAGAAGAAGGAAAGGTTATTCAGGAAGAGGAAGTTCTACCTAGAAACACAAACACAAGAGGCATGAGACTATAGAACATGAGAAAGAAAACTCCAGAACAATCCTGCAAAACCAACAGTTGAGTGCATTGAAAAACCAGAGTCAATGAAAACCTAATATGCCCCTTTGGTTTCCTAAGACACTGAGGATGGTAGCACTCAGTACTGTGTACTTTGGATATGGTGGACTTTCAATCGTCATCTGTGATATCCAGTACCTATTTTATGTTGGTTTTAGTTTTGCTTTTATTTTTCTGGATCTGTTTACCTCTGTCTTTAAATTTATCCATAGTTTGTTTGTTTGTTCTTATCCTCTAGGGAGAGGGAAAAAAAACTTGTGTCAGAGATAAAGAAAAGGAAATCTGGATTAATCTTAGACACCTCAAGTTTTAGAGAACGGAGAAGATTTGGAATCCTAGAATCCTGGACCTTCCCTTTGTCAATCCCCTTGGACAAACAAGAGCTGAGTTAGTTGTTCTCCATCACTGCCTGCTTTGTGTTGAGTGGACAGAAATAAAGCAGAAAGCCTGCACAATGCACCCAACAAGACGAGACATTCTGCTTGCAGTTTTCCTTCCACTAAAGAACTTAAAGGTAAGGGATTTGTCAGCCCAACTCAGAGAACTTAAAAGAAAAAAAAATGTTCCTACAAACTGTCAACAGGGAAGAATGGAGCCTTTGTCTCATCCACAGAAACGAATTTCCTTCAGGAAATAAATAAGAACAGTCTCAGAAGAGAAAGTTATATACAATAGAAGTTATATATAGATCCCAGAGTATACCCTGAGGGGCATGGAAAAGGTTAAGAGAAACCAAAGAGAACGTGGGCCTGTAGAAGGAAAAATCTAGGAATGGAGACACTTCTAAATTTCTCTTACTATCTATCTTAACTGGAAAAAATGAAGACCTGTGTAACAAAGGCAATTCATTTAGAAACCCACCCCCCCAAAACCACCAAGTCCTCCTAAACTGACTCTCTTGGGGTGCTATCAATTCTTTCAACCTGGTGTTGGACTCGCACCAAGGATCCCAGACTAAGAAATGACGACTCAAGAGTATTAGCGACAAACGGTGGTCAACAATCCACCTCTGAAATACAGATCGACTCCCCAACAAGGTAACTTAAAAAAAAAAAAAAATGTAGGCCCTGATTCAGTAGGCCTGATTGAGGCAATTATTCAGTAGTTTTGATGTGTGTCCAGGTTGAGTCACGATTACCGTTCCATGCACCACCCACAGAGCTGTAAGGGCAGAGGCAGCTCTCAACAGCAGGAGTTTCAGAGGAGGCTTTTAAACGGGCTAGGGAGTAACTGGTTCAATTTTGATTGAACTTTTTGCTGGGTATGGACCGAAATTCTCTCTAGTATTGATTAAAAAACTAATTTATTTGCTTTGGCTACTAGGTTTAGAGGCCTGGGAAACATTGCCCAGTGACAGAGCACTTGTCTAGATATTCCACTTACCAGAGAAAAAGCAAAAATGAAAGTTGATTTCTTGTTGTGCCAGGATAGATTTTAAGACATACACATGTGGCCTATGTTGTCCAGGAGAGCAGCCTTGATCTGACCAAACCTGGGAGTTTAACAGTGGTACCAGGATACGTGTGTGTGTGTGTGTGTGTGTGTGTGTGTGTGTGTGTGTGTGTGTTGGCTTTTGTTTTGTTGTTGTTTGTATCTACAACCATACTTCATATAGAATCTTTGATGAACACCAACTGATCAAACAAACCAAAACATAACATTGTTTTACTTGGTGGGTAAGTGTGGAAAGAGAAACCCAGATGCCTACCGTTTTTTCTGGAAATATCTCTCAGTCATATTAGCTTCTGCTGGTGTGACTCATGAATAAACAAGAACAAAACACCTCGATCTCATGGAGAAAAAGTGCAAAGCCTGAAGAATTCTTCAAGGGGCCGAAGAACAAATGAGCGGCATATATGCTGCCAGATCAACTCAAGGGCGCCAGTCTCTGCATCTGAGACTGCAGATTGGGGTTTCCGTGTCTTTGCCTTGGAGATCTGGATTAACTCTAGACCCACAGGTCATGCCTCTTGCTCAAACTAGCACTTGCTCCACGAAAAGCCCACGACTCCGATATTTCCTAACTTACTGGGTGTGAAATTCTGTCCTTTGCTGAATATTCAGATATCTGTCCCCTTCCACCTCCCAGGGTTAAGCAGTGACTCAGTTTGGGCCAGAAGTCACTGGGCCAGAGTCTGCCCATTTATTCCCCTCCTGCTGCTGAGAATCTAGACCTGCTCGTTTCCACCCCCATTTTCAGCTCTGTTGTGTGATTTTTCTCTTTTAATTTTTTTTTTTAGACAACCTTACCTTCTTACTTTACTGAAATTGTAAGGGCAGATAACTGCGATATTGAAAATAGTGAAACAAAATAGAAACAGGCTGTCGGGGAGAAGAAAACCCCACTGCTAAGATTTTTATTTCAAGGGAGAGAGAAAAGGATTTTGTATTTCATAACAGAAAGCATTAAAACTACATAGCCCGCACACAATGAAAACCTTGTGTCTTATTAAAATAAATAGAGATTGCTCAAGGCGCCCATTACCTGCTTCCGGGAGCAATGGCAAACCTTGAGTTTCAAAAGACTTGAGTTGCTACAAACTTTCCCTGGTAACAGCTGATAACACAGCAGTTTCCAGAAATCCACTTTGTAGATCGTGTAGCTCAGCAATTTCCAGGGCTCTGGGAGACTGCACTCTGGGCTCAGGCAGCCTACAGAACAGAGACACACTGCTGGAAGAGTTCCCCGGTTATTTTAGGATGAAAATGGCAGAGATCGGATCTGGTAAAGAAGTCACAACTCGCAACCATAAGGTGAGGGTGAAGTCTTCATACCAATACCCTAGTTTCCACAGGGCTAGTCACTCCCAGGCAGGTTCAGTCTCTCCAGTCTTCAAGTCTTCAACCAGAGGACTCTGCTGGAGATCCCCAGGAGATGTCAGGTAGCAAACAGTAATCCTCCTGGCAGTCCCTCCGTAGGTTGGAAAACAGGCACCTGGTCTTCATTAACATCCACGCTGTAGTTAATGCGTTGCAGGTGTGAAAGTGTGTGGCTGAAATCTGACGAAACACCTGTCTTTTGTGGCGCCATTAGATCTGCCTAGTGTGGGACACGACCCCCTCGGGGGTGCTTTCTCCCGCCTTGAAAGCCACAGTAAGCATTGTCCTGTAATTACAAAATCAGAGTCATCATTGCTGGGAAGAATTCCTTAACAAATTATACCTAATTAGTCTGAAATTACCTTTAATTCATGGTGAAACCATAGGCTTAACTGTGTTCTATAACACCTTCCTTTTTATCTTTATGCAAATATGATTATACACTATCAAACTGGCACCACCAGGCATAAAAACAGCTGCAGCCAGTTCTTTGGTTCCTAAATGGGAACTGGACTGGTGCCATCGATTATGTTTTGTGGAATGCTGCATCAAAAAATAATAATAATATCAGCCAGTTCCTTCCCTGTGAATTCTACTTTTCCTCCCTCCCACGGAAGCCTAATTGAAAGCTGCGCGGTGGCGCACCCTCGCCTCCCCGCTCCCCTGCCACATTTGCTGCAGACGCATGTGTACCTTCGTAACCACCCAGTCTTTTGAAATGCCACCAAGTGTCAAAACATGTCTCTTTTTATTTCTGATGGCAGCGTCTTTACGATATGGCTTCTTCTCCCATTCTTATCTCCAATCACCCAAGAATCCCCGGGGATTCGATGACTCGGCGTCATTACCTTGGATGCTTCTGGAGCAGTCATTGTTCTATGAGCTTTACAGAGCCCCCTTCCTCCTGCCATCAAACCCTGTGATATCTCCTGTTGTAGTCCCCATTGGGCAGGAAGGGAACTGAGACATGGAGAGACTGTATCTTAGAGGAGGTGGGATGGAAGACAGAATGAGGATTCTTACCCTTCTGTGTCTAGCACCATCTTGCCAGCTAGAATGTGTGTATTCTACAAGCCCTTTATTTTACCTTGCTCATTTGCCGTTCTGTTTTCCTTCTAAGCTGTACATAGGAGGGGATTCTCTCCAGTCAGGTAGCATGAAAAGGTAATACATACATACATACATACATACATACATACATACATACATACATACATGAGGGCTAACTCCTCCCTTGGTACCACACACTGTATAGTAACTGTATTTCCTCCTCCTCCTCCCCAAAAGAATAGACTTTCAGAGCTGAAGTCATATTTCTTGTTTCTTTCAAAGCAAGACAATGCTGTGTATGTCATTGGTACTAAAAAATAAAAAGTTTTTAAGTTGATCATACTTGGGTGACTTTTGTTCTGAATCAAAAACCATTGTGAACCTTCTGCAATTAAAATATTAATTTTTTTTTTTTTTTAGCATTTATGGTCTCTGTTCTTCTGAATTCTCTAGCTAAGCTCTCTGGAAAATCAACACTGGCTTTTCCATGGTCATAGAAAACACAGTTTGTGTCACTCCTGAACACAACCCAGTAGCAGGTTGGCTGAAGATTGCCATCTCTGTAAAGACACCCTCACCCCGAGGCCACATCTGAGCTACTGCTGAAGAAGTATGTGTTTTTCAAGTATAAAGGAGATAAATGTATTGAATAATTTCAGGCTTGGTATGCAAGGACAGACCCATATCAGTCAGTGGCATTGTACCAGGCACCTCTCTAAGATAGTTTGTCTTCTTCTGGAATGCAGAGGCAAAGTGGTTAAAACCCTAGGTCGCACGCCTGGTGAGGTAGTTTTGGCTGAATACTACTTTTGTGAAGTATCAATCAAGTAAAATAAAAAAATGTTTTCCTGTTGCTTGTTCATAACATATCCAGATCCGTCTGTGGCTATTTTATTTATGGTATTGCTGTCTTATTGCCAATGAGAGTTGGCTAAAAATCAGCCTTGAGGATCTGAATCAGAATCAAACTGCTGTTTTCTCCTGTGAGGCCTTCTCTTCAGGTTCATGCTTCTGCCATGTAGAAGGCAGAGCCTGCTCCATGGAGGCCAGTTCACACTCCCAGACCATGAAAATCCACACAGCCGGCCCGCAGCTGAGGATGGGCTGCGATTCTTTGCAGGATTTTTATTAGGTTGATTCCCACAAGTTTGAGAACGTTGTAATTGGAGATACTGCAGTTCACATTAGGCTGAGCCCAATAAAATAAGAGGGAACTGAGCCTTCCTCAGCCTCTTTCCACACAGCTTAGAATTTTCTACTCATTTCAAAGCAGGGGATGTTCTTTTCCACATCTTTTAAATTTTGTAAACATTCAGTGCTACTGATTTCCTTCTTAATCAATGAAGGCCACCAGCTCATGTTTGTTTTTCTTAATTATTAGATTCTCCTCAGAGGACCATACTGCTGACAATTTGTGCTAATGACTTGACCTGGCTGGGTAGCAGCACACACACCCCCACCTGGTTTCTTACAGTAGACATTTGTGGTCATGTAAACCTTCACGCTTTGACGTGCCACGGTTTCCCCCCAAATATTTTTTTCTCTAACACTAGTTAATGACCTGTAATTACCAGAGCCATGACCAGTATCTATTCGAGGATGAAAAATACAGTTGGAAGGGAGACACTTGGCTCAAACATCTGGATGCTTGAGCTGCATGAGGCCAAACATCTGGATGTCCCCAAATACTTTCTCAAATTTTTAGAAACACTCACATGGACAAAGCATGCAGATGTTTAGCCAAAGACTTCTTTTTACATCTGTGTCTCTGGCCATTGGGTTCTCTTTGGAGTCCTTTATGTAAGAACATCTCCCCGCCTGTGTTACACAGCCATTAGTAGCCCAAAATAAGTGACCTGGAGACACCAGCACATCCCATTGCTCACGGGTAATTTCATCTAGTTTTCCAGTAATTTTGTCAAACACTCCATTGAAATACAAATGGCCTTTCCAAAGAAAATCTGTCATTATGAAGAAAACTCATGCATTCCAGTAGCTTCTTTTAAAAGCGCGCGCGCGCGGGGTTGGGGGGGGCGGATAATAAATAGAGAAGCAGAACAAGAAAAGAAAAGAAGAAGGAAGGAAAGAAAGAAAAGACAACAAAAGGAAATGAGGTGCTGGGTTTGAGCGAGCATTTGGTTAGTTAGTGTTCTCACGCTGTTTTGGGCATTGGGGGTTTGTTAGAGTCACTGAAACTCCAAACTCTTGTTCCTTTCAAGCAAAGCTCTTTTCCTTTCTACTGCCTTCTACTCAGATGTAAACCACACTGGACCCAGAGGAGGCTAAACAGGTAATACACTGGTTAGATTAAGGTAACTGCGTACGCGTGCAAGCTCAGCAATAACACAAATATTCAGGCGTTTTTAAAACAATAATCTCAAATTCAGAAGCTGGTAGCTGCATTATACAACACGAACTCTCGTTGAGATTAGATGCCAAAATTTATAGAAATTGGTCGTTTTTTTTTTTTCAATGAGGAAGCAGAGAGCTTAACAATTTCCTGAATATTTCCAGCCAGTGCTATTTTTCAGAAAATATCTTTTCCTTAATGGACATATATTTTTTAATACTTTCTAAAGCCATTCATGAGTTTGGAGAATAGATATCCCTTATTATTCAGGATTGCTGATGATAAATCCCACCAATACTTTATTCTATCTACTCTATTATATTCAAAGACAGCACAAAGAGATTTTTTAAAACTTCAAGCCCTTCTTCACGGAATCACAGTCTACAATCCCTCTTAATCAGAGTCACACTACGAGAAACTACCATCCACTCAAGTTTGCAGAAGACAAGGGGGAAAGCTGAAGGAGGCAGGGGAATGTCTTAGATGACAGGAAATGCATCAGGACAAGAAATACAAGCTGTCCCAAGAACCCATGTGGGCCTTGCACCCAGTGGAGACTATCATCTGTCTTTTGCAGACTACAGTCCCTTGCTATTATCTTCCCACGCTCTGAGATTGGGTGTTCTCTTACATAAAACGAGAGCAATGTAGCAGCCCCTTAAAATTTCAAGTGCCTACCAAAGTGTTATAGCCTACAAACACTTAGAAGAATGCTTGATATAGACAGAGCACCACTTAAATAGCACCCACTGCTCCTATTGACCAATCACTTTGAAGGCAGCCTTCCCCCATTGCACACAGCATTAACGTCTTTCCGTTATTGTTCTGGTTTGAGATGGGATCTTGCGGTGTATCCCAGGCTGAACCCCCATTATCCTGGTGTCCCACTCTCTTACATGCTAGGATTCAAAGCTGCATGACCATGTCCAGTTAGTGCAAATGATGTCTGAATAACCGACTCATCGTCAGTCATCTGACTGGCAATTCTGAAAAGCTATTTGAAATTCCCCAGAGACAGAGACTGAAACAGAGACACAGACAGAGACAGAGACCAGAGACGGGAGAGGAGGGGGTGAGTCCAGTCTGAGCAGGTGTGTGCCTCTGGCCTCATCTTCTGTATTTTCTCCAGAGTCATCATTCATTCATCAATCTGACCTGAGCAAGTTTGGGGGAAACAGAATGGGCTAGAGACAGGCAGAATATACTAATTTTTAAAAAAAAATGTTCATTATCTGTCTTTATAAAGTTGGGATATACAGTGAGTATAAAAGGGAGAAAAAAGTCTCTAATTTCCAATCTCTTCCTTAATATCTATAATTCCTTCCCAGGAAAGAAAGACCTAATAATCTGAATGTGTTTTTTGATACATTACACATTTACTTTTTAAAATCATAAAATAGCACTTTGTATTTAATTACTTCTCTTCGTGTGTATGTGTGTGTGTGTGTGTGTCCACTTCCGTTGGCAGATGCTCACTTGTACACTATTACTGCTACTGATCTATGAGTGTAGGAAGCCTTCCTATCTCCCAGTGTCTCTCTCAATATCCAATCTCTCTCTTCGGAGATTTGAAGCTTTTGCTCTTCTTGTATTTCTTAAACCAATTTGGCTAGCTTGTATGAAACCAAAGTCTAGCCTTAGTAATCAGAAGGCTGCTAACTCGGATGGGTGAAATCTGGATGCTGAGACCACTAGAAGAACAAACACATCAGCAGGGCCCCATGAGATCTTCACCCTCCTGCTGGCCTTCGCTCTTTCTTTGTTTTCAGTGTAACTCTACCCTGCTTCTTCTTTCTTGGAACAATAGAATATTAACCTGTGGTATTATTATTATCATTTTACAGGAACCTTATGAGACCTTGACAATTTTAGAAACACTTTTTAAAGAGGCTTTGGGTGTTTACTGAACTTTAAATGTTTGAATGTTTAGAGCTTGTGGAATTTTTAATAGTTGGAATATTTGATATCATGGTATCAATGTTAGTATGAGATTTTGAAGAATAAACAATAATAGGGGATTATGGATAAATAGCGCTGTATAAGTAGATTAAGTTGACAAGTTTTCAATTGTCGTGACTATTGTTGTTTTACCAACTTAAAACAAGCTATAGTGATCTGGGAAAAGAAACATCAGTTGAGAAGATGAGATTACCTATAGGGAAGCCTGTGGAACATTTTCTTGACTGGTAATTGATCTCTGGGGGTGCTCTCTGGACCCCAGACACAGACCATACCCAAACTCCAATTTCCAATACAAAGAGATCCGTTATTAAGCAAGGCAAAAGAGACAAGGTGGCTGAATCTGAATGGGGCAGAAACAGCAACAAATATCTTTGCTGGTCTAATTTTAAGAGGAAAAAGCAGGGGTCTATATTAGAATGAGCTGGGATTTGGTTGGTAAATCCTGATGGGCATAGTATTTGGCATATCCAAATGCAGATTTTTGGTTACTGGAACTCGATGTGTTGATAGCTGGACTTTTGGTGATAAGCCTGTGGAATGAGTCAGGCATGAGAAAGTGACCAAATAAGGGAGTAGATCTTGGTGGTTGGCTTTTGGAAGAGGCAGGATAAGACCTCCTGGTACCATGTTTGCCAAATTTGGCCTTGTTAGAGCCTCTCAAGGATGGCCCAGCCCACTTCAGGCAGCACTACTTCTGAAAAGGTGGTCCTTGGTTGTGTCAGAAAACAGGCTGAGTAAAGTCAGGCAGAGCAAGATAGTAAGCAGCATTCCTCCACAGTCTTTCTTTGAATTCCTTCCCTGAATTCCCTCAGCAGTAAAATGTTTGAGCTGAAAGAAGTTTAACCCTTCCTTTCCCAAGTTGCTTTTGGCCATGGAGTTTTATCACAGCAATAGAAACTTAAGAGAATGTGGTTACCTAGAAAATAACTAAATATGAATCCAGGTGACATGCCAACATAGATGGTAGAATTTCACAAGGTCACAACCCTCGTTGAAGAGCTTCAATCGATCAGCGGCTACTTGAGAGAGGAGGAACCAATTTTCTCCAGGGGAAAAAATTCTTGATAAGTTATTCAATCCCAAGTAGTCAGAGCTATATTGGTGAACACACAAGCAAGAGTAAATTGACCCAGTAGGTTATATGTATGTACGTTATACACACACAATAACAGTAATATAATATAGAGGCTAAATGACTTTGAGGAAGGATGCGAAGAAACACAGGAGGAGATGGACAAGGGAGAGAGGTAAGAAATGTAAGATTTAAGAGATGTAAGAAATGATGTAAAGAAAGCATCCATGTATCAAATTCTCAAAAAAATTATATAAAAAAACTCTAGCATTGTTGTAATCTTTGGTTAAAATATTTTAAACCATTGTGAACCCTTACCGCTATACAAAGCAATGTCTCCACACGTTTCTGTTGTTTCTCATTGTTTTTCTTGTACAGAATCTTTTCTACCAAGCCAAAAATTGTTTCTTCCCTATGCAGTGTTAAAACCACCAATGACCTGTGTTCCTTGCATGTACACAGCTGCTATTTCGTCGATATGTTAATTTGTTGTGTTCACATGTTACAAGCTTAAATGTTATCCCTTGACTAGACATAATTTTCTACATATTGTTTTCCTTTCCTTTCCTGACTTTTCTCCAGTCACATTCTCTAGCAGCGGTGTCTTGGGCTTTCCCTCAGCTCTGACTGGCCTTTTCCCTTGTCATTTACCTCTAGATTGGAAGGGTTTCCAGAGCATGTACTCTGTACCCTTGATCTGATTTATGGTGGAGTTATTTATACCCCTGATGAATTTTAAACATCTTTCTTAAATGTTTACTTTGAAGGTTCTTTTTTAGCTAAATTTTACCCTGTATCTGTTTACTTCATTACCATATCATCTTACTGGTTTATTTTATAGCACCCATGTTTTTCCAATATTCATAAAAACCACAAAAGAGAATGTGAACTACATTTTCGTTTCCTTGAATATTATTTTTAAATATTCTTTTGTCTGTGCTCAGTATGATTCTAGTTCAGGGTGTGTGGTGTGTGTGTGTGTGTGTGTGTGTGTGTGTGTGTGTAGTCAAAGAGCAGAGAAAATAAGCAGAATATTTCTGCAGGATAGTTGTACCTCACTACCTAGAAAATCATTAATATATTTTCTACTTAACTCTGAAAGGAGATTAGACAGTTAAAGGTAGAAAGAGAAAGGAGAAATAGTTTTAAAATCTTCTAGAGATGTCCATGGGCAGCTCAACCACCGGGGCAACAATTCCTTTCTAACCCAGATGACCCTCTGGAGAGCATCACCGTCTGGGAGAGACAAGGCCAGCAGGGGTGCTGTCAGGAGCCTCAAGCAGAGCTGCACACAGAACTGAGGTGCTCCGAAAGGAGCTGGGGCTAATGTAGTCCTCCTCCCAGGAAAATGGCTCCCCTAAAAGTCATGTCAGGCCCAGACACTCAGTTCAGATGACATAGCCACTCTGTGGTGTGAAATGCCTGTGTCAAGATGTCATATATATTTGATATCATATATATTTGATAGTATAGGTGTCATATATTCGATGATATCTCAATAGAGGTTGTATTCCGATGTTTAGATATAGGTTGGCAAATCTATTGTCTTAATTCACTCAGCATGAGTTTGCTGAACTCCTGTAGTGTGGTGGGCACAAAATGCTTAGACCAATGCTTCTTCCTTCCCCAGCAACTATGTTCCTTCATTACTGCACAGAACTCTGGGAAGATTTCCTGTGGCAATGCCTTTGTGAATTTTCTGCAGTTAATAGCTATAGGTGGAATTTTTATTTCTTTAATATCCAGAAATATTACCTATTTCCTCACAATGATTTTTTTTGCACTTTTCACTTAAATTTTTCAAAAGTCTGTTTTGGAAGTATGCTTTAATATGCTTGATTTAGAGGAACGTAATGCATTAATCACACTATCCAGTCATAACTGAAATTCCAGTGATCAAAAATAGGATGTGAAGAGTCGTGCCTGTGACTCAAGGTCAAGCTCTTACCTGCCTGCCTGAGACCTTCTCTTCCGTCCCTAGACCTGTCAGAAAGAAAAATTAAAGCCATAAATTGATATATAATCCCCAAAACATATACTGTACACTAGTAATACTTTAGTATGCTTTTGAATTCAAAGGAGAAAATTATAATCATGATACAATTCTTTAAAAAAGAGAGAAAAAAGATAAAGTTTTATATATAATTCTCTTAATATGTAGGGAAAGAAATAAGTTGAAATGCTACCAATATTTTTAATTTTGAATTTGTGTGTTCATCATTGTTGTGCTTGTGTATGTGTGCGTGCATGCACAGGACATGTGTCCAAAAGACCTGTGTGACAAGAAACGCATATGAGAGTCAGAAGGACTCTGGGGCTGTATTTTCCCCTTTCACATTTATGTGATTCCGAAGGCCAACCTTGGGCTGGCACGCACGTTAATCTGTGGAGCCCCTCAGCATCATCCCAGCGTTACCTTTGCCTACAAGGGCGTCCCTGTTTGCTGTTTCCTTCCTCATTTATGTCACAATGAACAGATGCGTTATTCCTTTTAAAACCAGAGCAAAGTGCAATGAAAGAAAAAATTAAATGATTCGTGGTTCCCCAAAATTTTTACTAATTTGCCGTTAATAAATTAGACCCGAACAACCAAAATAAATTAATAACTAAATAAAACATATAGTTCATACTTATCATACACTGGAGGAAAACTTTTGACAGGGAAACTGGCCAAGATAAACACGTAAGAAGCACAAACAATGCAAACAGAAAACTAAAAGTTAAACGCACATAGTATTAATTGTCACAAAGCAGTCCGAGAAGGTTTTGCATCATGAAATAATAGCACATTGTTATTTTTAAATGGAGCTTCCAGAACAAACTGAAGTTATAAAAGAAGATAACCACGGAAATCTCAAGAAGACAAAGCCAGCACACAAGAAAGGATGGAAAATTGGAAGGGAAAAGATAATAAAAACCGCAGAAAGGCTCCAGAAGGCTTAGCTTTAGATCCCAGGAACTCCAGAAGGAAGAAAATCTTCAGATAATGAAGAGCGAGATATGAGCACGGCGATAATGCATCAAAAAGAGATGAGTGACTATGTTCAAAGGCACAGTCTAGCACCGGAATGCTAGTGTGGGGCCGCAAGATGGACAAGGGAGTTGTATAATTGCTGGACGCCTGGGACACAGACAAGAGCCTAAAGAGCTCTTGGGATCCTGTCACTTAGGAGAGATGGACTGGGCGGAGGGCGGCACAGCGCCAAGGGGAGGCCAGTGATGAAGAGCAGGCCTCAACTTTACAACAATAGCTCCAAGTCAGAGCTCAAGGCCAGCAAAATTGCAACGTCAGAGTAGAAGGAATGCTGTGGCAGCCAAGAACTTGAAATGTTTTGCTGCCACGTTTCCCGTTTCAGAGTCACCTCCAGGTGCCCCATTAAAAAGAATAAGTTATACCTCAAAGATGCAATTAAAAATCAGAGGTTCCAATAGTTACCTGGTTTTGTGTGTCAACTTGACACAAGCTGGAGTTATCACAGAGAAAGGATCCTCAGTTGAGGAAATGCCTCCATGAGGCCCAGCTATAAGGCATTTTCTCAACTAGTGATCAAGGCAGGAGGACCCAGCCCATTGTGGGTGGTGCTGTCCCTGGGCTGGTGGTTTTGGGTTCTATAAGAGAGCAAGCTGAGCAAGCCAAGGCAAGCCAGGCAATAAGTAACAACCCTCCATGGCCTCTGCATCAGCTCCTGCTTCCTGACCTGCTTGAGTTCCAGTCCTGACTTCCTTTGGTGATGAACAGCAATGTGGAAGTGTAAGCTGAATAAACCCTTCCCTCCCCAACTTGCTTCTTGGTCCTGATGTTTGTGCAGGAATAGAAACCATAAGACAGTTACTTTACTTGCAAGGCACTGTAATAGAAGAGCCCAAAAGGACATCTGGGTTGAGGCCTAAAAGAAAGCCAATGTGTATGGGAAACTGGAGGGAGGGGGCTTCAGAAGCCACATCCCAGAACTATTGTGACAAAGTGAGATTTGCAGTTAATTTGGAGAGTTGAGCTGTCAGCTAGGGAGAGGTACAAAGACTCAAGGCAATAAGCAGATGGGAGACAACCCACTCACAGTTCTGCGAGTGCGCATGTGCACACACACTCACATGCACGGGAAGCAATACAAATCCGACCCTGCTGTGAGCATTCACTGTATAATGATAATAATGCATGCAATGATTGTGAATAGAGCTGATAGCGTTTTCCTGAGAACACGCACATGTGGTGGCTAGCCCCAAATGTGTAAATTTCCAGGCACTGGGTGACTTAGCACACATTTCCCTCAGGACTAAAGGTAAGATGTTCTCCATCAGTGTGGCAGCTGCTTTAGTGCATTTCTATTTACAAATGCCGTCTTCTCGTGGCCTTATATGGCAGAGCAGAGTAAACACTGGTGGCTCTTCCTGTTGACACTAATCTCTTGTGCAAAGGCTCTACTCTTGTGCCCAATAATCACCTTCCTTCCATAGGCTCTGCTGCCAATGCCATCGCAATAGTGTTAGGATTCCAACACAGGATCGGAGGAGAATGCAAACATGCAGTCCACCATATGGGAAGACCCTATCACCTGCACTGTCAGGGATAGCCCAGCTTGGAAACACTGGCAGAGCAATGGATGGACTAAGGACAGAAGCAGCTCCTAAGAGTTCCGAGATCTGGAAAGGAAAGTTCATAAAGGAGAATCAGTTGACTTTCAACACTCAAACGTGTTTTTCATCAGGTTAAAGTATTCCTCCCTTCTTATATTATTCAAAATCATTCCCAAGATTCTTTTTAATAGGAAAATACTGGTCTCTATTAAGGAAAGTCAGAGGAGAGGTTCTTCTTGGCTTATACTCAGAGATACTGTTCGACACCGGGTGATGGTCTTGGGCAATGTTAGTGCAGCTTAGAGGTTACAGAAGCAAACCACACTTTCTAAAACCTGGGGGGACGAGATGAAGGTTCAACTTGAGGGAGCTCCTCAACACCTCTAGAAAATCTGCTGCTCCAGGGTTGGACCAATCATGAAGCAGCTTTTATCTGGGAGCAGGGATGACTTAAGGAAAGGGCTGATTCCCAGGACCCAGTCCCATGCTGGTGAGCAGCCAGAAATGTCCTTCAGAAAGCTGCCCACTTCAGCCACTGTCTGCAGAAGCTGTGTCTCCCTATCACTGCCCACAATTGAGGTACCACAGGTTTGATCCCTCAGTGAGACAGTTCTCTGCTGCGTCAATTAAGATCATTGCAAGCTCAGGAAATGACTTTCCCAGAACCACTGCTCCAGGACCTGTAAGACTGCACAACACCCAAACTCTCCAAGTCCTTCTGTGTGCAGGAAAGTGGCTCCACTCACTGCCTTCCCTGCCTGCCTGGCTCTCTGTCTTCAGTCTACATCTCTCAAGTTCTCATGTTGCCCAGGAGGCCTACATTTTGGTCACTTCTCACAGTCACCAGCTACTCACGAGTAGCGTTGGAAGTTGGAAATTCTTATCTTCACCAAATTCAATAGAATGGGACTGGGAACGTTTGGATAGCTCTAGTTCCCAAACTGATAAACACTTTATTCCTGAGTTTATCATGTTTATCATTTCCCTAGGACTTTCCCACAGAGCAAATGAAATACCAAAGCCAACATAAATCAGCAAACAGTAAATGGCAGCTAGAATTCATTTCAGTCACATAGAAATCCAAAACAAAATTATTGAAATGGTATAAGTGTTCTTCCCTCACATGAAGTAAAGAATACGTAAGATCGGATCTGGTGGCATCTTCTACTCTACCATCCCTAGAAAGTGACACAAGTATTCATGATCCAAATGGCTTTCAGGACTCCATGTATCAGATCTGTGCTCCACATAGAAGGATCGGAGAAGGAGCAAGGAAGTGTGTGCATACCCTATTACGGACATTTTCTTTTCTTTCTTTCTTTCTTTTTTTTTTTGCATTTTTATTGGATATTTTATGTATTTCCATTTCAGATGCTATCCCCTTTCTTGGTTCCCCCTTCTCCCAGCCCCGCTTCCCCTGCTTCAGTGAGGATGCTCCCTCTCCTACCTACCCTCTCCCACCTCACCACCCTGGCATCCCCCCACATTGGGGAAACAAACCTTCACAGGACCAAGGGCTTGTCCTCTCATTGATGCCAGACAATACTATCCTCTGCTACATATGCAGCTAGAACCATGGGTCTGTCCATGTGTACTCTTTGGTTGGTGGTTTAGACCCTGGGAGCTCTGGGGAGTCTGGTTGTTTGATATTGTTGTTATTCCTATGGGGTTTCAAACCCCTTTAGCTCCTTCAGCTCCTTCACTCCTTTCTCTAACTCTCCCATTGGAGTCCCCATGCTCACTCCAATGGCTGGCTCCAAGCATCCTCATCTGTATCAGTAAGGCTCTGGTAGAGCCTCTCAGGAGACATCCATATCAGGCTCTTAGGGACATTTTTGAAAGTCATGTTCAAGAGGGCTTAGTCATTGCTGACATTTAGTAATGCAGCTTCGCTGAGCTAGAAATAAAGCTATACCACGAATATCATCATCAGAATTCCTTGGAAATTTATGAAAAATAGTGATGCTAAGAAAACTTTTTAAAATGCTGTTTTTAGATAGTAAAAATAAAAATGTTGGAAGAGGAGCTCTAGGGAGCCTCTGAGGTTCATAGGTTTTTACCAAACTATTATGAAATTAAGCACAGAATAAAAATCAAGTGATACAAAGAAAAAAAGAAGTCATGAAAGAAATCTATCCACAACTTTTTGTATTTCTATCAATACATGTATATGCAATGTGTATTACCTAATGTCTGACCAATTCAATTTCCAGTGTTGCAATAATTGCTTACACTCTAACAGCTCCAGGTTTGAGAGACCTTTTGAGTTTGTATAAATTGAGTAATTGGCTAATACTATTTCTGTTGACGTTATAAATTCAATAAAACACATAGTAATGCACTAACATCCAGTGTTTATGAAGATTTCTTTGCAAGCAGGATGTACCAAGCAGTAACAAACTAAATAGACAAATACACAAATTAGGCTATCAAGGCTCCTAAACATAGATCCTCTGTGGAGTATGTTGAAACCATTGTGAGGAAAACACTACGGCCCATCTTACCATCTACCACCAAATCTCTATGAGGTGGGACAGCTCTCTGCTGTGCATCCACTTTATGTGTTCATTGTAATGAATAGACCATGTCATGCAGTGGAAATTAGAGCATGTGTAGAAAGGCTAAACTCTGTTTACTAACATCTGATATTTGTTGGACCATAGGAAAAGAGCCAGAGAAACTTGAACCTCAGAGCATAGCATATCAATAGTGCTGTTCTGTGCTGTGCCCACTTGCTTGGTGAGTGCTCAGACATTCGATGGTGCAGCTAGCTAGCACTGGAAGATATTCACAATAGTTCCCAGAGATACAGGGTCACAGTGTAGCTCACTCCCTTCTGCTGCTTTACACTGCCTCTCATCCCATTCTGCCATCTGACTTTTCGGTGATCACGACGCTGCCCAGAGGATTGTGAACCTGAGTTTCACATGTGGACAGTGTCACTTCACATCCATGGGCCCCACCATGCACTTTAAACATTCATCATTCATTTTCTGTCGGTTTCCAGGAGCTACAGGACAGAATGAAGAGCTGAGGCTTCAGAGAAAGCTGTAAGGGCATCGAGAGAGCTGAGCATTTCCACACAGGACCCCTGTGAGAGCCAACTCATCTGCCCCATGGGCAACAGGGTGCAACCTGAGCCAACCACACTTGGGAAATGGCTTCTACAGCCTGGGACTCTGGTTGCACTGTGGCTGCACTAAAAGCCCTAATGCAGAGGGCTGTGGATTCTACTCTTTACTCTGTGGTTTGGAGCTGGCTAAGGGGAGGAGTCTTTGGAAAGAAAAGTCACCCACTGCACCCCTGCAGCTGGATAATTAACCAGGACTGGCCAGCACTCAGCACATTTGTCATTCAGCAATATCATTCACACTCTAGCTTCCATGGTCACATGTTTTGGACAGTGAGCTGACAATCTAAAGAACGTGCAAGCTCAAGTAGTCGAGGCAGAAACTCAGTTCCCTGATTTTCTTAGTGTTCACTCATCTATTATGCCATAAAAATTAAATATGTTTTGATAGGAACATTGAAAGATTTCTCCCAAAAGTCTGTTCAACAAAAGAAGTGAAAAAAAAAACAAAAACAAAAACAAAACTGAGGAAATCTTCCTTCAAAATTTGAAATATAAGCAACCTGAGACACTGACTGCTCTTCCAGAGAATCCAAGTTCAATTCCCAGCACCCAGATAGTGGCTCCCATCTGTCTGTGATTCCCAAGGAATCCAATGCCTTCTCCTGGCCTTCATAGACACTACATACATGTGGTGCACAGAGACACATGCAGACAGAACACACATGCTCAAAACACAATAAAATGTACATTGATTTGAGTTTTGAGGTTTCCCAGACTCATCTGTGAGAAGACAGACTGAAGACTAGCTCGCAAAGGGCTGAGTGGACAACAGAACCCGAGAAGTATCCATGAAGCAGGCTTAAGCTCGGAGGCTCCCCTCTGTTTAGAAAGAGGAAAGTGTCTCATAGTTTTTGAGGATGGTAAGACAGAGCCCTGGTGGTTTTCTCCAATTGGGAAGTGGTCTGGGGAATGTTCCTGAAGTCAGTTAATGTACTTACCTCTTCTGCCAGCATTCCATGAAGACAAGGGACAGCTAGTGACTCTCGTGAGGCCCCTGTGATCTTCCGATTTTACAGAGCCCTACCCTATCAAAGGTCACTTCTTAGCATCTGTCTAATTCTGGTTGGACCAAAATCCTCTGGGAGACTCATCTTACAAAGAGGTTATTCCCTTGCTTCCTCATGTTAAAATTCAATGAATTGTTATGTCTGCACACCAGTCTTGAAAAGATTAAATTTATTTTACCTCTTAGCCTCACCCTTGCCTTGGTTTTTTTCTTTTTTTTTTCTTTTTTTTTTTTTTTTTTTTTGCTCCAAGTGTGTTGTCAACTAGTAAAACTCACGTTCTTTTCTTATATCTTCCTTTCTTCTTTCAGGACCTCTGCCGTGGAGCCGTTGTCTGGACATTATTACATGCCTTGTAACAAACAGCGCTTCACCGAACACCCGTCATTCAACCCTCATGTTTATGGTCATCCACTCAGGCTTTCTGAAGATAACTGAGAAGGGACCCCTGATAGTGACCAGAACTAACTTCCGTGAATTCAGGAACTGTGAGGTTCTGGACAGACAAGAGAATCAGGAAAACTATGTGCTGGGAGAAAAGGCCATGTGAATATAGACCTTAGAGGCATGTGGCCCAAGGAAAAGCAAGCAGGGAGTGGGAAGAAGGCACACTCACCTCCTGGCCGCATCCTACTTCCTCATTCCTGACCTTCAGAGACTAACCACTCCTCTACTCGAATGTTCTGGGAAATCCCCTCAGGCCCAGTAATAGTTTCTAGGGCGTTAGTAATTCTATTGAAATTTACTTGAGCAGGATATCACTGCCTCTTGCAGCAACAAGGTGGAATGCTGAAAATGTTCAGAGGAATGTCTTTGTTTTGAGAACTACCTCCCAATAAATTATTTAAATTAGATCTGAGGGCGTAGCAGGTACAAGCAAGGAGGAAGAGCACTTAAGTCCTATGCAAAACCAGAATTCATTGTCTTGGGTCAGGAAGGGGAACGAAGAGGAGACACAAGCAGAGGAGGGAATTAAACAGTACTCGGTAGCTTTAGGATGAAAGACACAAAATATGTGTCTGGCGATTTGAGAGCATTTTAAGGCGCTTGATGTGGAGTGTTAATGCTGCGATATTTAGTAGCGTGGGAAGAATCCTTTGTGCCCATCAACACTCCTGCCATCTTTACTGACGAGGGGACCTAACAATGGGTTGAGTTTTGCATTTTTACAGTAGAGGGTGAAAGCCTAGATGGCAAGGTAGACCCTCTCCTGCTCTGACCTTTCAGTCCCTACCTCCTGTGAAAGAAAAATCAAATGCACTCGTCCAGCTAGGTGTGGCTTCCTGCAAACTTCACCACCCTGGCATTTGAGGAAACCACAAAGGCAGGGTGTTCTCCATGCCTCTCCTTGCACCTGATTCTCCTGCCACAGGGTGTAACACTTGTAAATAATTCTCAGACCTTCCCCTTGAAGTAAGCCATAAAGTTTTCACCTGAGAGACGTCATCCCTATCCTGGAGTACCTAGTGTCCATTTTCCCTTAAGGACAGAATCTGAACAAACAGGCTTTGGAATGTTCCTCCCAGTCTATGACCATTACATCCTCAGACAATATGTCTTTAAGATGCTCAGTTTTCACAAATTCAGCACAAATATGCACCCAATACCCTTATTCCTTGGGTCTTTGTTTCCTGGCAAAAGCTTCTGGTCTAATACTGGTTACTGTAAATAATTTGTGCTTTGTGCTCAGTAATGGGTCTGTTGTTAGAGGGGCCTCCACCTTAAACTCAAAATGGAGGGAAGATGTTTACTCTCTACATCAATGCTACTTAACTCTGCATCCACAAGAACCTTGACTCAGACAGAATACCTCCTCTTCTCTGAGAGTCATTTGATTTTCAAACCTCTTACACATGTCTGCATTTGAGTTAAGTCATTGTGGGTATGTAAATCTCACTTAAATCTGAAAGCAGCACTCTGAATACATTACTCAGAAAGGCTCTGAGGTCTGCAAGTGTGCAGTGCTGGCGAGCTAATCAAGGGAAGTACCCCAATTTAGGCATTCACTCTGTGGCTCTACGAACTCGCAGGAGAGATCTATTAGAGTCCAGATTTCATTTTCCAAAAGGGTTTTTTCTTTTGCTTTCCAAAAATATTCATACTAGCATTCCTTTAAAAAACCAAGTCATCTAATGCACTCAAAATAAGATTTAGTTGGCAAGATTGATTTATAAGTTACTTTTCAGGACCCCATCTATTGACTAAAGAGAGGTATCTGTACTGGGCAGAGCGCTGTACTTAAGTACCTTAAGGAATAATTCTAGTCCATTATTTCTTAGCCCATTTAAAGGGCATTTGTGTTTGTTTTACAACTCTCCTTCCCTATTTGATTTACATTTATGAGACAATCGAAAAGAAATAACTCGAGAGGTTGTTGGGGGGTTTTTTTGTTTGTTTTGTTTTGTTTTTAACTTAATGAGCAGACAGAACCGCACCAACCACAGGCGATGAGTATTGCATGGCCACCACCATAGCTTTGTGCTGCTTTCCCCAGCAGAGAGAAATAAAAAGAGCATTTTGTCCTTAGTCTTTCTCTTCATGATGACATCATACCCTGAAGATGCCTACTGAACCACTCCATTGTAAATATGGACTTGTGGTTTGTGTCACTGATGTAACTGGTAAGTTACAATGTGTTGCATTTTGGTTAACCTTCAGTAGCTATTTGTGGTAATGTATTAATGACTGATCTACCATAACTTATCAAAATAATGAAAGACTGCCTTGTGCAGCTATTTCACAGCTCTATGAGAAGACGAACATTGCTTGTAAGAATGCTGAACCAGAGTGTAGATCTCTCCACTCTTCCTGAGGTAACAGTGGGCTCTAGCCCAGACCACATTTGTTTGTGGTCATCTCTAGGTATGCACAAATAAATTTAATTAAATCAGTACGTCTAAGTCTATAATCTGCCCTGTCTTGCACTTTACACACACACACACACACACGCACACACACACACACACACACACACACACACATACACACACACACACACACACACTAAATCATCAGTTTCTGAGCCAACTCGGTCCACAAATATCTTTCTTTAGTTTTTATATTATAGACTGTATTGTAAAAGCCTTTAAAATATAATTTGAAAAATTAGAAGACATTAAGAGATACTTTTGATTCCACTTAGAAGTTTCTGGCCTATCTAGATTGGAAACCCATAGGACATAAAACTCATAAGAGCTGAAATGTAAGGTCCCCAGGTTGGAAAGTGACACTAGGCCCCTGATTTGACTACAATTCCCAGTATACCCTATCACCATTCCTTCAGCCCATAGCCCACAGTCACCTTTCTAAAAGACACCTAGGTTTGAAGCTTTTCAGCACAGAGAAAAGAAATTTTGGCATTGTCTTCTGGTAGGACAAATGTTCATCATCTCATTGATGGAAAGCCAAGTCACCCAAGAGGGAACCACATTGTTGCAAAGGAGTCTCTTTGGGGAACTATCATTAACGCAGAAAGGAAAACATACAACTTGGAATCTACTTTGAAGAGCACCCTCCCTCTTTTTAGGCAGCAAAAAGGTTAAGACTTTGCTTAAAATTGCACAAGAGAGTCTGCATTTAATGATAGTGCTGGCTACGTTTGGAAAATGAGGGCTATTATTTTTAGGAGAAACTCGGTGAAATGAAATATAGGATATAATCAGTGATGTGAAAGTTTTACAGCTTTTTATACTTACACTTATTATAAAACACCTTCACTACTGAAATTCCTAAGCCAAAAATAGAACGAACTCTGTCATTGTACATCTGAAATATATAATTCTAAATCCCTTCTTTGCCCATTAAAAGAAATTTTGATGATGTATGCTTTCCAGAGAGTCTCCTATGCTCCCTGACCGCCCTGTTGAAAAATTCTGTATTGGAGGATATGATTTGCATCATTAAAAATATGACCCTTTTCACTTCAATTAAGACTTGTGATCTGCTATATTAAGATTGCCCTAGTACATTTAAAGGATAGCTTGTTGAAATTTTAAAATTTTTATGCCCCGCCCAGACTATATTACATTTACTAAAACACAGCTTAGTAGTGTGGTACTATCCAACTCCAGTGGAAACATCTCTTTTTCTTCTACTTAACTGAGGGTATTAAGAGCCTAAGTCAACGACTGGGTTCGTATGGCAAATCACTGAAGCCAATAGATTTTTCTATACTGAAGTTTTGGTGTTATCTAAGCTCTGTCCAAACCTAAAACACTTTGGAAACCAACTGAAAATGAAGCTGTCTGGGTAGGAGAATTGAAGGTGTTAATTCTGTAAACTAAAAAAAAAGGAACAGTCCCTGAAGGTTGATTGCCTAGGGAAAGAATCTTATCCATGTGGCTTTAATCTCCAGGTTTCAGTGTTCTCAGCTGTCAGGGGAGTGTCTTCCTGTCCTCAGTAGCTATAGCAAGACTTATGTAAGTTCATATCTTTCTAAAAATCTGCTTGTTCTAGCACAGAAACTTATTGTAAAACAGTAATTTGGCGTCCTAACTCAGTAGTCCTCTAGCATGAGCAAATGTCAAAATCACCTGGACACCTTGTGAAATGCCAAGGTCCCTTTCACAACTTCAGCTACTACTGTCCTAATTAGTATTGTTGTTAAAACTCTAAGTACAATGCCTAAATAAGGAAGTTATGGTACCCTTCTTTATCGCAATTCTATGGACAGGCTGAAGCTTCCTTCGAAAGACTTACCAGGGAAGTGAGGATAAAATACTTGATCCAATGTACTTTAATCTTTTTCGACCAGTAATCTACACATGGGAGAGAACTAATATATTTATCTAATGCCACAATTTGAGTTCAGTATTATCTTTAATTTCTTCTTCTATACATAATAACTCTGTGGTTTTCCAATCTTGGTGATGTAGCAGAAACCATCAAAGGCCACAAAACAAACTGTAACCAAGTTTATTTACACACAGATATGTCCAAAAATGTCATAATAAAACCCATACCTTTGTTTGCTACAAAAAGAATTTAAAAACAATGAAACAAATAGTGCACCAACTTACTTAATGTAGTCCTTTGATATAGATGGTATCTGATCAATCTTATTAAGTATTTGAATAATTCTGGCAGTATAGTGTATATTCTCATCTTCCTAACCAAATCAGAAAGCCAGATACATTCAGAAAGGGTCAAAAGAGGAAGAAACATGACTGAAGCTAAAGCATGCTGTTAGCGTGAAAGAAATTATCAAATACATGCATCCTGGCCAATTTGCTACTGTAAGGTTATTTGCAATACAAGTGCCAGTTTTGTGTGTACACATATATGTATGTGTGCCCACATATGAACACAGACTTTCCCCTTGAGATGTAAAGACTGCCTCACACATGCTTTTATAGAAAGCTTTCCTGGAGGAGGACACAGTTCAGTTCTCGGCTACCCTTGTCTGTTTCCCATTCTTCCCAATCCTCTCTTGACACACTCTGTTTCAGCTCCCGTTTCTCTTCAGCGGTAAGCTTCCTGTTGTGCTTTGGGATAGGAACAGTCCTGGAAAAGTGTTTTGTGTGGATGGGCTAAGCCAGTTCCCTCACTTCCCACTCCCTTTTAAGCATATATAATTTATAGACAAGTAAGGAAGTGCTTACAGTGCAAAAAACGTACTCCAGAAGACTGCGAGCCATTTGCTGGCATTTTACAGCCTGATCCCCAGTTTCAGCCTCATAACGGCTGCTCAGCACAGAGGAGGCCCAAGGAGGTGTGTGCTTGAAAAGACATTTACAGCCTTGCATTTGGAGATTTCAACAACACTAACCCACAGATTCAAAGTCCATTAAAATTCATATGGAGAACTAATATACTATGCTGCATGGGAATTAGAACAGAGATGGGATCAACAAAGAGTTTTAAAACTAGTAAAGACTAGTGAAGACTAGTGAAGACTAGTGAAACTTCCACCAGAGCCCATGATTGTGAGAAAACATTAAGAGTACAAGTGGTCATGGTCCAGTCTCTAACAGGACTCTATCAAAAAGTACTAATCAAAAGGAAGAGGGAAATGATGTAATTATCTTACAATCTCAAAAATAAATAAATAAATAAGGTAAAAGAAAAAGTAGCAATCATTAAAAACAACTTTGACTTTGAGGGTCCTGGATTAAACTATTGATGGGCATTGCTTAGGCAATGTGACAATTCCAGAAGATTCTCATCCTATCAACAAATTGACAAGTATTCAATGACAGAGGCCTTAGGGGGAAAAAAATCTATGACTTAAGTAGAAGTGCCATACCTCAGTCTGCTCTTGAGGAAGCTAAAGTTCAGAGAGGTTAAGTGACTTGCCTAAAGTCACAAAGTATGCAAATGTCAGAACCCAGGTGTGCAACACCATGGGTCAAAAACATTTTTGTGGATGCCTTTTAAGGTATTGAGGGAGTCCCGCAAAATCATCCTCAAATTGTATCTTGGAACGGGAAAAAAGTAATCCTAAATTTTTGGTTGGTTGCATCTTGTTTCAAATTCCTTCCCAGGGTACTGGGGAGACTTCTAAAATACCACGATGCAAATACCATAAGGTACCCACAATGCCCCGTGCTTCTTCCAAGAGCTAGTGAAAACTAGAGGACCCCTGGCCCCCAACTGCACTACTCAGACTATGTCCTCTGGTTCTCACAGAACTAGAATCCCTGGAGCAAAGAGAGAAAACCACAAGGAAGGAAATAACTGAGATTTTATGTCTCTGAAATGCCATCAATCTTATAATTTGAAAACTCATTTCAGACCTTTCCACAAACCAGAAATCCCTGACTGAGTTGCTAATAATTAGCATGGGGTTGTCTCGACAACCCGGCTAAAAGAAGCAAGAACGGTATGCAATGCGTATTCACATCTTCGTGTCTCAAGATCATTTGCCTGGCTCAAGATACATGAAGAGACCCATTGTTGAGCTGAGCCTAATGTCTCCAACATCCTGTCAATAGAAATCGCTTACTCATCCATATATTCGGGGCATGTTTTAGAAAGGACTATAAACTACCCTAGAAACACAAATAGCTAAGCCAGGATGCTCTTCAGCTGTGAGTGGGGTCTACTCTGAGCCTTGTTTGCTTCCAAGAGAACAGTCCTAGCCAAAGGGGCACAGGGACCTCTGAGACTCGAAAACTGCCAAGGAAGGCTTCCTCCAAGCCACTCTTCAGAAAAGCAAACCACCAGCACAGCACACAGCCACGCTCCAGTGACACTCACTGCCCTGCAACCAGCGGGGCCTGAGACTACACAGGAGAACTGGTGTCTTCAGCTAATGGTTGCTTTGATGCTTCTCCTCCCTGCACACTTTTATAAACTGTTTTTCTGGAGTCAACCCAAACTCGGCAGAATTTCCAGACCTATCGAAATGCGGCATGCAAGCAGGCCATTTCCTGACACTGCTGCAAAGCTTCGGGGAACACATTTGTTCATTTCCATGTTTATGAGCAAAGGCAGCCCTGCTTGTGCCTCAGAACAGGCCGTCTCTACCTGGGATACTGCAAAAGAGAAACCGCTGAACAAAGGAAAAGAGTGTGCTCAGAAAAGTTCGCAACAACAACTGTTCCAGTGGCTGCAAAGGAAGAACCCAGCTGTGCACCGGATCGGTAAACAGGACCGTGATGTGTGGGTCGTTTTCTGAGACCTATTCAATACTCTTCCTGACATTGTTGCAAAGGAAGCAGATTGTGAGAAATGTGTTTGCATGAAATGGCATATTGTCAGAATGAAACTTTCTTACTTAATGCAACCCTGAAAATGAAGCAAAGTGGCTTTGTTTGTCCCATAGAACATGGGATAAATGTCTAGGTGTTCAAATATTTGTGCATCATCACAGGAGGCACTGACGTGATAAAAGAGGGAAACCATCATCAAACAAATTGTTTCAGAGTCACGCCAAACAGTGAGACATTGTGGTTCAATGACAGAAATACAAGTACGAGTGGTACACAGTCCCACCTTCAGAGGAAGTTTCAATTTAGTTTTAGAGGAATTAGAAAGGGAAGACCAGGCACGCTGAATCCGGGCCTCTAACATAAGCAGAAGTTGTTTGCTTGGCAGATGTTTCTCTGTCCTTGAGAAATTGGGTGGATGAATTGGCTTGCGAGCAAAGGAAGTATCATTAGTTGACAAGAGGGTGGGCAAGGAAGAGCCTACTCCACCTCCAGTGTGTAACTAATATCTTCAAATCAAGGAAAATAAACTTACCAGGAAAAATCCAAACCGAAGCTGAACTGAAAGTCACTGTGGTATGTGCCTGGGGTATCCACAGGGATGCGTGTTAGGGAAATCGATCCACTGAGCAACACAACCCCATTGCCAAGCAGGATTCTTCTTGTTGCTCTGGGGCTTAGCTAAGACTGAGTTTGAGAAGGTGATGGTAAATCTCCAAACCAGAGTTTCAAGGAGCCCTGAGCCAGGTATGTCCTAGGAGTTACTGAGAGGCCCCAGAGCTGAGCCTACCCTCCAAATAGCCACCTCTGGCCATCTAGCCTAGTCCCCGTGAGAAGAAGATCTGGGGCGTAAAGAGCTGAGGTGCCGTGGAAATGCCATTGCTGGGATTAGTTTCATCATCCTCCTTCAGTTTCAAAGGTTTCATGGTGGTACTTCCTAGAAGGTAAAGTGTCCTTGTGGGAAACCAGAAGTGCCAGGACAGAGAATTGCTGAGAGCAATAGGTAATGAGGAGAATTGTCTGGAATTAGAGTTCCCAAGTCAGGAAGCCATGCTGTCTGAATCTTCTGCACAGCTTTCTGAAGAACCATAAACTCAACTCACAGGACAGGGGACATTGAGAATCTATCACACAGAGACCATTGGTACCTCATAACCAGCCAGTCTGCCAAGAGAGAGCCTGCCTTTCTTCCCCATATTCCAACTGAGCAAACATGGAAGATAAGTGAAATAATCTTATATATTGCATAGGAAATCGCCAACGTGGAAACAGGGCATGCCATTAATAACTCCCAGACAACAGACTTAAACCAGAACCCTCCCCAAGAAAACTAAGCCACATGGTCGGTTTAGAAGACCAACTCTGGCTCCTCATCACTCCCTACCCTCTCTATCCTTTTCAGAGGGAGGGAAAAGCAGCTTGAGAGTAAAGTGTAACAGAAACAGATCTGGACTGTATTGAGATGAAATTGCCCTAATTACAAAATGTCTTAAATTGATTGATAGAATCTTTCCTACCTGACGTTAAGGAGACCAGAAGGAAAGGAGATTTCCATACAACACAGAGAGCTAGGAATAAAGGAAAGAAAGTACTTTTGGTTTTAGCCTTATAACTTGCAATTTTAGTAAATTTTTGCTACAAATATATGTCAAGGCACAAAGACTATTGGTCAAATAGAACAGTAAATGAAATCTAAAGGGATATAAAAGGAAGATATAAAGTGTCAAAATGAATATAAGAACATCATTTTACAAGAAACAATAGAAAAAAGATGATCAATATTTAATAACATGAACAAAACAGGGCTAATGAGATACCTCAGCTGGTAAAGTGCTTTGTTGTGTTAAACATGGGACCTTCATTCAGTTCTCAACACCTGGCACAGCAGCACACACCTCTCATCCCAATTCTAGGAAGCAAACACAGGAGCATCCCAGGGTCTAGCCAATAAGAGTAGCTCCAAGTTCAGGAAGAGATACTGTCTCAAAAAATAAGATAAAGAGCTGTAGAAGACACCTGTATATATGTATGATGTTTGAGGAAAATATAAACATATGTAATATATAGTAAATGGGTTCAAAATCTAGCCTTCTCCACTCCTCACTTAGGGATCTCAAGTGAGTAATTTAATTCCTTTGAGCTTATTTCTACATCTGTGAGTGAGAACCATAAAATTGACTCCGCAAGTTGTGATGTTCTATGCAAACATCTGGAATCACGCTTGACTGAGTGCTGTGTTTGGCAAGGCTATACTTACCCTCCCTTCTCCTCTGCTGTGCAGTAGTAATCATAAGCCAGCAATAATGCACTAGACCACCTTGCACAAGGCCTACTTCCAGGGAACAAGCCTTACCTACTGACCCAGACCTTGGAGCTACTGCTGCAGTAGAAGTTCAGCAGTGCCCAAACGTGATGCCATTCCATGTCCATTTTGAGGGACTCTAGATGATCTACGTCCTTTGATGTAAACTCACTCTGAGCATGTACACACATAAACACACATACATATGTGGTAGAAGAAGGAGAAAGTTGTACGTCTACATAAATTTCCCCTCCTTGGTGCCCACACTAACACTATTGCCCCTAATACATAAAATGGATAAAAGAAGCAGGTTCATGAGTGATCTAATCAGTGCTATAACGTCAAGCAGAAAGAAATTCAAATACGTTTTTTCCTCTTCCAGTAAAATCCTGGGGAACAGGTAAAATGTGCTTAAAACATGAACCAGATTGACTGCTTAAAGGCAGTAAGGCAAACAAGCCAACAGGGCACACATCCAACCAGAAAGCTGTACAGAGACAAAGTAAAGCTCCTTTCCTGGTGTCAGAGGTAGGACTGGAGATTTACAAACAAAGAGTAATGGCCCAAGCTCCCTTTACCTTCTTAGGTTCCCTTTCCACAATCCCTAGTGCAATGTGTTTGAAAGTGAGCTATGGCTGTGTATCAGCTCCTCCAATAAGTTGGACTGAGAAAATGATGTTTGCTGTGCTCTGCTCTCAGTGTTTTGTATAGCAACTCATCTTAATAAATATGTGGGGCTGTAAGGCACAGAGAGAGAGAGTGACTGGGCCTAACAAGAAAGGTTTCAAAAAAGAACAAATCTCCCATAAAGACTATAACATTAAAAGGCAACATATTTTGGATTAAAAATTGTACTTTTCAAGGGGAAATTATTGCTGTGGTTATATTATTTTATAGCAGTGAACATTCCATAGGCAAACGTGGGCAGTACTATTTGACCATGCATCTGGCTGGGGGTCTACAATGAAAGAAGGGAATAGTAATTGGCCATTGTAAGATGTTTTGGCAAATCCCGCATAGGCCATTTATTAGGTTTCAATTGCTATGATAAAGATCACGACCAAAAGCAACTTGAGAAGGAAAGAGTTTATTTTATCTTGTAGTTGTAGTCAATCATGAGGTGAAGTCAATGCAGGAATTTGAGACAGGATGGTAGAACACTCTCTACAGGCTTGTTCTCCATACGTTTGCTCAGTCTGACATTTTTATACTACCGAGGACCATCTGCCCAAGTATAGGACTGCCCACAGTGGTCTGGGCCTGCCACATCACTAACTAATTAAGAAAATATCCAACAGATTAGGGCAATCTTATGGAGGCATTTTTCCTAAGATCCTCTTGTGAGATATGTCTAGATTTCCATCAAGTTGACACAATCAACAAACACAATCGACCCCCTGCTAACTTGACACACAAACACATCATCTTTAAAACTACAACATTTCTTCTTTTTCCTCCCCAAATTTTCATATTAATATCTCAGTACAAATATAGTATAATTTTTGAAGGCCCACGGTCTTTAAATTTTTCAATAGTTTTAAAAGTGCAAGTTTTCAATTAAAATATGACATCTTTTTAAAAGTTCTAATTCTCAACTGTGGAGTCCTAGAAATTCAAGACTAAATTAAATACATTCTTATTCCAAGATGAAAGAATCAGGCCATCGTCATAATCACATCAAAACAAGACCAAAATTAAGCAATGTAAATAGCTTAGTTTCCAACATCTGGGATTCACTCATGATCTTCTGCCCTTCAAAATGCCTGAGCAATCCCAATTCCCTGGTTCTCCCCACCACAAGGCAGCTTCAATATTCTGGAGTCTCCACTGCAACTGAACCTGCACCTTCATTAATAGCCTCTTAGGGCCTCTCATCAGGCACTCCCTACTTCATGTGATAAGCCTCACCCACCCTCCATTGCCCCTTTATGCCTTCAAAACCCATCCTACCTTAGAGTCTCTTACACATTACCAAGTTTGGCTACCAGATAAGAGGCAGCACAGCTCCTCTGGATTACAGCTTCTGTGTGCCTACCTTGAGGAAATACTTCCCAGATGATTCCACTTAATCACGCAAAATCTTCATAAGCACCACTAATTACTCAGCTCAAGGTAACCAACATCAATTGTCCCAGCAAAGCAAACATTTCACTTTAATGATTCTGGTTCTTGTTAGTCACATCAGATCCTTTAGCCTCAGCTGATCAGAACTATAACATTGTAATGTTCATAAAGCTCATAAAGGACCCCAATAGAACCTTCCATCTGTAATTTAACAAGTAAGGACTCCATTGTGTGCACTGCTCTCAGCAATATCTTCCAAATTTCTACAACAGCTCTGAACAGTCAATGTACTTTCTAGCCCCAAATTTCAAACTCTTTCCATAATCCTCTCTCAAACAGTATGGTCAGGTCTGTCATATCACCACCCCACTCCTGATACCAATTTCTGTCTTGCTTAGGTTTCTATTACTGTGATAAAGACACATAAGCATAATCATAAGCAACTTGGGGAGTTACAGTTATAGTACATCATGAGTGTAAGTCAGGGCAACAATTTGAGTTATCAATTAAATCAGAAGCCATGGAAGATTACTGAAGCTTGCTCAGCCTGCTTTTTCATACTCACAGGGATCATTGGGCAAAATGGGCTGGGCCTTTAACACCAGTCATTAATGAAAACACTATCCAAAGACTTTCCTATTGGAATTTTCCTTATGAAGGAATTTTCTCACTTTAAGTTCCCTCTTCCTAAATATGTCTAGGTTTGTGTCAAATGACAAAACTCAACCAACACAAGCCTTTAGTTAATTATTTTTACACGTTGACATCATCCCACAGAGAAGGTTGATGAAAATGTATGGGGTGATTTGGCTATTGGATCTAAACCTCAAAGTTACTACTAACATTTAAGTGGGGCACAGAAAGAAGGCTCAATACCACATAGCACTGAACTGTCTCATATATCAAAGAATAACAGTCAAGAGAGAAAACCAATATGTTGCTTAAGTGCCAAGAATACTAGCAACACGTATGCCACAAATGCAACTTAGTATATATACTTTTCTGAGTGTGTATAATGTGCCTAACTATTTGTGCATGTGTCAGGAAACATGTGTGAGGGTATATGTTAGCCCATCTCTGTCTTATATATTGAGAAAGGGTCTCTTCATGAACTCAGAGTTCACTGAGTCAGCTAGTCTAGTTAACTAGTTACTCTGGGGATTCCCTATCTACCCATCTCATTGATTCTGCAATTACAGGCAAGCTACTTCTTACTCTTAGTATTTATAGGAGGTCTGGGGATCCGAACTCTGATCTTATAATTGCAAGGTTAGCACTTGAACCTGGTAATACACCTCCCCCAGTTCTAACTTAATCTGTAAAGCAACCTATGATATTATCTATCAAAAAATATCAAACTCCATCATTGGAACTAGAGAAATGGATCAGCACTTAAGACTACTGGTTGCTCCTTCAGAGAACCTAGATTCAGATTTGAGCACCCACGTGGAGCTAGCAACTGTCTGTAACTCCAGTTTCAATGGATCCAATGTCTTCTGGCTTCTTCAGACATGTGGTACACAGATATATATGCAGGCAAGACATCCGCATAAATAAAAAAATAAAGGAACTCCACCATTAAAAACATTTCTCTAAGCTTTAATCAATATCCATTACTCGACTCTTATCAATGTAACTAGAAGCTTTCAACAATGATTCCACAGGCTACTTAAGATAGTCATCTGCCCTCAGAATCATTTCATGAAACCAACTAATCCTAAACTACAAAATAAGCTGAAGACAATCTCAAACTATAAAGTTGTTGGTGTAGAGCAAAGTTAGTAGTGAGTGAAGCACCCTCCGTTCTCTCAGCCTTTCACTGAAGAGGGGCTGGCAGCACCCTCATGGCACATCTGATATGGGATTAGCATTTGGTGACCACTGACCCAAACATCCTAGGCAATTTGGATCTCGGCAAGGCTACTTCTTAAAGAATGGGACAAAGTGTCAAAGATCCATTTATGGTTCATAAAAGGGTAAAAAGATCCAACAGTATTGACCATGAACAAATAAAGAGAACTGGGGGTAGGTGGGGGCTGGGGGGAGACAAAGAGCCAAATAGCAAAGTGGACATAACTAGCCATGCACAAAGGGTCTGCGGAAACGGGATTTCCTGGGGTGGCCTTCTGCTGACTGTAAGATTCTAAGAATCAGAAACTACCACCTTTCTGAAAATTCACACCGTAAGTTTAGTGCTTTTTTTCTTCTTTATGCAATTGTATAAAGTTTAAAAGCTTTTCTTTGACTTAGTCTGTGGTTTCTGGAAAACTTGACCTCGGTCATCCATATTGGTATTCTTCCCTTCCCCAAACGTATAGCAATGTTTGTGGATTGTTTGTTTTGTTTGTTTTTTTAGCAGTCTCGCTTGCCAGTGATCCTTAAAAATAACTGGTGCTTGGTAAGACAAGTGAGACAAGATTACCTGAAGCTAAGGTAGAACATGCTAGCAGCACAGTGGAAGGTCAACCATGCTTTGGGGGCTGTTTGCATCCCTACTAAGAGCTTCAAGGTGGCATGGCTTCCCTTGTGAGCCTCAGCTTCCTTATGTGGAATGTTTAGAATCAACCAGCTCCCTTAGATGAAGGCTAAACGAGACCATGGATAACCATCACAAACTGTATTCAGAAACACACATTCCTCTCCTAGATTTTGCACAATTGATCTGCCATTTGCTTACTAGATAGGGCTTTCTTAATCTTCCAACTTAGTTATCTCCTGTGATTATATCTTCACTGAGACACAGATAGACAAGATACAATCCAATAATTCAACCAGGGCCTACCAGTTTGCTTAAGTTATTTTTAAGAGCAGCTAAGAACTCAGTGTGTGGTTTTAGCTTGCAGATGCCTTCATGTCCTCATCCTCATCAGCGGCATAGTCAAGTGCTCAGACTGTACGGAAGATGACTGCTGACAGCACCATGTGATTGTGACTGCTTTGACACTACCAGAGACTTCATTTCAGGAGGTTTTTGGGTTTTTTTGTTTTTGTTTTTGTTTTTTTTTTTTGTTTTGTTTTGTTTTTTGGTTTTGGTTTTGTTTTTTCCCTTTTGCAGCATTGAATAAAAAATTCACTTATCTATGACCCCACACAGCACAGGCAGGCAGAGGAGACAGAAGCCTGAGTGTCACCATGACAGTGGAATGGGTCAGTGGAGGACCCCCAGAGGCCAGCCAACTGCCACACCACAATGAGCTGTAGACACACAGATGCCCACCCACAGTCACAATACAAGGCTCAAACAGGCAAGTAGAGGACACACAGTGACTCACCCACATGGCCCACCTCAGCAGGAGCCACGACAACATGCAAGTAGGTGGTGGACAGATGGGAGAGACAGAGAAAAAGACTAGTTTGAGCACTGTAAGAGAGGTGGAGCTCTCAGACATGAGGGTGAGGATTAATAGCCTGTTGTGAGCAGCCTATCCTGCCACCTGAGGCTCATGCTGCCCTGAGAGCCATGTATGGGTCCATGGACATGCACAGCAGGAATCTGTGTTGATGTCCATGACTCACATTACCACTAAAGACCATGCAGACATTCCTTGCCTGGCCAGCCATTTGGGAACAAGGACTGTGCAGAGCTGGCCCCACCTCTCACCAGTTGCGGCATTTAGGAGAGTGGGCCATGCACCTTACCTGGGCAACCCAGTAGAGCTGGCTATAATGGCCAAGGCACAGAGCTGGCCCAGCCCCTCACCTGCTGCAGCAGTCAGGAAGAGTGGGCCTCCACACCTCGACCGAACAGTAGAACTAGCCTTAATGGCCAAGGCATGGGTTGGCAGACCCTTGGGTATGAAAATGACAGCAGGACAGTTGACTCTGCCTCTGCTGACCGCAGCATTGGGTGGGCAATACTGGAGAGCTCATCCTGGTGGTGTGAATAAGGAAGAATCAGCATGACCAACTCAGCTCCCAACACCCAGACCACATCCAGCTCTTTGAGTTGACCCACCCCAAGTCTACCTCACCCATGAACTGCTGAAGCATGTGAAAGGGCCAGTCCTGAGATCCTCCATAACACAGGGCAGCAACATGATAACGAAGAGGGAGCTCAGTGAGGATCTAGTATTAATGGTATAGCTGAGGCCAGCACCTCAAACCAGAACGACTCATTTCAATGAACATTTGCTAGTAATGGATCTGTGGACACAAGGGTGTACTGTGGGACACATTTTGACACACTACAACTTTCAGCACAAGATGTTTTCAATGCTTTGTTTTTTTTTTTTGTTTTTTGTTTTTTTTTTTCTTTTCATGGTAAAGTTGCACAGGCAGAGGGTGGATACGAAGAGATGAACAGCGAGTAGGACTGGGTTGCATGATGTGAATCTCACAAAGAATCAATAAAAAGTGTTTTTAAATGCATCTACAGTGTGACAAAGGCAGAAAAATCACAGAAGTAGTCACATTCTGAGGGTTTAAATTTCTTCTTTGACTTCTCTTTGTTCAGCATTTTTCTCTTCTGCATAGTGGGTGTTACAATAGTATTTATTTTGCGGAGTCTCTCTGTGGAAATAAAATCCAAATATTAAAAGTAGTTAAGCTATAATTTAAGGTAGATACTTACAGCTTATCACAGGTTATTAAGCAGCAAATTTTCAGCAAATGATTAGTGGCCATGCCAATGTTACTCATAGCCTTAGAGGCTATAACTGATCAGAAACAGACTGCCACAAGCCGGGGGTCTTATCACTCTAGAAGGAAGGGAAGAACTGAAGACTGTTTATTTAGCAGGTTGTTTCATAACAGTGGCCTCAACCTCCCTAATGCTGAGACCGTTTAATACATTTCCTCATGCTGTGGTGACCGCAATCCATAAAATTATTTTTCATTGTGGCTTCATAACTGGAATTTTGCTACAATTATGGATAACAATGTAAACATCTGCTTTTTCTAATAGTGTAAGAAGATCCCTGTGAAAGGGATATTCAATCCCCAGAAGGTTTGCAACCCGCAAATTGAGAACTGCTATTCTATAACTATCTTTACCTTCTTAGTCAAAGGGTCAATCATGTCTCTCTGTGTAACTTACCATAGCACATCATGCCATGCTGTTTCCAGTACGTGACTGAGAAATCCATGCTATGTCCTTGAAGGTCACACAATACAAATGTGCATCTCAGCTTTGTCTAAAGCTTTGGTTAATATTGGGATCAAATAATTAAAACTTTGGAGGTATCTGTCTTTCAGAACAGATGCATATTTATTGGTGATGAAATAAATCTTGGTATATCCAGCAAGTATTTTCAATGATTGCAAGAACCAAGTGTGTGTGTGTGTGTGTGTGTGTGTGTGTGTGTGTGTGTGTGTATGAGTATCTCTGTGTATATGTGTGTATGTATGTGTATTATGTGTATGTGTGTATGTATGTGTATTATGTGTATGTGTGTATGTGTGTGTATGTGTGTGTATGAGTATCTCTGTGTGTGTGTGTATGTGTGTGTATGAGTATCTGTGTGTGTGTGTGTGTGTATGAGTATCTCTGTGTATATGTGTGTATGTATGTGTATTATGTGTATGTATGTATGTGTGTGTATGTATGTGTATTATGTGTATGTGTGTATGTGTGTGTATGTGTGTGTATGAGTATCTCTGTGTGTGTGTGTATGTGTGTGTATGAGTATCTCTGTGTGTGTGTGTATGTGTGTGTATGAGTATCTCTCTGTGTATGTATGTGTGTGTGTGTGTGTGTGTGTGTGTTGACCCACACATACTAGGTGTTCAGTAAATGAACAAAAATGAAAAAAGAATAAATGCTTATATTCTATTCAGACTTTTGAAAAAAGTCTCGATGTTCATTAAAATAAAAAATATTGTAAGCTTCTAAGAATCATTATGAAGGGCTCTCGCTGGGCTGGCCCAGGGGACCCAAGTTTAATTTTCAGCACTCCCATCAGGAATCTCACAACCCTCTGTAACTCCCACCTCTAGGGGATCCAGCTCCCTCTTCTGGAGTCTAGGAGTACATGTACTCTCATGTGGATATATTTACCCCTCATGCAAATACATGTCATTAAAAATAAAATATTTTTAATTGTAGAATCAAAACAGTTGCTCTTAAACAGTTTCCTTTTTTCCCCAACTGTAAGGAAAGAGCTAGCATGATATAACGAAGAGCCGTCGGCAAGATGCTGGAAATCTTGGCATCCAGTCCTGTGTGTGACTGGGCTATGTTGATGTGGAACACATTAAGACATCCTCCCTGGGTCTTGATCTTCTATTTTATGAAGTGCCAGACCTGGACTGGGTTACTCCAGCTCTCATTGTCTCCACATTTCAAAACATTACAACATTTACATTTGTGTAATCCGAATGATTAGAATAAAAGAACTTTTGAGGAAAATGGCTGCTAGGCACCATTGCCCTGTGAGCCTCTGCCTTTTACTGGGCTCGTTCTCCTACGTTAGTCCTTGTCCAGTGAAGTCTCCTCTCAAAATAGTTTTGTCAGCATTGTTTTACTTGGCTATCAGTAGAGTCTACTATACTCAATGGCACCCCAAAACATAATGTCCTTAAACAAAGCAAATAAAATCTCAGTAGTTTGACAAGTGGCTGTCAATCAAGCTGTCAACCAATACTGCTGTCATGTTAAGGTTTAACTGTGATAAACGTCCTTCCAAATTTACTCGTGTGGCTATTGCCAAACTTTAGTGGGTGACTTTGTGAACCAGTCTGTAATTGTCCTAATTGCATAATAGATGGTTGGCTAAGTGAAGAAAGACAAAGAATGCCCAAGATGGAAGCTATAGACATTTGGTAAATAATCTTGAAAATGACAGTCAACTATAGTCGGCTATGTTCTATTTGTTGAAATTGACTCAACAAACCAGCATACACTCAAGACGAGGGGATTAAACAAGGGAACATTGAGGCTCATTCACATACTTGTATGAACTTTATACATTATGATATACCTATACCCAGTATGTAGTGGCTATTCCTGGTTGTCAACTTGACTATATCTGGAATGAACTACAATCCAGAATTGGAAGGCTCACCTTTGATCCTGATCTTGAGACTGGGAGATACAAGTTTCTAACTTAGATCTTGGTATGGAGATCTTGAGGCAAAGTGGCTATGAATCCCAGGATCCTAAAGCAAGGAGATCTCTGAGTTCAAGGTCATCTGGGACAAAGCAAGTCCCAGATCCAGGCATGGTGATACACACCTTTAATCTGGGACATGCCTTCTGCTGGAGACCTACATAAGGACATTGGAAGAAGGAAGAGCCTCTCTTTTTCACCTGCCTGCCTTGTGGGACTGAGCCACTGCTAGATCTTTGGATTTATTCATGGCTGCTGGTGATCATTGTTGGGAAGTTGGACTACAGACTATAAGTCATCAACAAATTCTCTTACTATATAGAGACCACTCATAAGTTCTGTGACTCTAGAGAACCCTGACTAAGACACAGTAGTAATGTCTATTGTGAAGGTGTTCATTCTAGTTGTGGGCTACTCACCTGACCATACTATGAAGAATTTCAAGCACATCTGATGTGAGGTAGAAGTTAAACAGCAAGTGGGCAGTAAGATGAGGTGAGGAAAGAAGAGTGTGATTCATATGAAAAGAGAAATAATAGTCATATTCATAAACGTTAGGAGAAAAGAAGCTCTATATAGCTGGTAGGGAATAGAGGCCCAAGGAAAACAAGATGATTCTATGTCCTGGTGGATCCTGAGAGCACTGAAGTTTTACAATAAATTACCTAAACAAGTGAGCTCAGAAAATGGAATACAAAACTCCCCAAAACATTAAGATATCAGCTGACCATCTGCCTTCGTTTGTTTTCCAGATTCTTTCTGTTTTTTGTTTTTTGTTTTTTTTTTAGCTAGCTTTCCTGAGCCTGACTACTTCATCTGACCTACAAATCAATCAGAATCTCCTACATATACCCTCCAACTACCCAACCATGTTCATCCTAAGTTAATTCTGGATGGCATTTGGACCAAAACATTCAAGCTCATCCCAAAACATAAATGAGCTGTGCAAGAAGGCAAAAGTCAACTGGTCTTTTGGTTGGTTGGTTGGTTGGTTGGTTGGTTGGTTGGTTGGTTGGTTGGTTGTTTGGTTGGTTGGTTGGTTGGTTGGTTGGTTGGTTTTTGAATTTCCTGTCTGCTACAAAAAGCTATTTTTCTACCTCTCAATAAACCTCACATTTTGCTCTCCTTACTCAAACCCACTGGTTCTTGACTACTGTGGAATTCGCAGGACCTTATTCTTCTAAGTTAAGCACAGCTTTCTTGGTAGAAAGAATCTGTGGCAGTCAAAATACCAAAAACAATAATATTTATTAAGTCTTATCATGTGCCAATCACTATGGTGGTCTTTCAGGAAATATGTGCAGAATTGATTCTTAGATGTCTGTGGTAGTGCCAGCTCTTTCCCTTTGTAGGTAATGTTGTCCTTAGAATAACTTTAAATATACTACAAATGCAACAAAATGCAGAAGGGGAATGCACAGATGAGACTCTAAGCATCCTGAGCTTTCCTTAGCTTTGGGAAGTCAGTATGTCATGCTTCCTGGTATCTGTGACTCCTCACTGCCTATCTGTGGATGACTAAGAGACATTGGCTGACTCACTGTCTGTGTTCTCTCACTGGACTCATGTAAGCGGTAGAGCGGCTAGTGTGGTAGCTCCTAGCTGCCTTCTCTATGGTACATTAGTTCCATCAACCTTGATCAACCCAGAAAGGGTTAATGGGAAAATTTCTGAACTTATTTGCAGGCAAGAGGCAAACTATTATTCGTAAATGGAGCAAATTCATTTCTTAGCACCTTCACAGCCATAGTTTGCCATTTAAACTAAAAAATCTTAGTATTCCCATCTGAGAAAACAGAAGGTGGTATATTTCAGTGTATTTTTCTTACAGGTAAGATAGAAAGCTATTTCTGAGGAGTCTTAAATATTACAGCAACATCCAAATGCAAGAAGATATTCTGATTGCACAACTTTCTCTAGAACAGTAATAGAAGTAACTCTTGACCTCTCTCAATTTGTATAGGCACATTTTCATTAGTGATTAAATACATCGAACAGGGTGAGCCTATTAAGAATCTTCTTCCCATCAAGACTGTCTAAATTTTGCTGTGAAAGTGAACACCCCTAGAAGCTGAGTGCCTTTAAAAAAAATAAAAGATTGCTTTTATTCTTTGTAAGTGTCCATCCCTGGAAGACGGACGTTCCTCTTTGTACGTCCTGCATTCAAGGATAGGTTCTGGGATACTGTATCATGCACTGATCCGTACAGTAGAAAAGAGCAAACATTCTCCCGAGCATGCACCTCAGAGCCTGAGTAGCGTCCAACCTTTCTTCTTTCACACCATTGTCCTAGGTAAGTCCTGTGGCAAAGAGAAGGAGCAAAACCCTCCCAATGCTTAGAAAGGAAGAGATTCTGTGGGCATCCGGAGGCAGTGTAAGCTGTCCTCTGCAGTGGGACCGTGTGTTTTACCAAGCTAGGAGAGAGACAGAGTTCAAAGCTATAAGAATGTCTCTTATGAACCAGTTCGGACATTTTTATGCAATGAGCAATTATATCAAATTTAGTTATCAAAATGCATAGTTTACTAGAAAATCTTATCAAGACTGCCCTCCACATTCTAAGTCCATAGTCTCACAGAGAGAAGTCTGAAGGGGTGTACTGTGTGTGCATATGTGCCTGCATCTGTGAGTGTGTTCTTGGGATGCTGGTAAATGGAAAGGCTTGATTGGGTTAAGGTCAAATTGAGTCAATGCTTATAAATTTTGCCTTGCAAGGTTAATGACTTAGCCCTGTCTAATTTTGTCATAGTGAAGTTGGTTATGTATTTGTTAGTTCAGTTGCATCTGGTTTAGATCGACCTTCAATCACAAGCTGCTCTCATTCCTTCCCGAGCTTCCCCTTTCTTGGATTCCTACCACCATGCTAAGCCACATGAACGCTAAGCTGAAGCTTCATTAGTTCTGGCTTCTACTCCCAGCTCTTCCATTAGCTAACAGTACTGCTTTGGAAAAGTAACTTCGCCTCTCCAGGCCTCCTCTCCAAAATGAGGGAGTTGGCTGGGAAATTCCTCTAGCTGCAACTGCTTATGGTTCTAAGTCGTGCTGTGAAGCCAGATAGAGAATATGCAAGGTTTTCTTTTTTTCCTGTTTCCTGAGTTTATCAGCAACTAAAGGAGCTATCTCAGAAAAAGCTAAGGTCCCAGCACAGAACAGAATCCCTTTGAAGATCAGTCTCATTTCAGTGCCTCAGTGTATCATTTCCTCAGTTCCCTCCTTGCCAGCTTTGGGGCACAGTCTCAAGCTCAAAATGTGATTAGGATGTGCTGTGTTTTAGTATCTTTTGTTCTTACTTAAAACAAAAATTGAAGATTTCCTCTAGTAATACTAAGTGCACAGGGTTGGAGGGCATTTTTCTTTAAGTTTTATTTATTTTTGTTGTTTCGGGGTTTTTGTTTGTTTGTTTGTTTGTTTGTTTTGCTTTCTGTTTTGTTTTATGTTGTTTTGTTTTTGATTTTGTTTTTGTTTTGAGACAGGGTCTTAGTAGATAGCCCTGACTAACCTAGAACTTACCATTCAAACCAGGCTGACCTTGAACCTGTGGCAAGCCTTCTGTTTCTGCTTCAAGAATGCAAGGAGGCGTTTCTAACCAAGTTTAGCTAGGATTAAAGGTTGAATTTTTGGGGTTCTGTTGCCATTGCTGATTTTTTTTTTTGTTGTTACTCAGTTTGGGTTGGGTTTTTATGTTTGTTTGTGCTCTAGTGGTGATTTTGTTAATTTTATTTTCATTAGGAAAGTAACTGTTAAGGCTGTTAATTACTTATCTCCATGACATTTTTGCAGCCTCTTGTAATAGTTAATAATAATCTAAGTATTATGGGATGCCAGTCTAGGACAGAAGAATCATATTCACTTAATTTTGTTGCCATAAAGTCACTGAAGAAATAATTTTAATAGAAGAAAACGTCTTTCAGGTGCCCCAACTATGCATAGCTTTCTAAAAAAGGGCCTTCTAGGACAAATTAATGACTTGCTTGGAAACGCCTCCCACCCCTTAATAATGTTGACCTCAAGCCCAATCTCTGCTGAGATTTTTCCTCCTGATGAATAATCAAATTTAAAGTCATACACCTTTTGATTCACCTTTTGATCTCGTGAACTGTATGAGCCTTCGACTGTTCATCAACAAAATGAAAGTTCTAATGAGTTGTTCTAAGTGTAAAATTCCGTGACTCAAGCGCTGGGTATACCGTATGAAACGGAAGCAACTGACCATGGTAGTTACACAGAGCTACCAGGAAAGACCTTGCACCTTATACATGCCAGTCAGCCCCATTAAAGTGACCTCCAAATATTAGGTCAAACATTTGAATAACGAACAAAAAGAACTAGCACCACAATATGCTGCTGTAGCCTACTGCATCTGAGCTGGGCCAGACATCTTCTGGAACTGTCAGTATTTCGTAAAAGAAAATTTCTGAAGATCACCAAAAACATAGGGAAAGTTGTCCTAGCTGACTCCTAATTTTTGCTTAACATCCATAAGACATTTTCTGAAACTTGATTAGTCAAGTTTATAACCCAATTTCACTTTTCTTCTGTAGCTCAGTGCTTAACTTAAAAATAACTTTCCACACTATTTCTAAAGAAAAAGAAATTAAGCCTTCTCTCCCTGAGTTCTATGACTTTGTAAAGAGCTCTCATGATGTGTATCCAAGTATCTCTGTTTCCCACCCTCCTCAACATGGAGAGCTCTTCAGTCACTATGTCTTCTGCCTTGTTGCCTCATCTCCCCAGATTCAGTAAGTTTTCCTTAGGCCACAAAAGGGTCTCAGAGCTAGGATAGTTCACAAATTTTACAGGAAAAAGAGAGACAAAGACAGGAGAAGACAGAGATATCCTAAAAAAAAAAAAAAAAAAAAAAAAGTCACATGAACTTATATTTTCTAGGCTTCTGTCCTTTTCAGAAATAAGCATGCTTCACTCCTTTTCACTTGGCAAGATATAAAAATGATAAAAGTAAAAAGATATGTTTCAACTTGTACGGGTAATTTTCATTCTTCAAATTAGGCTCTCATCAGTAAAATTTGAGCCTAGGGTTGATGGGCAGTCAAGAAGGAAAATCAAGAGAAATTAGATACATGGCTTATAAACTCCTTTCCAAGTTAAAAATCCATGATAAACACAATACAGTCAGTTGATCCCTCTAACAGGAAGGGGTGGGACCCGACAGGCTTATTTCCTTTTTTCCAAATGCCACCTTACAGCTGTGGTCTTGTGGTAAAATGGCGGGTACAATTAGAAACCAAAATTAGAAAGCCAGCAACCACAAGAGGAAAAGGCTGGGAACTACTTGAGGCCCTGACCCAGAAACCCAGCCAAGGGCTCTGCTCAAGCTACAGTTTTATGGCACACATGGTCCCTTAGCCTGTAGCCCCGCAGAGGGCATTTTTACGTACCTCACATGCATACCAGGAAGCCCTCCTGCTCATTCAACTGCGACGGTTCACCAGATCTTGGAGAGAAGGAACACTAGATAATCAGCTACTCGGCTAGAGATCATAACTCAACTCATCACAGGGCGTCGTCAGCACTTCTGCTGCCATGGTTCTCTGTCAGAGCGATCTGCAAGTGTTTTTCATCAGAACCCCTGATAGGAGCCTCCCTGACTTTGAGCTATGGATTTTATTGTTATTTTAAAGAAAAAAATATTGTCAAACACATGAATTTTATAACATCTGTTTTCATTCCAAATTCCTTTTTCCCAAAGACGTTTCATCAGTAAGAATTACCATCGGAGACCCAGGAATTTGAAAACTTCACGAACTCATATACAAAAACCGAACAAATTGTCAAAGTCATGGATTGAGAGGCACAGGAGAGGAGGGAGAGGAGGATGCAAACCGGTCCCACTGGTACTCCAGCCTCAGAGACACCGCACTGGGGAAAGGAACACATCTCTCTTTCTTTCTGTGTCACAGCATAACGATGAATGCCAAGATTCACCGCCAGTTTAAAATGATTCCGTTCTGAGTCCCAGGTTGACAGACGCATGCACATTGTACTCCTGCCTAGGGAGAGCCACAGAAGATTAGAAAAACACACCGAAGCCTGCGAACCAGAGCCACAGCCCCGACCCACCAAGGATACTCAGCTGGGTCAATAACGCTTGCTTCTTTAACAAATATAGCCGTGTGATATTACTCCTTTATTCAAACAATCTTTTTGAGCTGGTCTGGTTATGTGAATTAAAATAAAACATTGTGTTAGTGAATTATGCCACAATTAGTGAAGTTTCAGAAAGGAAAACACTCACGGCTCATATTTTATAACCACGTCACCTAAGATATTATGGTTAGCCTCTGATTTATCAGCCATAATGATCTGTGGGAGGAAAGAGAGCTTGTATTTTTAAAGGGAGAAGGAGGAAGATGTGAGCCATCCAGTGGCTGATTTACACTGTTTCCCATGGCAGTGAAATAGTCCAGCAGAAATGGAGAAAGGTGACATTGTAGCAGTCTGACCCTGCAATCAAGGCTAGAACACTCTCTTTACCCATTTTGGTGACATTTAATAACAATGTGACCAGCCTTTCAAGTTAGCTGCAGCCACTCTTCTCCCAGAATTACAAAAAGTACACCTTGTGGCTCTCAGGCCAGAGAAGGAGAGCACAGAGCAGAGAGGGAAACACACCTAAGAGGGCAGCATGCAAACCCATGCATGTTCCATGACAGCTAACAGAAGTGGCACACCCCCCCAGAGCCCACAGCTCTGACTCAAACACCGGGAAAGTTCAAAGGACGCCGCAGAAATCCCGCTTGTGCCTGTTGCCAGTCACATGACCTGTCTCTAATGGTGTGTTCTAGGCACAGAGTCTGGCAATTGGGGTATGCTTAACTCGAGCTAAGCCGGGGTTTGAATAAGCACGTCTGCCAGCCTCCAAATGTCCTTAATATGAGCCAGGGCTGGGTCAAGAGAATGTCATTTGGTATCACTACAAGGACAGAGGCGAAGGCTATTTTAAGAACGGTATGGTTTGGGGTGATCTCTGTGAAGTTTACGAGTACTCACAGAAGAGAACATAAAACTTGCTCTATACATATAATTAAAATACAGGGTAACGAAACTCATGTGTAAGTAATAGGCCAGCAGCGCGGAGCCAGGACCATAATAGGCATCCTGGTTGAAGGGAAAGGCAGTTTGTGGTGCAGCTTTCAAATTCCTACTTTAGTGGACGGATTTGGAAAGCTCACGGACAGTCTTCCTGGCAGGGTAGTTTACTTTCATAGGCTTTTCATTTAAACTCTCTCTCCTCCTCCCCAAAATAGCAGCTGGGGTTGGTTTTGTGTTTTAGGGGTTTTTTTGTTTGTTTGTTTGTTTTTTGTTTTTTCCTGCAGGAGGAATCACAGTTCTATCAACGAATTACTCGTTCATGGGAACAAACAGCTGAGTTCTAATGCAATCAGTGTTCCTGTTGTCTACCCATCATGCTGACCCCAAACACCAGCTTCCCTGAGATGACCTCTCACTTCCACGGGACTTACCAAACTCCAAAGAACATTCTCCAAGCAGGTTTACAAAACAGACAACGGAATGGGGTAGGTGACTTTACAACAGACACTATCGACTATTGTGCCTTTGCTCTATGAGGACCAAGTGTCTGTCTGATTGACTAAATGATCCCACTCTGTCATTTGATAGTCTAGTATGAGGAAACCCTCATCCCTCCTTTCCAGATGGGACCATGGGGATGGCTTTGGTAGTAGACCATAAAAAACGCTACTGCAAATTGGCAGACCTCCTTTGTGACCAAGACCTGGCGCCAGGGAGAGGTGTTTCACTGTTATTTCTAATAAGCCCTATAAAACAGACCCCAAGCAGTCACCAACCAGATTTATATGGTGGCTGGGGGTGGGGAGACAGTAGAGGATCAACAGATTACGAAAGAACAAAAGATTCTCCACAGAGTTTAGGGTTTTAAGTGAAGAGGAATCATGGAAAAAGTCTTAGTCATGGGCCATGACCTCCAGAATATGGACATTCAAACCACATGTGAAGATTTTGGAAAGAACAATCTCTCTTCATTTTAGGTGAACTTTTGTTTGAATTAGAGACTATACTGAACTCTAACAGACAACAGTGACAAGCGGCTTCATGGTGACTAGTGCCAAATTACCTTTAAATTAGTGTGTGTGTGTGTGTGTGTGTGTGTGTGTGTGTGTCTGTGTCTGTGTGTGTGTGTCTGTGTCTGTGTGTGTGTGTCTGTGTCTGTGTGTCTGTGTGTCTGTGTGTGTCTGTGTGTCTGTGTGTGTGTCTGTGTGTGTGTGTCTGTGTCTGTGTGTGTGTGTCTGTCTGTGTGTGTGTCTGTGTGTGTCTGTGTCTTTGCCTGTGAGTATGTACCCATGAGTGACAATTCCCACGTAGACCTGAAGATGACATCAGACCAAATGGAGTTTCAGGTTGTTGTGAGCCACCCAACGTGCTGGGACCTGAACTTGAGACCTCTGGATGAGCAAGAAATACCATGAATTTCCCAGCCACATCCTCCTTGAGTAACGGTCTCCACAGACCCTGATCCAGCAACATTCAACAGCGCTGAGCAACCTTCTGCTTCAGAAAACAGAGAGTAGAGATACATTCTGCCGCAGACAAATCAGGTTCCAGCCTCCTCTTTTAGCTCTTCCCTTAATATGCGCCCTCCCGTATAATGAAAGAAGGGGTCTCCTTTCCCTCCCTTGGAAGAGCAATCTTTTCCTGGAGAATGCAGTAGTGATGAACAGCAACCACCCCCAACTTGTTCCTTCTCTTAGTCAATGTTTTAACTTCCCACAGCAAGCCTTCCAGATTCGATTGTTTGGAACATCTCTCTTCCTGTCACAAACTCCTGCCAGCCAGGGGAAATTCTTTGCCTCTCAGCTCTTGTCTTTCCTTGAGAGCTGTGAAGAAACAAGTCTAGATGGCAGTTCAGCAGAAGCCAGGTGGTGTGGGCTCCAGCTTCTTCCTTGCCCTGATTTGCCTAATACAGTTCTGACAAAAGTGGGCTTTATTGAGCATGGGACCGGCAGGGGAGTGGTTTAAGAAATCCTGACCTCACTCGCCATTAAGTGCAACTGCCTGTATTTGTTGAACTCTGAGACTTGAAGAACATGATACACTTCGTCTTTAGAGTCTTTTGATGCTGACTGGCTGAGAGGTGGCCAAAGGAAGCAATTGCTGCAGTCCACTGGAAGCTTTGCCACTTGATTGCCTCATAATTTCACAATTCTTCTCATTTGAAATGTACATTTATGTAACAAACCAGTCTATTACCCTTAACAAGTTCTTGGGTACAAACTCCCATAACGTAAACAACTCTCTCTCCTGTAGCAGAGAAGGCAAGCACCCAGCAGGATCATGTCACTTACATGCAGTGCTTCGGCTGTTACTGCCCCTGATATTGAATTTTTCAACTCCCGGGGCTCTTTGCCCATGAATATTGTCAAAGCATGTTTCCCTGTTCTTTTTAAAGCTATTGTACACTCATTTATAACACATTTTGTGCAGTAGCTACCACAAAGGGAAAGGAGGGAGATTGGACCTTATAAGATCTAAGCTTTGGTTCCTGGAGGCCAGCAAAACAATGGCCTGCATAAGACAAGCTTCTTTTTGGCCTTGGTTTTTTTCCTTAGTAGTGTGTATGACTAATTATTTTCTCCTACACATAGTTTTTCATTTGCAAAATGAGATCCAGATAATTTCTTCCATTATATAAATTGAAAGGAAAAGTAAGTATGTATAGTCATAATTAACAATATGCATAATGTAGATGAAACATATTTAATTCTGCCCCAGTCTTGGATCATTCCCTCCACCCTCCCCTCCCCAGCACCTTGTTGGGAATTCTCTTTGCTTTCTGTGCTCACAAGAGTAAGCAAGAGGGAGGAGGCTAGGGTTTCATTTCCGTTCTTTAACTGCCTCTCTATAGACCAAGAGCCTTACCTCTGCTAATGAAATCACCTTATTTGTGCTATGAGGTAGCAGACATAGTTGAATTGGAGAAAGGATGGAGGGTAGACTATCGAACATTTCCATCAATCTGTATAAAGTTTCAAAAGTCTATAAGAAAAGATATGATTCGAAGAACATTCTTGGGTCTGGAGTACTGCTCTACAAGCCTGTGCTTACCTTAGTCTGAGTTCTGTTACTGTGACTAAAGGAAAATTAAGGGAAAAAAAGAGGAAGTTCTCAGAAGTCTACCAAGTCACAAGGGAAAAATGGGGGAGAGGGGTTCCATATCAGAGGACAAGGAGACTGCATCATAAAGTTGAGAAGGAACTTGATGAATTTTTTTTCACAACTTTGGTGAGATTTGCCATATATCTTAATGTTTAAAAACAGAATCTAGCTTAATAATGCCTTGAAAGCCATGGGAAGATTTCTTAATTATCATCATCAAAGGTGAATGACAAGGGAAGCAGCTGCTTTAGGACAAATTAGTGACAAAACTGGAGACAGTCGGCATTGAAAATGCCTTCTACCTGGCCTATCTGAAACCAGTCTGTGGTGCTAGACTGCCTGCACTGTGACACAAGTGGATGGGTTACTCTCTTTGGGCAGACAACAGCAACAACAACAAAAGGTTTTGAAGACACTATAATTAGCTGAGTCTGGACAGAGGTCTTTTAGGGACAGTGAGTAATTCGAAGGGTTGTTTGGGTTTTTGTTTTCCTCTACTGGAGACTGCAATTATAAAATAAATGCCCATCACTCTTAATACATCAAGAATTCCTAGAGAGCAAGTTCTACAATCCTCCAAAGGATATAGATCATCCCAACCTATAGAAATCATTTAATGATGACAATGATAGATGATGATGATGATGATGGTGGTGGTGGTGATGATGATGGTGATGATGATGACAACAACAACAGACAACAGTGACAGCCACAGAAATGGCGTCTGTTGCATTTCTTAAGTTCTAACTGTGCTCCAGACAGATTATAGAATTGTATGTTCCATTTCTGCCTATGTGACATTGGCAAGATGCCTCTGTAAATTATCAGTGGAGACTGTATTAGGACCCAATATTTACAAATACAAATTTTGTATTTGCAAATCTTTTCCTCTGATTAGTCCCTATTGGAACATTACTCTATGATCCATGGGCATCTCAGCTCACAAAGACTCTACTGTGGGATAAAGGGAAAATTCTTACCAGAGACGCTAGTCTTCTGAGGAAGAAGAAGAAGAAAGATATCGTAGTTGGGGTGAAAAACATATAATGTATTCCGGTCATATTCTTTTTCTTCACCAAAACTCTCCTGGATCCTCTCTACCTCCTTACCCACAAAGCAGTCGATCTGCCTCACTCTCTCTTTCAAAACAATCAAGAATAACAAATGCAAAAACCTGTGCTGGTTTGAATAGGTTTAGGTTTGGCCCTCATAGACTCGTGTGTTTAAATGCTTGACCCACAGGGAGTGGAGGTATTCGGGGGCGGGGTGGCCTTGCTATAAGAAGTATTTCACTGTGGAGGCAGGGCTTTGAGGTCTTAAATGCTCAAGTTACTCCCAATGTGGAATTCCAGTCTCTTCCTAGATGCCTTCAGATCAAGGTATAGACCTCTCAGCTCCTCTAGCACCATGTCTGCCTGGATGCTGCCATGCTTCCTGCCATGGCAGTAATGACTGAAGCTCTGGAACTGTAAGACAGCCATAATTAAATGTAGTCCTGGTCATGGTGTCTCTTTCCAGCAATGGAAACCCTGGCAAAGACAAAAGTTGGTACTAGGCACTGGAGTATAGCTGTGACAGGCCAGACCATAATTTTGTTTAGAGGAATGTGAATTTTGGGACTTTGGATTAGGAAAGCAGTGGAATGCTTTAAGTGGGGATTAGTGGGGCATCCTAGTAGAAACATGGAAGATGGTGGTTCTGCAGGTGATTTGAACTGTGTTTCTGGCTCAAGAGGTTTCAGAGGACTGGAATTTTAATATGCTGCTCAGAAATCAATCTTGTAATATTTTGGCAAAGAATGTGGCTAGTTTTTGCCCTTACCTGAAGAGTGTGCCTGAGGTTAAGGTGAAGAGATTTAGATTAATTGCACTTGCAAAGGAGATCTCAAACCAGCCTAGTATAAACTCTGTCCTGTGGTCCACTCTTACAAAAATCATTTTGCTCAAGTGTAACAAGCAGATAAGGAAAAAATGCAAAACATGTGGTTCAAGGATGAATGGGGCACCTGGAAGTGAAGCAGAGCTGTGCACAAGGAGATAAACAGATTAAAGATATTAAATGGAATTATATCATGTTAGGCATTACTAGGACCTGATTATTATTTATTTATATTTGGACATAAGGAGAGATAATTGTGTGTAAAGTTGACAAGAGGTGGATTGTGATGGCTTTTCTCAGTTGTTAACTTCACTATATCTGGAATAAACTACAATCCAGAAATGGAGGGCACACCTGTGATCCTGATCTCGAGCTAGGAAGATAACATGCCTTTGAGCCAGATCTTGAGGATGGAAGACACAGGCTTTTGATCTTCATTTGAGGTAGAATGACATACGTGTTTGATCTGGATTAACACACACCTTTAATCTAGATCCCGTGGCATAGTGGCCATGCTTATAAAAGCTTAGATCCAGAAATTGTGGTACACATCTGTAATCTCAGCACTTAGGAGAAAGAGGTATTGGCATCTCTGATTCAAGGCCATCCTGGTCTACATAGCAAGCTCCAGAACAGCAAAGCTTAGGCAGTGAAGGAAACTAGTGAAAACAGAAAGCTGATGAAGATGTAATTGAACAAGGGGACCATATTTCAGCCCTAGCAAGCAACAGAATGTGGCAGTTTTAGTCAAGTGAATTTCCCTCTGTGACTAAAGAAAGCCAACATGACCATGATTATGTCAGGAGTATCTTTGCATGGAAACCCAGAAAGGACACTGTGTGAGGCAGACAAGGTTGTACCTTGTACTTGCAAATGGATTTGGTCATATATAAGAGTCACTGGGTGGTACTGGTTTTAAAGGGATCATGGAAAGCAGCTGAGGCTTGCCACTAAGAGGCCAAAAGAGACTATCAGTGAAGGGACAGCCTTGGTGTCAGTTAAAGCCCCAGGACTGAAGGTAATGCAATGAAATTAAGACTTGTCACAATGAGTTCTCAGAAGGAAATAAGAGGCAAGGGCTGGAGAGATGGCTCAGTGGTTAAGAGCGCTGACTGTTCTTCCAGAGGTCCTGAGTTCAAATCCCAGCAACCATATGGTGGCTCACGACCATCTGTAATGAGATTTGATGCTCTCTTCTGGTGTGTCTGAAGACAGCTACAGTGTACTTGTATATAATAAATAAATCTTTAAAAAAAAAAAGACTTGTCACAATGAAGAGAGCCTTTGAGAGACAATTTGGTGAAAGTGGATCTCAGTTTTAGCAGAAGACCCCATAGGATGACCACCAAGAATAGCAACAGCAGAAGTTGTATTCCAGAAAATATGAAGGTGAAGCCTGAATTGCCTTGGAGACCTCCAAGAGGTTAGAGATACCAGAGATGTGAGACTGCTGCTGACAGGGAGTAGAACCAGCCCAAGTATAAGAAGTATGTTGCGGACTGAAGAGATGGCTCAGTGGTTAAGAGCTCTGACTGCCCTTCCTAGAGGTCCTGAGTTCAATTCCCAGCAACCATATGGTGGCTCACAACCATCTGTAATGGGATCTGATGCCCTCTTCTGGTGTGCCTGAGGACAGCGACAGTGTACTCACATAAAATAAATAAAATCTAAAAAAAAAAAAATATGTTGCAGTCAATAAAGATAAAAGGAGTTGAAGATCTGAAAACATAAGACATGGAGATACAGAGTTTGGAGTTTGCCCAGCTGGTTTTTGGACTTCGTTTGGTCCAGTATTTCCTCACTGTGCTCCCTTCCTTACATTTTGGAATGGTGATGCACATCCCATGCCATGATGTGTTTGAAAAATATGATCTAATTTTTATTTTAATTGTACAGGATATTACAGTTAAGATACTATATGAATCTCAGAAGATACTTTAAACTTTAGACTTTTAGACATTGTTGAGACTGTTATGGAAAATGAAGACTTTTGAAATTGGACTAAATGCATTTTGCATACTTTTGGCCCCCATAGACTCATGTGTTTGAATGCTTGTCCCATAGGAAGTGTCACCTAATAAAATGATGTGGCCTTCTTGGGGGAAGTGTGACTTTGTTAGAGGAAGCGCATCACTGTGGAAGTGGAGCTTTAAGGTCTTAAGTGCTCAAGTTATGCCCAGTGTAGAGTTCCAGTCTCCTCCTGGATACCTTCAGATCAAAATGTAAATCTCTCAGCTCTTCTAGTACCATGTCTGCCTGGACGCTGTCATGTTTCCTGTCATGACAACAATGGATTAAAATTCTGAAATTGTAAGCCAGTCCCAGGTAAGTGTTGTCCTTTCTAATAGTTGCCTTGGTCATGGCGTCTCTTCACAACAATGAAGAACCCAACTAAGACAAAACTCGAACTTAAACAAAAAATATTAAATGGGGAGTATCGGTAAGAGAACGATAGTAACAAAAACAACAAAAACAAAGTAAAGCAAACAAACAAACATGGAGTTCATTTTGTACTAGATAACTACTCCTGGGAATGAGGCCCGTCTGAAAGTGTGGTTGACATACCTAGTGACACACCATGTGAGAAAAGTGATTTTGCTCTCCCAGCAGTTATCAATTATAAGTAACTTATTGGTTCATTGTAGGATTTTGTGCCCATTTTTCCTTCTCAGTGCAGAGATTTTGTCTGGTTTAAATCTGTGAGGCTCTGTGTGTGCTGTTACTCACTGTCAGTTCATTTGTGTGTCAGCCTGTGTGGAAGACAGTTTCCTTGCACTCATTCACCACCCCTGGTTCTTATCATTGTACCACCTCCTCTTCTGCAAAGAACCTTGAGCCTTGAGGGGAGGGGATTGATAAGAACAAGATGCAAGAATAAGTGCTCCAGAGTCTCTCACTCTCATGTTGCCCAGTTGTGGGTCTCTGTGTTAACTACCATTGACTGTAAGAAGAAGCATCTTTGATGATAGTTGATCAAGGCATTGACTGGCGGATACAGCAATATGTAATTAGAAGTTACTTTCTTGGTGTGTTCTTTTAGCAGACAAAGAGTAGTATGTTTTCCCTTGAGGCCTATGACTTATCTAGTCTCGGATTCTTGGTCATTTTAGCAGTGTCATGTATAGTTCCATCTCATGAAGTGAGCCTTAATCTAATCAAAAATGGTTGGCTTCTCTCATAATATTTTTGCCACTATTGCCCCAGCACATCTTATAGGCAGGTTGCTGTTATAGTTAGAAAGGTTTGTAGCTGGGTGGCAATGATGATTTGTAGCATCCTCCAGTAGCATGCAAAGTATCCATCAGCACTGAATGCTAGTAGGTGAAAGCAGTTTTTAGTTGGATGCTTGCTCAGTTTCTCATGGTTAATTATTTAAGTACCTGTGTCCTCAGCAACTGGGCCTTATAAATAACAAATGGCCTGTATTTTAAGTAATGGAGTCTTTGGGACCTTTTTGACCAACAACTCAATAAGATGTAGCCCATTCCTGACAGTGGAGGTTTTCAATAGTGGCATAAGATGTCTAGTTGGGACACTGTTTCCTCTGCTATATGATAACTTTATTAAAGTCCATTCATATGAGTCTATATTTTAGGAAGCTTCTACAGTAGTGGATTCCATATAGCTTTTCAACTAGATTTTAGTGTTAGTTAATTTTTCCTCCCCATATTCCTTGCTTTGTCCTGCCTTCCATATCCAACTCCCCCATGTAATCCTCCTCCCCTTTATGTCTGTATAACACTACATTCCATTTCTTCTTCTTTGAAAGATCCCCTCTTTCTCCTCTTCCTTTATTAGATAACTAGCCTCTGTGATTATTTTGGATTGAAACACATGTCTAAAATGTAGTAGTTAACATCCACATGTAAGAAAAAACATACAATATTCATGTTTTGGATCTATGTCACCTCATTCAAGATGACTGTTTCTATCTCCATCCATTGAATTGCAAATTTTGTAACTTCATCTTTCTTAACAGCTGAATAATATTCCATCATTTTAACGTTACCATGTCTTTATCCGTTCATCAGTTGATGAACTCCTAGGCTGTTTCCAACTTCTGTCCATTATGAGTAGAGAAACAATGAATGGAGTGAACACTTATCTCTGTAGTAAGATGTAAGATTCTCTAACTTTTCTTCCATTTTTATGTTATGTGTATAAGTGCTTTGTGTGCATGCATGCCTGTGCAGTGACTTCGGATGCCAGAAGAGGACATCCCGTTCTCTGGAATTGAACTTCACACACTAAGACCTGCCATGTGGACTTCAGCAATCACACCCTGGTCCTACGAAAGAGCAACTACTGTTCTTAACCTCTGGACTATCACTCCGTCCCAGTTGACCCAAATTTTAATTGAGGCCCTCTAAAAATGGGGGGATTATGCGTGCCCTTGCTTATTCATCCCAAATTAAGCATTAAACATTTCTAATTTCTGAAATAAATAGAAAGATATCCAAGAGCCATTATTTAGATAAACAAATATGCTTAGTCCACGGTGAGAATTTGCATCAATGAGAAAACATAGGTTTCCAAGATAAATTACAGCCCATGCCATGAAGGAAACACAAGAATAAATGCCATGATGACTGTCAACTCCTATGTCTGCAGCTTCAGCAAAGTTTAAGGCCTAAATACTCTGGATGCTGAAACTAAACACCAAACTGACTTTTTTTTTGAAAGGGATATACGATTTTTCTTTAAAAGTTAAACTGTTTGAGTAGAAAGCTAGAGATGTTGGTAGAGTCCTTGTCTAGTATGCATAGAGTTATGTGTTCAATTCCTAGTACTATATTAACTGCTACAGAAAGATTTCCTGATTAGCCTGCGACACATGAGATCCAATCTCAAAAAGAACTTTTGCTTTTTGTTTGCTTGCTTTTTGCTTTCTTGGAGAAAACAACAGATTAAAAACTGGAACTTTACTGAATGCAAGCATGCAATGCTATTATCAAGAGGCACTGGCTAGCTAAACACCACCCTATTTAGAACAAAATCCCCAAATATATCAGTGTCAATAGCAAGACAAACTTCTTGAAGATAATGAGTTGTGCCTCATAGCTTTCTATTATTACATAATTAAATTGAATGGAAATAAGCCCCTGCAGGTCTGCATGTTGAGTTTCAAGAGAAGCCTGGGCAAGTTTACACTTTTACAAGTCCAATTTCAGTCTGATGCAATCAGTTTAATGAATCAGAGCTGAGAGGGAAGACCTTCAGTACAGTGTGTGCAAAACAAATAGTGTTTCTCCTGTTGTGTTCATGCCCAATAGTTAGTGCAATATAGCCACACAAAAGTCTAACCTGTGAAACAACCAAATCTAAGCTCCTATAAAATGTGCCATCTAAAATATACCTCGTGGAGTACTAGTATTTTAGAGTACCAGTAATCTTACACGTCTTATGTCTTACTGATCTGTGCTGAAAAGTGTAATTCTAATTGGTATACAAAGTGAACCCTAAATTTGATGTTGCTAGTCCATAATACTCAAAGTTCCTGTCGTGGCGTAACTAAAAGAACATATATTCCAACACAAAGAAACTCAAGAGAGCTATTTGCTGATATTTTGTGTTTATTTTGTTCAATGATTATTTATTTAGCATTTCACAATAGGCTAAGGATTTTGGTGATACCTTATTATACTTAATAAGCCTTATCTGCATTCTCTGATCCTCTTAGCAACATCACTAAGCATTTTATAACTTTAATGAATCTGAAAAGGAGGTTCAGAAATTCAAGTGAGAGCTCATATTTACAAAGCTGATAAATATTCAATTGTAAAATAAGAGTTGATTTCATCATAATACCTACTGCGGATATAGAATATGTGCATTGGGCATATGTGTTTAAACAGTTGGTCCCCAGCTGGTGAGCTGTTTGGGAAGGTTGTAGAACCTTGTAGGGGAACACAGTGTAAACAGAGGGTCATTGGGTATTAGGGAGATCCCAACCTGAGTTACAGCATGAGATCTTGGCCTCCCAGTTACATGAGATATGAAAAAGATGCATTACTAATTCCAACAACATGGAGAGCTGTGCTGCCCTCCACCATGCCTTCCTTGATAAAAAAAGAATCTCCAGGGATGCTAGCATTTAGATAACCAAGGGATTGTGACCATGAGGATGACTTAAGTGTTGAGTTATAGAACGTTTCACAAACAATAAAAACGTTAAAAAAAATAAGAATATCAAATTTACAACCTAAATTTGGGCAAGGTTTTTTTTTTATTAAGAAGCAAAGGAAAGACATTTGAGGTATCAGAAATGTTCAAAGATCTGGTGGGAACCTTAGAAGTGGGTTTATAAGGGTCTGCGATGCACAAAGAATGATACCCTAGACTCAAACAGCAAGAACATTTATTCTGCAGAGAACCGGCATGTTGGGATCTACCATATTATCGGGATGTAAGTCAGGTGTGGCCTTTGCAAGGTCAATGTAAAACTTATTACAGTGTGAGTGGTGACTTTTAACTTTCCCTTGAGGGCTTAGCTGTATCTCCAAGGGTATAGGTCCCAAGGACTTCGGTGACTTTTGCTGATTAACTAAACTTGACTCAAGCTAAGTGGTGAAGCAGCTTCTACAACTCCTGATTGGCTACCTGAGAGGATGACTCATTGGGGAGCTTCCTGATTGGCTGCCAACGAGTGCTTCCTGATTGGCTGACCATGAGGCATGTTTTTTCCTGGAATTGATTTATTTTGGACTTTCTCAGTTCTGGGAAACAGAAACTAAGGCTTAGTCTTCTAAACTTCCAGTTTGCTGCTTGTCATGATGTCGGCCTGGCTCTGGCTAACTCAGTCCTCTCAGGTTCAGAGGGTCATAAAATGATCAGTAGGATTTATAGAGTTCATATACAGTCAGTGATTTGCAGTAATAGAACCCAAGGAGCCTCAAAGAGGGAGAGAACTAATATTGATTGACTTTGCTCTAGGCACTTTATGAACCTGATAATATGTACCATAGACATAGCCACCATTCCTAGTTTTCTCACACAGATTCCAGGTGCCTGCTATAGTGAGTTCCTGTCCTGGGAAGCTCTCTTGGTTCATTTTCTGTTGTTATAACTAACAAAAGACTAGATAACTTGTGACAGATAAAAGTTTATTCATCTCATGGTCTAAAGACTGGTCTTGGTCTGGCCTTTCAGCCCCAGCCATCCTGACAATTAATAAAAGTGGTCTGTGTCTTGTATGTGGGAAAAAGACTGGACTTTGGTGCTCTACGTTAAAGGGGTCTTGTTACTGATACAAACTCTACTCAACTCTTAGCAGTGGGATTTCATAGGGTAAGAAGGTTAGAGTTTAAACTTGAAGTGTATCCCCAGCTGGTAGCCTATTTTGGGTGGCTGTAAAAACTCAATGAGTCTTGTCCTAGTCAGAAGGGACAAAGTCACTGAGAGTGTGTTCTTGGATACTTCTATCGAGCCCCTGGTCCATCCTCTGTCGCCTCTTCTACTTACTTACTAGGTAAGCAGTCTGTACTACATGTTCTTAATTGTACAATGTCTGTCTTGCCTCCAGCTCAAAGCAATGGACCCAGACAGCTTGTACCCAAATTCCATGGAACGATGCACTCAGTCAGATCTTGCCTGTCTTTACGTTGTTCTCTGTGGTATTTGTCACAGCCACAAAAGGTCTGACTAACACAGAAGCAAATACGTAACAGCTTTTATTACAGATATCTATGGAGATAGGCCACTGTAGAGGTGGAACCCCATAACCTAAGCACCTCGGAAAGTCCTCACCCGGTCTTATCTCCTAATAGATCATAACTGAGATTGAATTTCAGCCACTGTTGCCTCCTCCTCCTCTTCCTCCTCCACGGCATCATCATTCATCATTTGAGATAGAGTTTGACTATGTTGCCTATGCTGGCCTCTGACTCACAGTGCACTGGCCTCAGCTTCCTGACCAACTGCAGTTGTTAACTATGTAGTGCTAGGCAAGGCTTTCACCATGAATTTTGATGATTTGATGGAAGCATTCAAGCTGAAAACACATGTGACTTCTCAACATGGCTTTGTTTCTACTTCTCCAACCTTTGATTCAGGACTGGATTATAGACAAAAATGTGGCAAAAGAAGTTATGATCTCCAAGCTCGGGATCTCTAAGTCCTCATATTGTTGCTTTTCATCGATTTGAAATGTGTCCCTGAGACCACAAAAGAGGACACAAAGATACAACAGTCAAAAGTCAAAGGATACAGTAGGACATGAATGAGGCTTTCTGGGGGCTCTCCTGCCTTTTGACCAGGTTAAAACATAAAAACCATGACAAGCAGTGATTCTTGGTCTCAGGATTTGCCAAGTTTGATTTTCTTTCACATATAATGCAACTTCCTGAAATGTCAGGACAGTAGTGTTATGCATTGCCAGTCATTCATTAGGAGCTATCTAAAGTGTTTAAACTAGGGCTTTAAATAAACGCTTTAAATGAAAGCTCGAAATAGCTTAGTACTGTAAACATCTAGAGAACAAAGTTGTGGCACTTCATGATTATAATAATCAAAGACTTAATGAGTAATTATGAACATTGACTCAGCTGAGGATACTAATGGCCTACCTAGTATTCATTCTTTCCTTCATTCTTAGTAACGAAGAGTCAGAATTTCTGATCACATGACTGCCCAGAATAAAAGCTGCATTTGCAGAGCTATTCTATAGACAGTGTAGGGGCGAAGTTTAAAAGACTAAGATAGAGTGGAAGAGTTACCATTGAGCTTTCTGGACTCTTTTGTCTTTTCCTACAACTTTTGACCTGCAGCACTGATAAGAAGTCTCACACTTAGGTACCATCTTGAGTCATGAGGAGAAACCTACCCATGAGACACAGCAAAGGCAAAAGAACCCTGAATATGCAGACACACCACAGAGTCCCCATAACCAACCTTCCTACCTTTGTATTATTTTTACGTCATAAAGCATAAAATATTATTCTGATAGATATCCTATGAATGTAGAGTTTCTGTCACATTTGATTCAACTGGTCTCTTGACAATTGGTATAAGAAAGATAAGGGAATTGAACACTCAAGGTTCATATGTGCTTGGTATGAGATGAGACATGGAGATTATATACAAAACATCTGAAGATTTGACTCATTGATAGAACACTTGATGAGTAAACATGAGGCCCTGGGTTTAGTTCCCAGCATTGAAAAAAAAAAAGTTAACCTTTTATACCTTTTCCCTTTTTTATACATTTGATTTCTCTGTCACGCAACACATCTGAGGATTTGAAACACAGAAGTGTGTGTGTTTTTTTATTCCGTAGCCTGAACACACAAAACAAAGTTAGAACAATTGTTTTAAATGCCATTATTAAAAGATGTTCAATATACATAGATGTAGGGGTAAAGAGAGTAGTGGAACAATGTTCCAAGTGCTCTTGCCTGGAATAGAGTGTGTCCAGCCCAAAACCACTGTGAGTCATTACAAGTGAGTCAGGGAGAAATGTTGATTTGTAATAGGAAGTCAGGGATACATTAGTCAACAAGATAGACAAGAATCCCAACTGCATCAAGCTTCTGTTGTGGCAGGGCAACACCAAAGGAACACAATAAACCGAATCCATAGATCAATGTTATGATGGGTTAGACAGTACTGCATCTGCTCTAAATATAGAAAAATCATAGCAGGTAGGAACACCAATAGGGGTGGGGAGATCCACATTTTGTTAGGACATAGGACTTAGAGGAAAGGCATATAAATATGCACACCCAAAAAATAAATTTACTCCAGACTAATTTTCGATAAAAATTAATGTGATGCCTTTTGATTAGTGTGATAGTCTGAGCAGTTGTTCCAAATATACATGAGATCAGTATATTCTTAGCATAGGAAAAAAAACAATCACAATACGATTTATATCACCAAGACTACTGCTAGGTAAAGCATTGACCATGACACTTTTTAAATGACAGCTCATGGATTTTGCGGTTTTACAAACTGCTGAGCACTGTGCCCATTGCTTAACTACAATGACTTCTTACTGAAGCACTCTTCTGAGCAGAGACTCCAAAGTGTTTTCCTACTTGCAACAAAGCTCCATCATCCCAAACCCATAAGTGTGTTGTGCACGTGCGCGCGTGCGTGCGTGTGCGTGTGTGTGTGTGTGTGTGTGTGTGTGTGTGTGTGTGCGCGCGCGCGCACGCGCCTGCCAGCTTGTAAATATTAAGATACTTTACCTGACTCCTAATGACTCTAGTAACTAGTTAAACGTCAGCTGGTGGGAATGCCACTAACAGAAACCTTTCTGGATATGTTGTTGGGCTGGAGGGTAGCTTGTGGTATAAATTTATTGGCTGCTGCTTAAACGGAGGAATTACAATGCACCATAATGTTCATTCTAATCAAGGGATGCCTGAAGATTGCATTTCAGACTGCAAATGTGGTGCACACATTTGTCTCCAAATGAGACTTTGCATCCCAGCTGTTGAAACATTTGGGAAGGTGAAAATTTTGTGGACTAACACATTCCTGTGGCAGGGCGTAAGATTAATGCAGCAGAAGATGTTTTCACAGACCAGACAAATCATCTCATCCCCCACGCATTCAGTCACTCCGGATACAGTGCTGTAAAACTTAACTCTCCAAGGGTCTGTGACAGTTGAAAAGATGTGTCAGCTGAGGAGAATTGGCTTCTCCTTCTGAACCACCATGAGTAATTTGTGAAATTAGAAGTTTGGACAACTCTCAAGAGATGGGGCAAGAGTATATCAGATGATTTAAACAACTGAATGCTATGAAATATTTTTATTTGTGGCAAAAGAGAAATGCAGTAATTATCAACGTGTTTACTTACTTCTCTAGAAATTATGTTGAGTTAGCCCATCCTGAATATTCATACTGTGTTTCTGTATCAATCCAAAATAAAATCAGAAATCAAATCACTCATGACTTGGAGAATCATAATTTGAAGTGGGAACATTATCAGTGTCATTACCAATATTCACATACATAAGTACATGTATATATATTCACACACATATGTAAATCTCTCTCTCTCTCTCTCACACACACACACACACACACACACACACACACACACACACAACTTAATGGCATTGGTTGACCAAGTCACCATTTGTTTCTTGTCATGACCTAGGACTCTAAGACTCTGTCTTGGTACTTCAGACTGTTGTTTGCATTGGCAGCCTCTACTCCCTTTTCCTTTGACAACTGGACACATGCTATTTTCTTTCTCTTCAAATATTACCCCAGAAGGACTTCTCCTCAGCTTAACTGGTAGCTTTAGCTACCTCCAGAGATTTGCCCATGGCCACAAGGCTGAATCTCGCCTAGGGATCCTGTGAGTTAAGTTAAACCAGACTCAGTGTCTTCAGACTAGGTTCTCTTTGCACCCAGATGTGACTTTGGAAGGAATTAAAGCAGAGTTCAGTTCTCGCAATTTCAATGTTTCCAAAGGACCTTATGGGGAGAATGAAGAGCCAAGTCAACTGTGTGGCTGTCCAAGGCTTTGCTCTTTCTTCACTATCTGTCTCTGTCTCTCTCGGTTCCTGTCTCTGTCTCTGTCTCTGTCTCTGTCTCTATCCATGACCCAACTTTCTTTCTGTCTGTCTATTCTCCTCCCTCATTTTCTCTTTCTCTCTCTGTCTCTGTCTCTGTCTCTGTCTCTCTCTCTCTCTCTCTCTCTCTCACACACACACACACACACACACACACACACACACACATACACACATCCATGCAATCTCTAGAGACCAAGATAATGGGAACTCTGGAAGGCAAGCAGTGTCTTCCCTGTTTCTCTCTTCTGTCTCCAAACTATACATAGGAAAGTACTCCAGCATCAAGCTGACTGTAACATAATCCAGGCGAAATGCAGAATCGGCAAGACACCACATCCTTAACTTGATCTCATTGAATCTCCTTAAAACAAAGTGCAAAAGGAAAGGACAGAGACAAATCATGGCCTAAGTAAGCCTTCAAGTTGGATTGGTCTGTCTTTCATCACTGTGGGTCCAGACTGCAGACATTGTCGGGCTGCTTTTGTTTCAAATTATCATTGGATATATAAACAAGGCCTATCTCTTCTCAGCAGCTTGAGTGTATGCCCGAAGGCCCAAGGGCGAACACACGCTCATACACACACAAGCTCACACACACATACACACACACAGAGCACACCACACACACCACACACACACACATCACACATACACACACACCACACACATCACACACACACACCACACCACACACCACACACATCACACACATCACACACACACACACACACCACACACCACACCACACACCACACACCACATACACACACACATACACACACCACACACCACACCACACACCACATACCACATACACACACACATACACACACCACACACCACATACACACACCACACACCACACACCACATACACACACACACACCACACACACCACACACACCATATACACCATACACATCACACACACACACCACATACCACACACACACATACCACACACACACACATACACCACACCACACGCACACACCACATACCACACACACACACACACACACACACACACACACCACATACCACACACACACACACCACACACACACACACCACACACACACACACACATTCCATGGTAATGCTCTCTGGCTTTCTTATTGCTCTGGCCTGACATTGACACAAACGGTCTGAGGACTGTATGACTTCAAGGAGAAATGCTTTATTTCCTACAATAAGAGCATTCTACCATCTTCACCACTAGCTTTAGCATCTGAGACTTCAAAAAACCTGACAGAGGCCACGGAAGCTAGAGCAACTGCCTCGAAAGGGTTAAACCAAGATCAAAATCAAATGGCACGCTGCGCCATGTCTTCTGCATGACTGATACTGCAATCGATCTGCAGTGGTTCATTTTCTCTCTGGAATCTTTGCCTACTGAGAACAAATACAAACACATGTGGAACCAATAGGAAGCAGACTAAGGGCTTTAAGAGTTCTGCACCAACCTGTGTCAGAGAGTGCTCACTTTGCAGATGGGGCAATTAATAAAAGGGTCCGATAGCATGACTGCATCAAGGTGCCTTTAAGTGTTAACAATCCTCTTTTGTCTTCCTCCTGGAGAGCGCAGATGGATTCCAGTGTAGAATAAGCATGGCATTGTGTGCTGACACACCGCTGAATGGTGTCTCGGTAGGAACAGGGGCCCAGGTGTCTTATGTCTCCCTCGATACTGATTCTTTCTCCCCACCAGCGTTTTAAGTGCTAGTATGACCATTTATCAGTGGGGAATTAAACTTTATAAGTAAATCCACATTTCAAAAATACATGAAAGAGAAAGATTTGCCACTGAAATATTGGCAGTTTGTACACACACCGAGCTACTGATTCAAGTCGCAAGTGTCTGATTTCTATTCTTCACCTTGCACTGAAAGTTTATTAAAGTCACTCAAGGTGTCTCTCAGAACAAGGGTTATTTTATTTTTTGAAGATGTAGAAAGTGAGGGTCACAACTGGATACAGAGCACATGGCCTATTGTCTGTGGGGACCCTGGAGTTGTGCTTAGTTTCCAGTTGGTACTGTTGAATTCTGACTCAGTCTCTCATCCCGTCTTCATGACCCTTTCTGCAAAGTCCAAGAGGCAGGAATTACTTACTCTTGGTACTCTCTGCACTAGGCTCAGAGAACCAAATGTATCTGTCACTCCCCTGGCACGTTATGTGCTTGAAGCCAAGTGCTCACTGACCAGATCAAATATCGCTGAGATTTAGTTAAATAACCCAGTGGTCAGGACTCTTTTCCTGCACACAACTGAAAGCATTCTGAGGAAAGCACATAATAGACATCCCATTCAATCTTTGTGAATCTGAGGTAGACTCCAGGAGACTACCACTGTCCACCTTCATTCACCCTTCAGAAGAACAGGCATTGAACACAGGTAGATGAGAAGAAAATTTGCCCTGTTGCTCTACCAGAGACTACTGAGTTCCCCAGACCGTTTGTGCCTGTTGTCTTGTGACATTATAGAGTAGTTTTCCTGTGTGGGCTGATGGCTGAGCAATGACTTAATTTAGACAAAAGTTGGGATCAAAAGATTTCCTTAAATTCCACACTCGGCTTTAATTCTTACCAGCCCCAAAACTCCTGTTTAAATTGAATTGCATGTTGAAGCTGAAGAGAAAGTTCTAGTTCTGACCCGCAGCCAGCACCTCTGATTGCTGAGATAGCTTAGGGGACTGCCTCAGAACTTCAACCCCTGGGTCCTAAGGCCTGGCTTTTGCTCTATCACTGACTCTTGGTATGAGAATAACAGAGGATTATTGAGCAATACCCACCAATCATATTGCTTCCCTGCATTCCTCATGGACAGAAACCCTGCTCCTAATTGACTATCAGGGTTCAGTATCCCAGGCAGGACCGAGCTGGATGCTTGGTTTTTTTTTAACATATACATCATTTGGCAAAATGATCTCTCTGTGTATATGTCAAGTTGACCTAAACTAGAGTTATCTGAAAGAGATGATTGCATTTGATAAAATGCCCCCCTCATATTGCCTGTGGGGAAATCTGTAGGGGAATTGTTCTTCTAATGATTGATCTGAGAGAACCTAGCCCTCTGTAGGTAGTACCCCTGCTGAACAGATTGATCCTGGGTTATATAAGAAAGAAGGCTGAGAAAGCCATGGAGAATAAGCAGGTAAACTGTTTTTTTGTGGTCTCTGCTCCAGTTCCTGCCTCCAAGTTCCTGCCTTGTGTTCATGCCCAGATTTCCCTTCATGATGGACCAGAAGTTATGGGCTGGTTTGAATAAGAATGGCCCCCCCAGGCTCTTATAGGTGAATGCGTCATCACCAGGGAGTAGAACTCTTGGTTAGAATTAGAGAGGTTTAGAGATGTGGTTTTGTTGAAGGAAATGTGTCACCAAAATAGAGCTTTGAGGTTTCAGGCTCGGTCTCATACTCTCTCTGCCTATGGATCAGGATGTAGCTCTCAGCTATTGCTCCAGCTGCCGTGCTTCCTGTTATGATGACAATGGACTAAATCTCTGAAACTCTAAGCAAGCCCCAGTTAAACGCTTTCTTTTATAAGAGTTTCATTGTTACAGCAATAGAGCACTGACTAAGACAAGCTATAAGTTAAAATACTTTCCCCAGTTGGTCATGGGGTTTATCACAGCAATAGAAAATAGGGTCTTTGAATCTGCCATCTTCAGTTGAAGATAATGTTTCTCTCATGGCAATTGGGCTAGGCACCAATTTATGAATTTAGCTGATTATCATTAGGAATCCTTTCATTAGTTCTTTTTTGTTTGTCAGTTTGCCAGCCATGTTTGGTTCTATCCTGGGTCTCTGGGCTGTCCTCCTTTTGATTCATTGCCATCCGGACAGTTAAAGGCCTGGACTGCCTGTTATGGTGTGGGTTTCAAGTTGGAAGAGTCGTTGGTTGGCCACTCCCATAAGTTCTGCAACACCATTACCCCAGCATTTGCAGAGACCCACAGCCAAACACTAGATGGAGGCAGGGGAACTCCACAGAAGAGGGGAGGAAGGATTGTAGGAGACAGAGGGGTCAAGAACACAACCCACATAATCAACTAAGCAAGGCTCATAGGTGCTTACAGAGACTGAACTGACAAACATGGACCCTATATGAGTCTGAACTAGATCCTCTGAATATACCTTATAATTGTGTGGCTTCCTGTTCTTGTGGAACCCCAAACATTGGGAGAAGAAGCTGTCTCTGACTCTTTTGCCTGTGTTTGGAATCCTTTTTCTCATACCGGGTTGTTCGTCCAACCTTGATATGAGGGGTTGTGGCTAGTTTTATGGTAACGTGTGAGGCCATGTTTGGTAGATATCAGGGAGGCCTGCCCTTTATTTTATTTTATGTAATTTTTTGAAGGAAAGTGGCGCAATGGAGGAGGAGTGGATCTGGAAGATAGGAAAGTAGGGGAGGTCCAAGAAGAGTGGAGAGAGGAAACTGTGGTCAGGATGTAATCTATAAGAGGAGAATTTAAAAAAATAAAAATAAAAAGATCAGTATTCATGTCCTCTAGTGAGTTCACCTCCTTAAAAGTCAGGAAATCTAAACATACTAATTTCAGAGTATTAGAGAAAAGGTACGAACATGTCCTTATCAAGTCCCTGGGAATGACAAAGAAAGCATGTTCTCAACCCCTCTTCTTTTTTAGACCAGTGCATTTTTTATTATGAAAAAAGCATCATGGATGTGCAGTAGGTATGAGATCCTAAGGATGCTGCCTTATTATCTCCAGGTATTATATATTCTCCATATCCACGTTCAGTCACTCTTGGTCAGTCTGTGGGTTGATCAGGGTGGCAGCTCTGAGAGTGGTGATAGGATTGGTGGATTTCGTGATAACATACCAACCACAGTCCTTCCTTTGCTGAAAAATGGTGGTTGATATTTTCTGGCTTTCTTTGGTGCTGTGCCATGAACTCTAATGGTGACAAAAAGACCTTGCCTAAATCAATATGAATCATATTATGTAATGATTCTAGTCACAGTGAATAGTTGCAGCTTATAAAATGGAAGGGTTTCAAGTACCTTGCTGCTACACAGGAACTGATGAGCTCAGACAAAGCTGCCATATCAGCACCTGAGCACTGGTCAGTATTACAGACATGTTGAATATTAGATGGCAGAAGTAGCTTCCAGAAGAAGAGGGCACCCATGATGCTGGATCTCTGAAGAGCCTCCTCCATGCCAACACATCTAGACCATTGATGCCTCTGTTGTGCCCATGTTAGGATTGCTGGTGAGATGTCAGCCAGCTAATCCTTCCATCCATTTAGAATTTTATGGCTTCTTCCCTTGTTAGATATTGTCTGGAAGCCTTAACAGGAGACACAAAGGTGCCCATTGTTTATCTGCCCTCTCCTAAGTCTGTATGTGTAACCTTTCTCAGACCAGTTCATGTCACATTTTCTCCTGTTTCTTCTCCTATCCTAGGGTCAACTAACAAAGCCATTAACAACCACCTATGAGTCTATGTGGATTTTTTTCCCTGAATGACTTCTATTCATACAGAAAGTGATTTTAGAGGCATAGTGTTGGAATCTCTGATCATTGGAAGGGTTTCATCTGGCTTTTGCCTTATTGAAGTCACTCCATATGGAAACTATACTGAAGTTATAGTCCTTGCCTTGACTCCTGCCCACATATTGAGTTGATCCATACATGAACCAAGATTAATCTTTTCCTCTGCTTTCAGTTTTTGTTGGACATTTGTCATTTCTTTCAGGATCCAAAAAACGGTCTCAGACTGGAGACTGGACTGTAGGCCAGCTGCATTTGGCTTTCTGAATTTCTGTCTTTGCTGAATTTTGATTTTGTAGATTGAGTAATGCCCTTACCCATCTCTTTTCTCACATGGACACTGTATCCTAGTCATTATAACGCCCCAACAAGCCTGGCATTCTGAGCTTGCCAATATTTAATGTAAAAAGACATTGCTGTCACCCCAGCCTTTACTTCTGGAGTATCCTCATCCTCAGTGGACCAGTCAGCTCTTTTCTAACTGTCTTTCTTATCCTCAGTGCACACTGAGTTTTCCAGCGGTAGGGACCAGCGTCTTCCCAGACACTGAAGGAGGATAGGTACCAGACACTCCTGACAAATACGTGTATTCAGTTTCCATGTCTGTATCCTATATTTTCACTTGCACTTTCCTACATCCTGGAGCTTTTAGATCATGTTTGCAGTGTCTGTGTGAGGTATGGGGAGCAAGAGTTGATAGGAGAAAGAGAAGCTGAGGCACAGACTTCAGAAGCTCTTCCAGGCAGCTTTGAAATGAAGTTTCAAAATGACCTACAGGCGATTCCCCCAAAGCAGTTACAGCTGAGATCCTATAGCCTTAAATGCTGTTGGCTACTGCTTGACTCCCACTGTGAGAGACCACACACCTCTTCACTATATGTTGTACATTAAGCTGATGCTTACATCACACCAAAATCATTATCTCAGCATTGGACTTGCTGCTTCCCCATCTCAGCTCTTCTGTATCTGGCTAACACCTACTTAGTTTTCAAGAGAACTCAAACAATGTTTCTTCTTTCTTCCTTAAAACCCTCTTAGTCTCATTTGCCTTCTTAATTCTTTTTTTTTCTCCCACAATTATCTTTGTCATCATTATATTTTGGAACAATTATATAAAAACACATTCAAAAGTAACCTCCTTGAGGGAAGGGACCATGACTTATCCTCTGTCACACCCATGATGTGGATATGTTGCCTGGCATATAATAGGCACTCATCCAATGTGATTTATTAAATGTGTGAGTGAGTAAATGAATGACTGAATAAATTAATGAATGCTCACATACGCTCTCATTTTATTTCCAAAAGGAATCAGAGCCAGCCAAGTTTAAAAAAAAAAAAAAAAACAACCCTGTGGCTTATGGAGTAGCAGCTCAAAATATGTAAAACCTGGCAGAAATACATGTCTCTCTGTATGGAATGGCACACTATTGGGGTATAAATATGGGTCTTGGAAAAACCCTCATCTCAAGCAACGAATACCCAGATTGGTGACAGCAGGGTGTCTTCTCACAAGGACCAGAGATTCCAGCCAATAGCACTTCAAGAATGTGCAAGCAAAGAGTTAACAGTCTCACAGCTGTCTTTCATTGGAGGTGTTAATGAGGTGACAGGGGGGAGATTTTAAAATGAAATCGCCTTCAGTCGTTCCATTTAAATTCCAGCACAATAGAAAAGAGACCTGCTCTCCATCCCTCCACGTTTCCAGCCCCCATTGGACTGGGGTCTGACCTTAGCTCTGTGGTTTTACAGGCCTCAGAATGGTCCACAAAGAACTTAGAACCATGCACTTGGTTTCTAGATCTCAAGTTGCCTTGGGGAAGTTACTAAAATGTGGTTACCAGAGATCCTTGGAGTAGGAAAAAGATTCAAAAACTAATGTGTGGTGAGATAGCTATACAATATCACCTGTGAGAGCAATCAGAAACTGGGCACAGCATCCCTCGAGCACGCTTTCAACTTGCTTATTCGGAAGATCTGTTTCTCTAGCATCAGTCATAAATAAAGGACACCGTTTTGAAGGAGAGGAGTCTGGGAGACACTGTCCTGACTGTGGGAAAGATCTCAAGCACAGCCAGAAAAAGCCTGCAGCAGCCTTTCTTAGTAAAAGATGGCAACATCTTCAGTGCCCTCCCCATGGAGAAGTTAGAAATGAAAGGGCATCCAGAAAGTTGGTTTTGCTTGTACCCCAACAAACAAACATTTTAATTTTCAGAGGAGATTCCTTCTTTAAGAAAGGCATGGGCTCCCTCTCCCTACCTATTCAATACAGTACTCCAGGGCCTAGCCAGAGCAATCAGACAACAAAAGGAGCTCAAAGGGATACAAATTAAAAAGGAAGAAGTCAAAGAAATCACTATTTGCAGATGATATGACAGTATACTTAAGTGACCCCAAAAATTCTACCAGAGAACTCCTAAACCTGATAAACAACTTCAGCAAAGTGGCTGGATATAAAATTAACTCAAACAAATCAGGAACCTTTCTCTATTCAAAAGATAAACAGGCTGAGAAAGAAATTAGGGAAAGGACACCCTTCACAATAGTCACAAATAATATAAAATAACTTGATGTGACTCTAACCAAGCAAGTGAAAGATCTGAATGACAAGAACTTCAAAGCTCTGAAGAAAAAAAATTGAAAAAGATCTCAGAAGATCTCCCATGCTCATGGATTGGCAGGATTAATATTGTAAAAATGGTCATCTTGTCAAAAGCAATCCCCATCAAAATTCCAACTCAATTCCTCACAGAGTTAGAAAGAACAATTTGCAAATTCATTTGTAATAACAAAAAAAAAAAAAAACAAGATAGTAAAAACTATCCTCAACAATAAAAGAACTTCTAGGGTAATCACCATCCCTGACCTGAAGCAATATTACAGAGCAATAGTGATAAAAGCTGTATGGTATTCGTACAGACACAGGCAGGTAGATCAATGGAAAAGAATTGAAGACCCAGTAATGAACCCACACACCTATGGTCACTTGATCTTTGACAAAGGTGCTAAAACCATCCAGTGGGGAAAAGATAGCATTTTTAACACATGGTGCTGGTTCAACTGGAGGTCAGCATGTAGAAGAATGCAAATCAATCCATTCTTATTACCCTGTACAAAGCTCAAGTCCAAGTGGATCAAGGACCTCCACATAAAACAGGATACACTCAAACTAATAGAAGAAAAGGTGGGGAAGAGCCTCGAACACATAAGCACTGGGGAAATTTCCTGAACAGAACACCAATGGCTTATGCTCTAAAGTCGAGAATCAACAAATGGGACTTCATAAAATTGCAAAGCTCCTATAAAGGAAAGGACACTATCAATAGGACAAAATGGCAACCAACAGATTTGGAAAAGATCTTTACCAATCCTACACCCAATAGAGGGCTAATATCCAATATATACAAAGAACTCAAGAAGTTAGACTCCAGAGAATCAAGTAACCCTATTAAAAATGGGGTACAGAGCTAAACGAAGAATTCTCATCGGAGGAATATCAAATGGCTGAAAAGCACCTAAAGAAATGTACAATATCCTTAGTTATCAAGGAAATGCGAATCAAAACAACCCTGAGATTCCACCTCATACCAATCAGAATAGCTAAGATCAAAAACTCACGTGACAACAGATGCTGGCAAGAATGTGAAGAAAGAGGAACACTCCTCCAGTGTTGGTGGGAGTGCAGACTGTTACAACCACTCTGGAAATCAGTCTGGGGGTTCCTCAGAAAATTAGACATAGAACTACCTGAGGACTCAGCTATACCACTCCTGGTATACCCAAAGGATGTTCCAACATATACCAAGGACACATGCTCCACTAAGTTCACAGCAACCTTCTTTATAATAGCCAGAAGCTGGAAAGAACCCAGATGCCCTTCAACAGAGGAATGGATACAGAAAATGTGGTACATCTACACAATGGAGTACTACTCAGCTATCAAAAACAATGACTTTATAAAATTCATAGCCAAATGGATGGAACTAGAAAATATCATCCTGAGTGAGGTAACCCAATCACAAAAAAAATGCATGATATGTACTCTCTGATAAGTGGATATTAGCCCCAAAGCTCAAGTTACCCAAGATGCAGTCCACAGACCACATGAAGCTCAAGAAGAAGGACAACCAAAGTGTGGATACTTCAGTCCTTCTTAAAAAGGGGAACAAAAGTATTCATAGGAGGAAATATGGAGACAAAGTTTGGAGCAGAGACTGAAAGAAAGCCCATTCAGAGACTGCCCCACCTGGGGATCCAGCCCATATACATACAGCCACCAAACCCAGTCACTATTGGGGATGCCAAGAGGTGCATGCTGACAGAAGCCTGATATAGCTATCTTCTGAGAGGCTCTGTGAAAGCATCACAAATACAGAGGTGAATGCTAGCAGCCAACCACTGAACTGAGAACACGGTCCCCATTGGAGAAAAGATTGAAGGAGCTGAAGGGGTTTGCCACCCCATAAGAACAATACCAACCAACCAGAGCTCCCAGGTGCTAAACCACCATCCAAAAAGCACACATGGACAGACCCATGGCTCCAGCTGCATATGTAGCAGAGGATAGCCTTGTTGGGGCCTTTGTCTTGCTAAGGCTGGACCTGCCTCTCCATCATAGGGGAATGTCAGGGTGGGGAGGCAGGAAGAGGTGAGTTGGGGGGAGAACACCCTCATAGAAGAAGGGAAGGGGGCTGGGAGGAAGGGCTACGGGGTTTATGGACAGGAAACAGGGAAAGGGGATAACATTTGAAATGTAAATAAATTTTAAAAATCCAATTAAAAAAAGGAAAAAGAAAGAAAGAAAGATGTGGGCTTACTTCTTTACATTGCAGACTGGAGGTCACAACCTGAAGGATCAGATTCAGGTTTTCAGTAGTCTGAGGATGCAATTCAACTCATTGTGTCTTCTGTTTGAGTGTAAAATACAACAGAGCATCCGACTTTGAGGGCTATGACAAGCTCCGACTTGAGATCATGTGAGTAGTGTTTAGTACAAAGTTTAAGAACACAATTAGGGACACTTCATGAAGTCTCTATGGTAAACCACCTGAGCTAGGCCTGATGAACTTACTGTTGGGATGTCCACTTAACTGTGAGCAAAAGCAACGCCACTCAATTTTCTCAGGACTCACGATGGCAACTGTAGGAGGAGAAGTGCTCACTTTCCAGACAAGGTGTTTCCTTGAGTTCAGATGCTGCTCAATCTCTCCAAGCCTCAGGGTTTTTGTTTTGTTTGGTTTGGTTTGGTTTGGTTTTTTTGACATTTAGCTAGCTGAGGGCTGGGGAAATGATGTGTTTGGTTAACATGTATAGACCTTGGGGTTGATCCCCAGCACCAAAGTAATAATAACAGTAACAGTTGACCTGGCTAATATAAAGTAGTCCATCTACTCCCTGGTTCGTAACAAGGAGTCTTTATAATAAAGAGACCATTCCCAGCCTCCTACATCAGCCTCTGAGGATCTCCTTGGAATTTGAATTAAAATTCTATTGAAACAGTGCCTAGTCAGGAAAAGGGAGAAAATAAACCAAACCTTCAGTCACTTACTAATGATGTATGCCAATAGCTAACGGTCTCAATCTGACTCCTATTTTCTAGTGAACAAATTCAGTTATTGAACAAATTCTGGACTTTATACTCCAGTTCCTCAACCAAATGTGATAAGTAACTTTTTTTTCTTAAAATCCATCTAAAATGCTGTCTGGGTTTTAAACGGACCAGAGCTAAAGCCACACAAATGGCATGTAAGTTACTTCACCTCGCAGTTCCAGACCAGAGGAAGAGGGTACAGGTAGCTTCCTTCACTGTTCACTTGCTAGAAACAGTTACTCTGCTGCTAGGGATCCTGGGAAAAACATAGAGAAGCAGAGGGAAATATTGCCTTTGTTTTGAGTTGATAGGAGTAATTTATTGTATTTTAGTTTAATATTAAAAATAGAAAAAGGCCTTACTCTAAACCTGAAACTGTTCTAAAAATAAGTCCTACCCTGAAAGGATGAATGATGCTATCCTGTGATACCAGAGTTCATGAGGTGGGAGTAGGGTTAGCCTTAGCTACATGGCACATTTGAGGGTAACCTGAATTGCATAGAACTTGCCTCCTGAAACAAATTAAAATCCTTATTTTTCAAAAGTAGAAAAGAAGCAGTTCAATGGGGGTATGCTGCTTCATAAAGAAAATTAAACAGTCAAATGTGCTTTCCTTCTTCATTTTGGAGTAAAATAAAATTCTATGAATCATTTAACAATAAATAGGCAGTCACAAAAATAAAAACACATGGAAATACTTGCCTCACTGGTGTTTTGCTTTTATAACCATCATGTGCAATCACTAAGGTGAGCTTATTAGTCCTCCATCTTTATGCAAGTCAGGATCAGGAAGATTAACAGTTGGACCAAGATAACAGCTGTCAAGAGTAAGCATCTCTTCCTCTGGCTTTATTCTGCACATCTGTGGTATTTCCAACCCAAGGGATGTAATACAAAGAGCTCCTTAAGCATGTCTTGGAAGGGCTTGAGAAGCAGACTCCTTCAGCAGCAGCACAAAGCAGAGAAAGATGGGGACCCTTGTGGTTTAAATTCTGGAAGAAGAGAGGAACATGGCTGCAGGAGAAGACGGAATGTTCTGAGAGTCTGGCGAGAGGTCTCAGTGCCAGTTCGCCATCCAAACAGACAGTTTCTCAGGGAAACTTGATACCTACATCTTCTGACGTTTAGCCTGATTTTTGCCGTAGAATAAAAATACAGTAAAAGAAAAAAGTGCTTCTAAAAAGCAATATAGCAACAGACTATACATGTGTATCCTATTTATAAGAGAGTCCTGAGAGGTAACCGCTCAGTCATAGCCTCTGCTCCCTGTCTGGGGCTATTATTATGCTAACTTCTGTGGTAACCCCAAATTGAGGATTTCTAAGAAGAATACTATATTTGTTGAACTTTGATATTTACTCTCAAATGCTTCAGATGTTTTACATGTAGTCTCACAGAGTCCTCACTGAAACCACACATGGTAGATATTTCTTAGCATTTTTATTTTATTTTAAAGACAGGAAAGTGAAGCACAAAGGTTGGTTAAGGGACTTAGCAAAGCCATCTGGCTCATACTCGAGAGGGCCGTGAACTAAACAGGCCATTGAATAAGTAAAACTCGTCCACAACAAATGCTCTTTTCTTATGTCATTGGGAGGGTGGCTTCTTCCCTACCCCCAAACCCTGTTCTTGGCCCTTCATTCTCTCCAGACAGAACACACCTGCTGAGATGTAGCTGAGGAGACTCATCAAGTTAATAAACCAGAATTTGATTCCAGGTAAGACCATATTCATAAGCAACCTATCAGTTACAATCCCTAACATTATGCCATGGCCGCTGTCTTTGTTGCACACAGTACACTGGCTTTCTCTTAAAGGTAATATCCTGAAGCTCATGCAGTTTCTGTAACTGTCTATTCATATGTTTTATTGTTTGGCATTTGTTGTTGTTCTTGTTGTCATTCTTGTTTTCTGCCTCCTAGAAACCAATTCCCAAACACCATTGTATCCTTACCTAGAGGTTTGAGTTGAGGAATTAAAATATAATTTTACAAAACAATAAATAAATTGAAAGAAAGAACAAATATCAATAAAATATTTTGTTGTTTTCTTTATTGAGAAAGAGGGAACCTGAGTAGGAAAGTTACGGGAGGAGTTGGGGGAAGAGAAAGAATATGATCAAAATGTATTTTCATTGCTTTTTTATTGAATTACTTTATTTTTATTAAATTGTTTTATTTATTTACATTCCAAAAGTTGACCCCCTTCCCTATCACCCCTCCCTGAGTTCTTCACCCCAATCCCCCTCTGCCCTACCTCTGAGAGGGTGCTCCCTGTTCAGCCTACCCACCCTACCTCACTGCCACCAGCATCCCTCTTCCCTGGGGCATCAAGTTTCCATAGGATTGAACTCATTCTCTCCCACTGAAGCCATGCAAGGCAGTCCTCTGCTACATATGTGCCTGGGCCATGTATGCTCCTCGGTTTTTGATTTAGTCTCTGGGAGCTCTGAGGGGTCCAGGTTAGTTGATGCTGTTGTTCTTCCTATGGGGTTGCAGTACCCTTCAGCTCTTTCAGTCTTTCCTCTAACTCTTCCAAATCGGTGCCCAACCTCACTCCAGTGGTTGCCTGGAAGCATCAGCCTTTGTCTCAGTCAGTTGCTAGTACAGCCTCTTTGAGGACAGTCATGCCAGGCTCCCGTCTGCATGCACACTATGACCTCCATAACAGTGTCAGGATTTGGCGTGCATGCATGGGATGGGTCCCATGTTGGACAAGTCATTGGGTGGCCTTTCTTTCGGTCTCTGCTCCACTTTTGTTCCTGCATTTCCATTAGACAGGAACAATTGTGGGTTAAACATTTTGAAGATGGGTGGGTGGCCTATGTCTCAACTGGGATATGTCTATCTACTGGAGGTGGTGTCTTCCAGTTCTATTTCCCCAATGTTGGGCATTTCGGCTAATGTCATCCCCATTGAGTCCTGGTAGCCTCTTACATCCCTGGACTCTGGGACTTTCTAGAGGTTCCCCCTACTCACTAACCCCCACTATTGCATATTTCAATTCATTCTCCTGGCTTTCTGGGCATCCCTCCTGTCTCTCCCTATACTTAACCCTGCCCTTCCTTTTCCTCTCCCCCTTCCCTCTCCCATCCAGTTTCTACCCTCCCTCTGCCTCTCATGATTATTTTGTTCCCCTTCTATGTGGGTTTCTGGTATCCACATTTGGACCTTCCTTTTTGTTAAGCTTCCTACAGTCTGTGAGTTGTATCATGGGTAGTCTGGACTTTTTGGCTACTATCCACTTATCAGTGAATACATACCATACTTATCCTTTTGGGTCTGGGTTACTTTACTAGGTATCTAGGGATGATATTTTCTGGTTCCATCCATTTGCCTTCAAAATTCATGATGTCCTCAGTTTTAATAGCTGAATAGTATTCCATTGTGTAAATGAACCACATTTTCTGTGTCCATTCTTCTGTTGAGGAATATCTGGATTATTTAAAGCTCTTGACTATTACAAATAAGGCTGCTATGAACAGAGAAGAGCATATGTCTTTGTGGTACAGTGTAGCAACTTTTGGTTATATTTCCAGGAGTGGTATAGCTAGGTCTTCAGGAAAAGTCATTTCCAATTTTCTGAGGAACCACCAGACTGATTTCCAGAGTGGTTGTACCAGCTTGCAATCCCAATAGCAATGGAGGAGTGTTCCTCTTTCTCCATGTCATCGCCAGCATGTACTGTTGATTAAGTTATTAATATTAGCCACTCTGATTTGTGTAAGGTGGAATCTCAAGGTTGTTTTGATTTTCATTTCCTGATGATTAAGGATGTTGAACATTTCTTTAAATGCTTCTCAACCATTAGAGATTGCTCTGTTAAGCATTTTCTGTTTAACTCTGTACCCCATTTTAAAATTAAGTTATTTGGTTTTTGGGAGTCTAACTTCTAGAGTTCTTTGTATATTTTGGATAGTAGCCCTCTATTGGACGTAGGGTTAGTAAAGATCTTTTCCCAGTCTGTAGGTTCCCAATTGTCCTATTGACAGTGTCCTTTGCCTTGCAAAGCTTTTCAGTTTCATAAAGTCCCATATGTCAATTGTTGATCTTAGAGCCTGAGCCATTAGTGTTCTGTTCAGAAAATTTTCCCCTGTGCTAATGTGTTTGAGGCTATTTCCCACTTTCTCTTCTATTAGATTCAGTGTATCTGGTTTGATGTGGAGGTTCTTGATCCACTTGGACTTGACCTTTGTACAACGAGATAAATATGGATCAATTTGCATTTTTCTACATGCAGTTAGACCAGCACTATTTGTTGCAGATGCTTTCTTTTGTCCACTCTATGGTTTTGGCTGATCAAAACGTATCATATGAAAAAAACTAAATAAAAAATGTTTTAGAAAGAATATTCTGTTAAAAGTTCATCTGGTATCAACTGGATAAGAAGCAATAATAAAATACTAGTTAAAAGATAAGCTAGGCCAGCACAACTTTCAGTGGTTGACCAACACCAGTTGGCTTTGTTGACTTGTGTTTAGATTTGTTTCTCCATGTGAACTCATTTGTATGCCATTCACAAAAGGCAATCAAACTTCTGGTCATAAAGCAGCACCCTTAATTCCAACCCAAGAGAATACAGCACCAACGCTACTGTGAAGTTGTTTTCATTCCATCCTCTGGGCGGAGATGGTGGACATCTCCATTTTAAGAAATCAGAAGAGAAAAAAAAAGAGAGAGGCTTAGCAGTGTGAGCATGCCATCTTCTACTTACTACAGGACATTTGCCAAAAGAAGATAAGCAAGCTCACCAGAATTTCAACACCTTCTAAGTGTGAGGGATTTTCACCTTTATTACTAATATGTAAATCTTCCTCTTTCACCTCAAGAAATCTTGCCAAGGCTGAGCCCTACAAGGAGTGACTGGGAGCCTCTATGCTGCTCTCCCAAGACAGTCCCACTCTGTGTGGCTAGGTATTTGGCACAGTTCCAGATTTGGGAATACCGAAGGGCTCTGAAAAAGTAATATTTCAATCATTGCCTGCTTAAACATATGCTTACATTGTATTTTTGTGCGTGGTGTCAACTGTCATCCATATCTCGCTCACAGAGCAAAGTTCTCAGGCCAAGTTGGCAGCCTTGAGCAATTCAGTTGATCTGGAAACCTTTCAGCCTCCGACCCACCTCCCACCTCCCACCTCCATAGCATACTTCAAGTGCAAATCTAGGTGCCAAACTTTCACTGAGCAATTGAACGGCTGCTGAACTGCCTCGCTCACCGCTCACCTGCTACTGTCACTGCCATACGACTGCCACTATAATTAGAGCTACCCCAGGAAACCCACTGTGTCAAGCCATATAGATGGCAATGTGGCTGTGTAGATCCATTAGTTGCCTCAGTTAAGGCAGAGGCATAATTTCTCACCGAGAATCATTGGGCAGGATGCTTAACCTATGGATTTTGCTCAGAACCAACACCTTATTAAGATGATCCATATACTAGGGGTGACTACACACTCACTCTACTGGGATGGTATATACCAGTGTATATGTATGGCCAAAATACTAGCGGCCTCTCCTACTCTATTGTTTAAAAAAAACCTGAATTAACTATATATTTACTCTATGTGCCGATTAAATTTTTTTGTAAACCTGACCCAACCTAGGGTGATATGGGAAAAGGGAATCTCAGCTGAGGAAACCTCCATGTGATTGGCCTGT